>NC_092346.1:11741005-12107045 GCF_963676685.1 Mytilus edulis | reverse complement strand
TTATCGCCGGGGCCACTCACGGATTGTGTTTTATGTTTTAGATTTACCCAACATGTGTGACGATATATTCTGTGACGTCATTTAGTCCTTTCTAGAATTTCCTCGCAGCAAGCAAGCTGTTTAAATTTTGTAAGCGGTAAACTTGAAAACCCGCCCTCCCACTCCTTTTTATTGAACAAGATACTGCTCTTTTGTATTTATTTTTCAGGTTTGTGTCGGTGATAGTGATGATACAGATTTGACTGATGATGTTAACTTGTTTGCTGTTGAGAAAAGTGACTTTTATTTGAACTTTGAGCATCATAAATATATTCCCGTAAATGGCAGAATTCGCTGCATAGAATCTTAATGTTAACTATGAAATTTTAGGTTTTTGGATAATACAGACTACACTTGTGTATCCCACGGTGTTTTCTAAATTTAAAGCACCAGTGTATCCCACGGTGCATCTTTACATTTTCATATATATCTATCTTCACATCTATCTATCTACCTGGTTGCCATATTATCTTCGGGTAACCGACCATAGATCTATCTACATATACATGGGTCTATGGTCTATCTATCTATATATATATATTATATATTGTATGAATCTATCATATTATGAATAAAAGCTGTGGCCAGATATCGCCAAACCATATATGTATTTTGTTTTAATGGCACCATCTGAGATAATTAATTAAATTACACATTACATTGCAAAAATGATCAATTACATCAATTACACACTACACTGTTTTTGAAATGTAATTAATTAAATTACAATTACTTCACTAAAGTAATTAATTAAATTACACATTACATTTCATCATGATATTTTTTAACAATATTATACATGTATGTATATATATATAATGCATGTGTAAAATATTCATGTAAGCATAGTTTAAGGGTTGCATTTGATAATCATTAGTTATTTTAATGCTTTGTCTTTTAGTCTGAATCTCTCTGGTCTGAACACTTTGACAGCAATTCTAAATAGTCTTTCGACAGGAGCTACTGTGACAGATATTGCTTGATCAGAACATTGAAGTTCCATGATCAGAAGATCATCATATTGAAAGGAGAGGGAATTGGTTCCTATTTAACTTGCCAATACATCTAAGGGTGTTTTGACATCTTAGAAATGCAGTCATTTAAATAAACATGATATACATAAAGTTATTATAATTATATCAAAAATATATTTTTTTACTTTAAAAATATCAAAAAGTGTCACAATATTGAAAATAAATTTTTGTACAAACAATGTATAATGTCTAAATATTAGCAATATTTTGCTCATTAGATAAAATACATGTAATAGTGGCATTGCCCCTGGACATTTTAATCTGATTAATTACTGTTTGATTTTATAGCTGTTAATTTTTATTTCTATAATCCTTTTGTGTATACTAATTTGACAAAATGATTGTGGGCAGTGATTTGAAATTCTAAATGAACTGTCTAAGAAAGATTTTTCACATTTTTTTGTTTTCAAGGTGATTAATTACTTATCAATCTATTTAGTTAAAAGATCTTCCTTAAAAACTGAACACGATAATATAATGATCCTCACATTTATTTAAATTATAATTAACAAATAATTATTAAAAAAAAAATCTGTAGGTCAAATGAATAATATAAAAATTTCAGTATAAATTAGTCTTCATATATTAAAAAAGTATGTGATATCAATATTTGAAAAACAAGTATAATTTTACAATTTATATTATTAAACACAAATCCTTATCTTTAACCTCATAAAAGTACATGTAATTGAAATGTAATTCAAAAGTAATTGAGCATTACATGCTTTTTTCAATGTAATTAATTAAATTACCATTACATGTAATTAAAAAAATGCTCAATTACACATTACATTCAATTACAAGAAAATTGTAATGCATTACACTTAATTACCATTACATTTTCAATTACCCCATCCCTGGTATGAGTGCCAATGAGACAACTCTCCATCCAAATAACAATTTATAAAAGTAAACCATTATAGGTTAATGTACGGCCTTCAACACGGAGTCTTGGCTCACACCGAAAAACAAGCTATAAAGGGCCCCAAAATTGCTCGTGTAAAACCATTCAAACGGGAAAACCAACGGTCTAATCTATATACAATAAAACGAGAAACGAGAAACACGTATAAATTACATAAACAAACGACAAGTACTGTACATCAGATTCCTGACTTAAGACAGGTGCAAACATTTGCAGTGGGATTAAACGTTTAAATGGTACCAAACCTTCTCCCTTTTTCTGAAACAATAGTATAACATCACAACATAGAAAAACACGCGATAAGCCTGATATCTTGGATACCTTTTTTTAGATAGTGCTTACATATTACATAATCCATGTTTTTATCTCTTTAAAGGGACTGGTCTAGGAATATGTTATAACTCTGGACTCATTGTTCTCGGATTCAACTTTGAACGAAAGCGAAACCTAGCATGTGGATTTGCTATATCAGGATCAGGCATAGGTCCGTTTCTGCTGACTCCTATTTTCCAGTTTATTTATGAGACCTATGGTAGAACAGGCTATTTCATCCTTCTTGGAGGTCTCTCTTTACAGTATTGTGTATGTGCTTCAACTTTCTGGGAATCAGAAATAGAAAAAAGATCAAAAGAACACAAACCTCTTCAAAAACAAAGATCTCATGATTCTTGTAGGCCGTATATATCCATTATGAGAAATTTACCACTGTCGTGTATATGCTCATGTCTTTTTTTAGCGGATATAAGCGTCTTCCTTCTGTATTTACATTTTCCAAAATACTGTTTGCAGACGAATTCAACAAAAACAGAAATATCTCTATTCATGTCACTGGCAGGTATATGGAGTGCTATAGGCAAGTTACTGTTTGGCATGGCGAACAATAGTCACGATATTGATGAAACTATTACGCTTTTCGGAACCTTCGGGATTTTAGGCATTGGTACCATAATTTTCCCCTTCTTTCGTTATGAGTTCTACGCTAAAGTAATATATGCAAGTATTCTTGGCTGTTATTCCGGTTGTTGTTGGATTGTATTGAACACTATAGTGATCTGCATCATCGGAAGAGAGAGATTTGCTCATGCCATTGGATATATAATGCTTTATTGTGGGCTAGGGACACTTTTTGGACCTCCTCTTGCAGGTAACTAACATTGTACCTACTTAGGTGTCATGATAATGAAAATAAATGCACTTTTAATTTCATTTTGAGCAAAATATGTTATAGTTATTGACCAAGCAAGTCTGTATATTGGATTTAATCTGCACAGCTTGGGTGACCCTGATTAACCCGAACGACGTAGGAGTTCGGGTTAAAGGGTCACACGAGCGTGCAGATTAAATCCAATATACCGATTTGATTGGCCAATAACTGTTTTAACACATGACGCCATCAATTTACGTGAACGTTTTAGCAATATGCAAGCAATGTTCCGCAATCCACGGCTCCTGAATAAAATGTCTTGTAGAGTAAAGAAAGGGGGAAATGAGCCTTTATGTAGTAAGAGGTTGGTAAGTTTTAAATTATTATTTTTTTTTTAAAGTTAGGCTTCTTCCTCAATTTTTACATTATTTGCGATTTAATTGTAATTTTTTTCTATCGTTTCTGTTAAATTTATTCGTATTTTTTTGTTCTTGCAATCAGTGACGATTAATACTTTGACATATTGTACTTTCAAATCGGTGTTATGGAGTAAAGATTAATTGCTTTTCTTTCCTTAATGATATGCCTAGAGAAAAATGAAACGAGGAAGATTTTAGTACATAAATTTAAAATGTTAAATAAACAGAAACAAAGATTTGCTATCCAATCTTTAACCCCCTCCCCTCCCCGACCCCAAATTTATTTCGATACCCAAATAGTCCCTTTATAGGAATAAATATGCCAAAAATCGTAATGAAATTCATTGAGTCTAAAACTTATTCAAATCAGATTTCAATTATTTGAATATTCTTAAGTACATGATTTCTTTTTTGGCAGAAACTACAAAAAATCGTTATTATCTGTTCTGTCTTCGAAACACTGAGTGAAGATTTACACTCACTGTGTACACAAAATAAAATAAAATATTTCATGTCCCAGTTTAGATAATAAAAAAGGAAGGAGAAACCTTTCTTTTTTCATCAGAGGCCTAGTTTGCCAACTCAGTAGTTCGTCTACAGTAATCACTAGACAGTCAACACTGAGGGTTTGAGGGCAAACTCCGCCCGTGCTGGGGTTTTCGACTCCAATATTAATTGATTAGGACTGTCAGTTTTCCTATCAAATGTGTGTGGTTTTCTCCGGGCACTCCGGCTCCGTCTACCAATAAAAACTGGGCGCCACGAAATAGCTGAAATGTGGCGCTAAAACGTGACGTTAAAGCATCAACAATCAATCCATCATGTTTTTCTTATTTTGAAACTACTGTTTGTACAAAGTGTGTAATTTATCAACTTTTTTGTAACTTCAAGTCAGATGGCGGATTCGTTATTTTTTTTTTTGTGTGTGTGTTTTGTTTTGTTTTGTTTTGTTTTTGTTTTGTTTTTTTGTTGTTGTTTTTTTTTGGGGGGGGGGGGGGGGGGGGGCTGTTCGTCCTTGAATTGGAGAACGAAACGTTTTTAGTCTCGCTACAATCGTTGATATTTTTTAATTTTATAGAATACATGTCACACCCCTTTCAGACTCCAGGAAACGCCCCTAAAGGTAAAAATAGATTTGAACTGTGCAGTATATCTGAGGTAGTTAATGCACACCTTAGCTGTGCATTATTCAGATTATAGCACAGTAAGAACAAAGAGATTTTACCCATGTCATGTGTTAAGTTACTATAAAGCTAAAATTATATTTTGAAATTTTATTTTGAGCAATTATAAGTCTGTCTGAAAGTCTTTCTTTTTCATGCCAGTTTTTTCACTTATGAATTTTAATGTCCCTTTGGTATTTTTCGCCTCAGTATTTCAAATCTCATGATGGACAGATTTTACGCTCAGTTGAATACTAGTATATTCTTTTCTTACTGTTTCTACAGTGATGCACGACGCCAAATATTTTAAAGTGGAAACCTAATACATGTACATGTACATGAGCTGATTAAACACAATATGACGAAAAAGATAATTTCAATTTCAATTTCAAATATTTATTGTCATATAAACTCTGAACAATAAGTTTGTGACAAATAATATAAACATACACAAAATACATTTAACAAACAAAACCATGAAAACAAAAAAAAGCAAAAAAGCAAAACAATCTATCTATATGATATATAAATAAATCAAGAGTCCCCTGTCCTCAGTTCTAATGCCTGTTTAAAATAGGACCCTAAGCTTTCTACTTCTTTTGAGGTTGATGGACAAAGAAGATAATTTTATTTAATTTTTTCATTTTCTTGCCAGGACATAAAATCTGGCATATGTTTAATTAAATTTCCTATAAAGTTATCTCTTAGTTTAGCAATTTTTTTGCAGTATAAAATAAAATGGGCTTCATCCTCCATTGTATTACAGGATGTGCATAGTCTTTTTTCTCTAGGTATTTTTAAATGTCTTCCTTTTTCTATCATTAAATTATGATGATCATCGCTAATTCTCATTTTTGTTATGTTACTTCTCTTTTCAAAAGATTTACAGTTTAAGTAGTTTTCCATTTCTAAATTTTGCTTTAAACTTTTATATAAATACAATTTACTTTTTTTATCTATTTTTTCAAATTTTTGTTCAAATATATTTGTGTAGAAATTTAAGAATTGATGTTTTAAGGTTTTTTTTAACAACTTTGAGTAATTTTTTCTTTTGTTTCCCTCAAGAATGGATGCGTCCATGTTTACCTCTTTCAAAATATTTTTAACATATGTAAACCAGGTATAGCAACCTGAATTATCTAAACTTTTAGAAAGTAAAAAGGATTCGTATAATAATGGATTAATTTCAGAATTTAGTAATCTTGATAAGTAAAGTATACTTTGAGTTTTTATATGCATCTCTAGTGGGTATCTCCCTAGCTCTGTTCTCACAGCTATGTTTGATGAAGATTTTCTTGTTCCGAGGATATATTTACAGAAAGACAAATGTAATTTTTCTAAACTTGATTTATCAGTAAAATTAAGGGGGTCTATATTTGTTTTGGAAATATTTGCAAGTTTTTCTGCTCTAAATTTTGTAACATAAGTATCCATATAAGTTATTTCTGAATTATAAGTGGTTTAACTATAGAATCAAAAAGACTGCAAGCTACTTTAACTGGCAGATTATTTAAGGAACCAGTATAAGTTTTAATGGCAAACATCACTTTCCTTGCTTTATTTACAAGCTCTTCAGAGCTATGCAATAAGTTTCCATTTGATTTCACAAGAATTCCGAGAAATGAATACTCAGAGACATTTGACAAACTTTCATATTTATATTTTGATAAAGATGTTTCCACTTTTTTATTATTTTGCTGCAGAATCATTGTTTTAGTTTTATTAATATTTAAAGTTAATTGCCATTTTTCACAATACTTTTCTAAGTTGTTCAGACTATTTTGTAGGCCTTCTTTACTTTCAGATAATATTAAAAGGTCATCAGCAAATTGTAAAGATCCTACTTTAGTATCAATTAGTTCTAATGGACAGCTATTTTCATTTGAAAACTCTGCATCTAAATCATTAATAAATAAATTAAATAAAGTAGGACTCAATGAATCCCCTTGTTTAACCCCTTGTGTGATTTCAAAATATTCTGAATGCCACTCTTAATGCTTGAAGGCAGATTTTGTTTCCTCATACTGTCCTTTAATAATATTAAATATTTTTTTCCCTGCTCCTGCCTTATACAGTTTATAAAGTAAAGCTTTTCTCCAGACAGAATCAAAAGCCTTTTTTAAATCTACAAAGCAGGCATATATTTTATTTTTATTTTTGTGTAAGTACTTGTTTATTAAAGACTTAAAGGGAAATTCCGCGATTTTTTACTTATCATCTAATTATGTTCATCTTAACATAAAAAACACATTTGCAAAGTTTTAAATTTATATTCCTTCTAATAACGGAGAAAATCAAGTATTTGCAACTTTTTTGGTTGAATTCTCGAGTGGGTCGTGACGTATTAGCCCGATTTATTGAATTCTGGGGAAAAATAAAATCTGTTTAACTCTTATAGCTTATCGACAATATACGTAATTAAAAGCGCACAGCTGACGAATGGTCGTAGTTATTAACCACAATATAAGAATGAACGAAAATGAATATGCATATACCGTTTTGTATTGATTGAATTAAACTCCTATAAAATTATCTCTAGTAAATGTTTTTGAATAAATTTAATTAATTATAGTTGAGAATTTTTTCATAAAATATTTATTGAACATTTTTACTGATATTGAACTGAAAATATTTCAGTTCTATTTACCGTTATTGTTTTGATAATCATTTCAATGCAACTAATGTGTGAGCAGAGTGTGTATATTATTTTGTAAAGGTCACTGTATATTTCTCGGCTTGAGGTCAATTCGTTTACCTTGTAGCTATTTAGCCGCAGGTGTGAGTTCAAGCGTACACAGGTATAAATGTTGTTATTTGGAAATGATAAACAGAAAGGATTAGAAAGAGTATGCTGTCACGATGTTAATACACTAAGATTTAATACACGATGAGAATAAAGATACAATAATTAAATTGTGTAAATTAATTGAAAATAAAATTCAGATTCGTAATTCCGAAAGTGTATAAAATAAAAGGAAACAATTTTTGATTACTTTCTTAGCGGCAATTGGCGTAAAGATTCAAATATGAAGCAAACAATAGTAGTTTTAATCTTTAATAAAAACTAAATGCAATATTACCCAATTTGATATACCATTGTACATCTGTTTGATATCATTGACTTTACCGGAATTTCTTAACTTGTATTCAAATCTGGCTGTGTTTAAATGCTAATAAAACTATTGCAATTTTAAAGTTTTTAATTGACAAAAAAATACAACATACAACATGCATGATTTTTTTTAGTTTCTTTTTAACATTTTATTCTTACATAATTAAATTCATTTGACAATCATTTACACGAACTTTTTGTGAAAAGAATACCAATTATCTAAGCTAAGGCATTATTTCTTTTGAGGATTTTTGAGGTTGTTTTTTTTAAATTCTATGATAATATTTGTGCAATGTTGAACATGATAGCCGTCATTAATCCAAATAAGTAATACAGTAGTTGTAATAAAAGTTATATTTTAGTCATGCATAACTGATATTGACGAATTTAGAATAGTTCGTCCATACATCGTTGTTCTTGAAACAATCATTATTAGTATACATGTAAGTTTCCTGACGTATAAGAGCCATTGAGGATGAGCTCCAGAGAAAGCAGACTAGTAGCGTTTCGTTCGTTTGTTTGTTGGGAAAGGAGAGGAAATGCAACCGCTTGTACAGATAAACGACAGAATTACCATACAAGCATTTATAGTCAACACAATCAGAAAGAGTCCCCATCGTTAGACGGGGAATATGAAGGCTTCCAAGAATGAACAAGTGACATGTCTAACTCTGAACAGTTAGAAAACGGACTATCGACATCGACCGCTTGTTCTTGATATTTGAAACTGTATGCATATATATACGTCTATGTTTATGATATAGTGATGAGTTCTTGCGTCTGACAAAAACTAAATCCCTTCATGGTTATATCTTGCCATACGTTTATATTGGTTTGTAAGGTGATTACTCAAAATCGTTATTTGAAAATCCTGTTTGTGAGATGTAAATTCATTTCAATACAGAAATTTCGTCTCAGATATATTTCACAAGTGTATAACACGGAGAAGCTCTGAAGGTCCATTACTCCCATTTTGTTTGGGTGTGAACCATCGATGTTTACAGCAATATCAAAGAATAAGATGATGATGGTAGAAAGAACTATGGGCGTCATGTGGCAAATATTACATGCATATCGGACAATGAGTTGTCAATCTGTATGAAAAGATTTCCAATACAACCATATTATTGAGAAGGAATGTTTACATGCTATACTCTCGTACTAGTATTACAGGGTTCTTGTGGCGTTCACCTTAGACACACATCTCAGTGTTTTAACGATGTTTAAAAAAAAGACAGAACCAATTTAATGTCATATTTCCCTATTTTTTAAATATAACTAAAAGTCTTTTATCTGACAAGAATACCCCTATTTAGCGGACAAGTAATTTATTCTTTTTTCTGTTATTGAATACCAAGAAAGAAAATAAATCCCGAAATTAATTTGAAACTTTGATACTCAAAAGTTTCCCAGCGAAATATTCACATCCCCTGGGGATAATTAGTGTTCGTCCAGTGGCATATATAACAATTTTGATGACGAATTCCTTCCTTTGTTCGAGAACAATCTTATTGAAATATAAATCTGTGATTTTACTAGGTCCACAGCTTCAATGAACCAAAGCAAAAGTTATACATCGACCTGTATTTAAATCAAATTGGTTCTCTTCTTCTTCTGGTATACAATAGTATATCGACATTCGATGATTACATACTGTTGGCATACGTGGACTAGTCTTTTTACAACACTTTTACCCCTATTTATTCAAAATATATGTTTTTTTCTTATGTTCAATGTTTACATGTATATATTTTAAATTGCGCTATAGTTCCGTAACTTTCTATCCAGTCGTATAAACGAATCGTCGGCAAGTGCGTACATTTTTTTAAATCAATATTTCTGGTTTGTTCCAATCTGTCCTTCACTATTGACAATGAGTATTTATTACATTTTCCCAAATTCACCCTTGGAAAAAATATTTAAATAGATTTTAATTTCATCAAATCTTATTTTTTGGATATTATTTATATTTTTATGAATATATTTCTTTACACCAGAAATGTTATTTATAAACAAGCGTATGAGTTTAGTAATGACAAGTAAGACAGAGTTGTATATTATACATCTGATAGTTCAAAATGGAAAGTTATAAGTTATAAGTTATCAGCCGTGTACACTGATCAATACCTGCAGAAGTGAAACGATGCATGAACTTGCAAGCCCGACAGGAAATCGCTTGAATACCTGGACGTGTCACCTCACACCCCTCACAATACCTTTGGAAGTAATACCTTTAGCCATGCTGGTGATCAGATGAGGGAAGATCAAAATATATTTGAAAAAAGTTTATTACTTTAAAGAATTATGAACAAATTAGATTTTCGAAACAATTTTCACGGAACACTTATTTATGATTTCAACTTTGACTTTTCACCTAATTCCAATATCAACAGTTTAAAAACAACAGACCATGGTAATTTAAAAAAAAATAAGAATATTTTCCGTATCAAGTTAGTTAGTCGGATAAAACAACCGTATACGATTGACAAGATATCGACACGCAATTACGACTACATCGGTTACTGTAGTTTTGTTTCTTTGTGGTTTATAGACATATCGTTTTTATTAATCGGGAAAGAACACAAGATGGCTGACCGCTGAGAATTGATACTCTAAATTTAAAATCGATGGTGATCGCTTATCTAGCGGAATAAAACTTTAATATCTATGAATTTGAGCATTTTTATACAGAATGAACATAATATCAATTTTTGATTTTTTTGCGAAGTTTCCCTTTAAGCACAAATATACTATCAGAGGTTCTGTGATTTTTTCTAAAGCCAAATTGAGTATTACTTATAGTATTTTCCATCAGTTTAATCAATCTTTCATTTAATACAGCATTAAACAATTTTGGTAAGCAACTTATCAGAGATATTCCCCTGTAATTATTAGGATCAGTTTTTACTCCTGATTTATGCAATAAAATTAAGTATGAGTATTTCCATTTTGATGGGTAAATATACCTGTATTCAAAATAAGGTTAAACAGTTTAACAATACTTTTGATATTTACATTTTTACTAAATTTTACTATTTCATTTATAATGGTATCTGGCCCAGGCACTTTTTCTTTTTTTAGCTTACTAATAACATTTTTTATTTCCGAGTATTTTATTGGAGCATCTGTTTCTCTATTAGATATTATGTTCTTTTCAATATTAACAAGTTGTTTTTCTATTTCCTCTTTCCATTTTATATTTACAAATGTGGGTTTTCCTTGGTCCTGAATATGCTTCGTAATTATTTCTTCATCTTTTAAAATTTCTGGATAATGCAAACCCGGACACAGAATTACAGCTATTCATGACGGAGATACATTCCGTAAATTAAAATGATTTCGAAAATTTATTACATCAAATTCAAATCAACTGAAGACAAGAATAAACACTGTTAAACGTTACAATTTTTGAATGATATACCGAAAAGACGATTAAAATGAAAATTATATTTGGAAAATCCAGATCATAAAGCGTGAACCAATATGATAAATCGTGAAATCGAATGATAAAACGAATTCCTTTTGTGATTTTATGAATCTTTATTAACTCTAAAAGTTAACAAAAAGTGAGAGAAATTCAAAATGTAATGTCATGTTATGGTTGATTGATTATTGATTGTGTAATGACAACGCAGTGGCAATAAGTTTAGAACGAGAACAAATAAACTGACAATTGATACAAATTAAATAATTTTAAAAATAATTTGTGCAAGGAACTAGTCGAACCAGGATGAAGGATGGGCAGTTAGTTTTTACACTTCGAAAGGGAGGCGTGGGGAAAGGGATAGAAATTTGAACTAACAACATTCATTCAGCAATAATTTTAAACACGCAGAGAGCGACGTGTCTGTGTATTTATACATCACACCCAGCCAAATGGTCTCTCCACTTTTACAAAGATTCTTCAGCCGGACAGGAGACGTCCAGAGTAGACCATATTATTTCCAAATCAATCCTTTGGGTTGACTTCTTTTTAGCACAACAACAAATAAATACAAATAAAAGTGTTCAGTCTTTCATTATATTGTAGGATTTATTGTTGACTTTGGTGGAACATATGGTGATTCTTTTACAGCAGCAGGTTTGTAAACAATAATATCAGACGAAAAAGAAAGACATATAGGTTATGAAACAATACACTCCTACCAATATAGTGCACGTAAGACCCAAATGCCTGTAAAAACAAATCGTTTTTCCTCACGAACCGGGGAATGTTTCAAAGAGAAACAAAAACCTGACCAAAGAGCAGAAAACAGCCAAGGCCAACCCAGCGAGAACATCCTGCAACCGGAGGCATGCTCCAGCTTGCCCCTTAATAATTCATAATGTATACTTGTTCGTTGAAAATGGATGTCACATTTAATTCCGAATAATATAAATGAACCAAAAATCAAAAATACCTGTTCTTAGATGAGGGTCTTGATTTTTCTTTAACTGTTTATACATTTTCTCTTTTCTATATATTCAGCCAACCATTATTCTGTATTCTATTTTTATTTGCTAATTTTTCTCTTTTCTTTAACCTTCATTCTGCACTCATTGCTTATAATTACTATTCTGTAAACCCCATACAGACCCTCTTATATTGACTTTTCAAGAGTAAAAACCATTAGCCAGTTTGAATTACAAGGATTGATGTACTATTTTTACAATTATTTAGTTTTTCCAATATAATTTTAGGTGTACTTCTACTATGTGGAGCTTTCATTGGACTGTTGAGTTCAATGTGTCAAAACAAAGACCATGATAACAAAGATATTTATCTAGATTTTGAAATAGATATAGAACTAACTGAAAAAGAGCAAATGTTAAATAAAAAATGAATAAAACTGTCACCTGTATCCTTTGATTTTTTATTTAAACAACAAGTGCAAACATTCACCCGCGTGGTCTTATCAAAGAATGTCATACATAAGTGTCACACTCGCCAAAAACTGGCAAGTTGAATAGAAAATTGAAAGAAAATCAATATCTTGATAAAATAAACACTCTTAATGTATTATACCCTGTATGATATAAAAGTTTTATTTGTAGGATGAGTTAATTGTCAATAAGTTGTATGCGACTGTCATATGCATACAAGTGAGAGGTATAGCCAGCTATAAAAGCAGGTGTAATCCACAATTTTCTACATGCGAAAAAAACTATACCAAGTCAGGAAAATGACAGTTGTTTTCAATTCGTTTTAATTTACGAGGTTTAAATTTTGCCATTTTTTTTTTATAGATAAGAGACTTTTTGATAAGCAGGGTGCAAAATTTGTCAGAAAAATAGCAAGTGTTAAATAAAAAATGAATACAATATAGTAACTATCACCTGTTTCCGTACATTCAAGCTACTCTTCATCAATATTGAACAACTTAAAAACAATTAACTGATCTTATATAGATTTTTTCGGATATACTTTATGACAACTTTTTTTACAGATTATTTGAAATGTTTGAGGCTTTTACTTCTGTAAACATAAAAGATGTGGCATGATTTCCGATGATACAACTCTACCCAAAAGACCAAATGCCACAGACATTAACAAATATAAATCATCATATGGCCTTCAACAATGAGCAAATCTCATACCGCATAGTCAGCGATAAAAGGTCCCGAAATGATAAATGGGAATATAAAAAGAAATGAAAAATGTAAAACAATTTAAACGAATTAACTAACGGCCTAGTTTATGAACGAAACACAAATATGTAACACATCAACAAAACAACAACCACTGAATTACGGGCTCCTGACTTTGGACAGGCACATACATACAGAATGTGGCGGGGTTAACATATTAGCGGGATCCCAATCCTCCCCTAACCTGAGACCGAAGTGTAACAGTACAACATAAGAAAGAACTATATAAATCAGTAGAAAAAGTCATAACTCATCAAAAGGATACAAATAGAAATACTACACAGAGTAGACGTGGCCGGGTACTTGTACATCCCAACAACAGAAAAACAATAAGTATACAGATCTGAGATCTGATAGCTAGTTCAAAGGCATCAACATCAATAAAAAATGCATGCCTCTATGACTTAGTTGTCAATCAATGCACATCCAACATCCAATGGATTTAGTGTAAAGATGTCATAAAAAGTCAGAGAAAAGCATGACCTTGTGCAATATGCCAAGGTACGGGTATTGACAGATTGTAGATCCATGAATGTATATATCTATATAACAATGATATTTAGTTTGCATTTAATATATTGATAACAAAATCAATATTAATACCAATAAAAACAAAATTCAATGATCTAATTACACTGTTGAATTGGAAACCTTTTAGAATAAGTTTATCTAAAGGATTGACAAGTTAACCAAGATCGTTTCTAAATTTCTGGCCACGGTAAACAACATTTCCGTAAAAATGAGGATGTGATATTCCGTTTGAAATAAGTTTTCTATAGGTACAACCAATCTTCAAAACCAAATCAACATATCTATCATGATGGAAGATTTAGTAAAGGTTTTTACTAAGTTTGGTCATAAACTGTGATTTATAAAAACAAGTTTGATATTTAAGGGGCACAATTAGTACCTATATGAATACCCACATAATGCCCATAAACTTTGTTGTCGAAACGTACATAAATATTATCAAGGAGAAAACTAACAGCTTCAATCATCTCATCACACATCAAGTAAGTATATCTAACGTATTTACCTCTGCAGATATGACAGATGTTCAACTCAAACAGTAATGCACTGCAAACAGGATAATATTTTTGTACTATAGTCTTTATTGGAAAACACAAACTCATAAATATCCACTCACATGCAAATAACAATACAAAGTAATCCCATTTATGAAAAGCAAAATGGAAGCTGACAGAATGAAATAAAAGTAGTGAACTTACATAAAATCAACATTCATGGAATTATGGCAATAATCCCCTCCATAGAAGTGCATATTTAAAGATTAGTACTGTCATACCTTGAGTGTCAAGTTATCTTCTTATACATTACCATTAAATGAACTTATTGTACAGATTTTGTCATTGTGATCTCTGACATAATGATATCTCTGAATAAAACTGAACTTTCGTTTTATTAAGAAATACTTTCTACGTTAGTCGAGAGTAGAATAACGATGTCTGGTAAGTTAATTATTTTGGTAACATTTGTAAATATGTACAAATTATGATAATTGATTATTAATGTCCTTGAAGTACTTTTTTGAGAAATATTCGAAAAAGGTCCACTGGACAAAATATATAAATTTTCCGTATTCAAATATTATGGTCTTGCAATGTACGAATTATTTATAATTTTATTTTCTGTTTAGTCCCTTGTATTCTAGAGTTTCATTATAAAAATAACGCTGCAGCATGATCTATAATGCTTAAATTAACAAGAACATAATATTTATGAAATAATTCATGCAACCTCTAGATTTTCTTGAAGCTTGTCTAAGTTGTTATAAAACAATTTCATTCCGAGCTGAAGCGTTCATCACCATAAATCACATCACTTTAAAATACTTTCCTATTTGAAAGATCAATCTGTACTATCATGTCTTTAGCATATACCAAAGCAATTGCTACTAATTTTGCAACCACAAACATGCGTTGCAGGATTCTGATATTTACGAATTCAAGTCCGAACCTGCTAAATTCACCTGTGTTAGTTATTCATTCATATATAATCCGACTGGCTACATAATTATCTGATCATTATGAGTAACATCTAAAATACCGAAGGTGACAGTCGAAGATCTAGCCAGACAATGGAATAAAACCCAAAAAGAAAAGACATTTAAGTAGATACTCTTTCTGAACAGGCAAAGGCAGCCATACAAATTTGAATATTCAAACAGAATGGGTCAATGAAAACATGCTACATTTTAAAAATACTCAAATGTTGCTTAGTACCTATCCGGCCGCCATGACATCTATGTTGTTGCCTCCGCAGATAAAGTCCGAATAATATCGCTATTGTTGATAAATCACATAACAGAAACTGCTTAAAAAATACATGAAGTATCGACAATCCACTTGGAAACTCCACATATTTCCCAACGAAATTTACCAAAGAGGAAATCCTGAATGATCATATGTCAGTTCTGTGTTACCAAAGAGGAAATCCTGAATGATCATATGTCAGTTCTGTGTTACCAAAGAGGAAATCCTGAATGATCATATGTCAGTTCTGTGTTACCAAAGAGGAAATCCTGAATGATCATATGTCAGTTCTGTGTTACCAAAGAGGAAATCCTGAATGATCATATGTCAGTTCTGTGTTACCAAAGACAAAGACCTTAACTATATTGGCTACCTTAGTTACATAAGTGTCATGAAAAATAACTCTATATTGAGTGGCCTTCCAAAAAAATACTTTCTGAATTAACAACATCATTTTAACAGTAGCCAAACTTTGATGAATAAGATTAATTCTTCTTTTTTTTTTTATCTTTAACAAAGTGAAATTGACTTGGTGATGAAATACATGTGGATTTCCGTGAGAGGTAAATTGTAAGAAACCACATATGTTCATCTTTGAGTCTGCGCGAAGTATTGATTAATTGAAAATATTATCACGCTGTTGTTATAGTTCTTTTCTGTGTGTGTTGCATTGTGTTTTGGGTTTTTTGTTGTACTTCAGTGTTTCTTTTGTTTCGTTGTTATCCTCTGATAGTTGATGTGTTTACCTCAGTTTTAGATGTAACCCGGATTTGTTTGATCTCAGTCAATTTATTACTTTCGAACAGCCGTGTACTACTGTTGCCTTTATTTACAAAGCGACAGAAGTATGCCTATGAAAATTGACACAATCTTTAAATCAATATAAAGATTATAGGGTTTCTTTGTAATCAAATATATTGTATTGTTATCTTTTGTCGATACATGTACATATGCAAAAGATCAAGATAATATCTTCAATGAAAAAAAATCTTAGTAAACGTCATATACGACGTCAATAAACAAACGCTTTTAAGTAGGCATATGTTTTAAGGTTTCGTCTTTACAGAATCTTAGAACGTTCTAAGATCTCATCAAATTATTATATGTTAATCTATATTATATATCAAATGAAGATTAACACTGAATAGAAATTAATGCCCGATTTTTAATACACGAAGGCGACAAAACTGTTAAATATATACAATTGAGTACCATATGATTATGAACGCCATATTGATTTCTTGTTATAATTAAAACAAGGATATGCTGATAAAGTGGAAGAACATCGTCATGGTATAACTTTTATTTAAATATGCATATTGTACGATGCATAAACAATATAATTTTTGGATCTGAAGATTTTTTTTTTAGTATTTTATCTAAGTATTCAGTTACTGACCATAAAGGAAGTTGAAAAAGTTCGTGAAAGTTCACAAAAACAGTTTTCAGATCGAATTAACTGTCACGTAAGGGAGAGTTTCGGTTTCGTTCACTCCATTTGAACAAAAGCTTCAATCTTCTTACAATTTGTGCTTTTTTTACCAATTTTCTGTTTGTTTTTATTCACACATTATTATCAATTTATTGAATTTGATGCGACTGTAATACAAGTTAGATGTTTAGCTAGCTGTAAAAACAAGGTTTAATCCACCATTTCCTACACAAGAATATGTCTGTACCAAGTCAGGAAAATAACAGTTGTTTTTGATGAATTACGTTCTTCCTTTATAGAAAATTTATATTTATATTTGTATTATGCTTATTATCTAATAGTAATTTGTATTAGATATTTGTTTTATTACATTTGTTCAAAAGACAGCATAACACTTTTTGTTGGCAACTGGATCTCTTTGAAAAAATAAAGGGGAGGAATGTTCAGACATGAATTATATGCTTCTACAGTTAGACAAAAGTCTAGAAATGTCTCAACTCCTTCTTCTTGACATTGTGGCCAATTTTACTTTTGCCAAGAGACCGGAGATTCTTCAAAAATCTCTCCAGCAGACACCCGTCAGTTCCCCTCTGTCTAATGATACGTTGTTTCACTCTGTTTCCTTGGATCAGCTACATAGGGATGTGAATAAAGCTCCTCCATTTGTTATGGTGAATGTTGGCATTCTTATGGGAACCAATTGTGCCCCTGTTCTTGCCGACTTGTTTCTTAATTATTATGGGGCTGACTTCATATAGCAACTTCTTAGGAAGAAGGATAAGAAGTTAGCAATATCCTTTAACTCTACTTTGCGCTATAAAGATGATGTTCTTTTACTTAATAATTCAAAATTTGGTGACTATGTTGAACGCATCTATCCCATCGAACTAGAGATCAAGGATACAACATATTATCGAATCAATCAGTTGTTACACGAAGAAGTGAACATTCCTATTCAGACGGGTGTGTTTGGAGAGGTAAATCCCCCATTTAATCTAGGGTTTTATTCCCGGCTGTTCTTGGTTTCCAAGACGAACAACTGGAAGATGAGACCAGTTCTAGATCTTTCTGTTTTCAATCAGTATTGGTGCTCCCACATTTCAAAATTGTTCGATGGACGTTTATTTTCATATTTTTATGTCTTTAAGGTTTCGTCAATTCCTCTGATTGGTTTGAACTGACAAGGTGTACAGTTTTAAGGCTTTGACTTTTAGTCTTGCTATAGCTCCCGTAGTTTTACCAGGATTTTTCAGACTGTGGTGTCTTATCTTCATACTAAGCGGTACTCATTAATTCCTACCAAGACGATCTTCTAATCAAGAATCATTGACTATCTCTTCTGGAGGAACACACCGATTTTTACTTCTAAGGCTTGTTTCTTTCAAAAATGAGGGATAATTCCCAGTAAGGGTTGCGTTTTAATGTGAAAACATTTTTGCACAGATATTTGTCCCCAAAACGACTAGTGTGAAAATATTCAAACGGGAAATCAACGGTTTAATCTATATATAAAAACTAGAAACGAGACAAACTTCTTCCTCAGTCATAATAACTTTCCATCATTACCGAACTGAACAAAAAAAATAACACGACGGGTGCCGTATACTGTGCAGGAAATGCTTACCCTTCCGGAGCACCAGTTTTCACTCCCGGTTTTTAGTGGAGTTCGTGTTTTTTCTTATCTATTATTTATAACTGTTGATGTAAATGTCCCTTGGTTTTGTGTGTCTTTGTTTACTCATTGGTTTTGATTGTTATTGTCTTATTAGAAACTACATCAACAATCGACAACTCATGAACAACTGATTCCTGCTTAGAACATGTGCAAACAAATGCAACGGGTTCAAAAGTTTTGATAGGTACAAACCTTCACTCGTATCTGAAACAATAGTGTAAGATCACAACATAGAAAGACACACTTTAAAATATCAATGAAATGGCTTTCCGCAATCAAATGACATATTTACACAAGGGAACATATACTGAACGAATACATTTGATCTATGATACAATGTAAAAACAAATCAATAACATAAGGGTGAATAAATAAAGTCAACAGTAGTATATACCGCTATGAAATTTTACGGAATTAAAAAAAAAACAATTACCCTAAACAAAAAGCTGTCTAAGACAATTATATACACAGGTAAATGTAAAATTATTTTGTTGTAAGGCAAACAGTTGAAATGTAGAGCGTAAATATTTTTTTTTACAAAATATATATGTTCATAGTACAAAGAAAGGAAAACTTATAGTTACACCAAAGCCGGTATATAGACGAGATACAACCCTGAATAAGTAAACATTGGATTACAAAAAGCATTACAGATAGAATCAACAGTTATAAGAATTTGCAATGAATAGCTGAAAAATATAATAAAAAATGAAAGTAACAAGTAATTCAATGATAAGGATAAGGAAACAAGAGCAGTGCGTAAAAATGATACAGTATAATTAGAATAATACTTAAAGCAATATCAAATAAAAATAAGTGTTGAATTTTGTTTATACCAGCGATAATTGTTATCAGAACAAGATACTAACAGAATAAATCTTGACTTCCTTATAGAATAATTTGGATTTCTTAATCGAAGCCTTTCGATCTTCCTCCAGAAGTTTTCGCGTAATTTACATCGCGATTTTACCTTTTCGCGTTTTCGCCTTATAAAATAGAAAGATCGAAAACGGTAAAACGCGAAAACGTGAAATAGCCTTAACCGACCTTATTTTGGTGTCCTTCGCAATTATTTTAATCTAATGTTATCATTTTCCCCTTAATGTAGAAATACAAAAGGTCATATAATTTCGTATACAATTCATTCGAAATGTTGTTTTGTGAATGTCTTCCTACATATTGTCAGGATTTTGATTTTCTCTACATTTTCCACATGAGACGGATTGTGGATTTTTTTCATTTAGTTATAAAATAAGTTTGCCCGGCTTATTTTTCCTACACTTGTCAAGCCAGAGTTTCCATATCCTGTAGAATTATATTATATTCATATACTAAAGATGAGCAATTTAAAATATTTGACAAATGATGCGTTGTGGAACTTTGTCATTTCAGCATTATAAGCACTTATATTTTTTTAATCTACTGTTTTACAGACAGATTACAAACGAGACTCCGTATATTTTACGGACACCATCACGAATTAGCTGATCCATACGATGTTTATTTGTCCAAACTATGGACATTTTTACCACGTGTTAGATTGTGGTTTGTCATTACGTCGTCTGATCTTTTTATTACCGAACGTGACTTATTCCCGATTGTGAATGCTTTGCTGAGTGTAATTCGTATTGCTATTAGACGTGTAACGGTACTTTTCCACCCCAAATTCATTTATTTAGTTTGTATTATATTTGTTATCGTCAACGGATTTTGTCAAATGTCTCAACGTTTGTAGTTGTAAATCTTATTTGTTCTGTTGTATTCGTGTGTTATGGTAAAGATAATTAAACATCCTGTTCATTTATTAGATTTCAGCTTTGATCAACGAAATTTACACGATATATTTGGTTTACAGTTTGATTCAGAAGAAATACTGACATAGCTAGATAATGCAATTAATTAACTAATTTCTTCTACAATTTGATATTAATTAGTATTGTAATTTTCAATGTTATTAATACATGTTAGATAAGTCATACAAATCTAATATTGAATTCCATCCAAAGGCTTTCTTAATTTTGGGAACTCGTTTTAGAAATTCAAATGTGACGTCACTGTGTGCGTTTCACTGGCTATGGCTAACACGGCTGTGTATTGTTGTAATATATCCGTTTTCATTCTGTAGCTAGTCACCACTTTAGTTTAATCATGTATATCTATTATATAGTAATTTTATAAAAATTTACAGTTTGCAAAAGTATGAATTATTCTAAATAATTAGGAAGTTCATGTCGTAGGCGGATAACCCTGGCTGTATTGGTCACAACTTTTTGGAACTTTTGATCCTCAGTACTCTTCAACTTTGTACTTGGTTTAGCTTTCAAACTTTTTTCATCCGAGCGTCACTGATTAGTCGTGTGTGGACGTAACGCACGTCTGGCGTATTAAATTTTAACCTGATACCTTTTGTTGGCTATTATTTGTTTGTTTCTCTGTCCTATATTTTCTCCCATTTATTTGTATTGTAGTCCTGTCATGTAATGTTGTCAGTTTAATGTTATAATTAACATTGCCATTAAAGTGGGAGGTTTGGCATGCCACAAAATCAAGTTAAACCCACCATTTCTTTTTTAAAATGCCCTTTACCTGGTCAGAAAAATGGCCATTGTTATATTATAGTTCGTTTCTGTGGGTTTTTTTTTTATTATAAAGTCGTGTTTCTGTTGTGTCGTCGTACTCTTATATTTGATGTGTTTCACTCAGTTTTGTTTTTTTCTCTATCGATTCACGAACTACTGTTGCCTTTATTTCTTACAAACCTTGTGTAATGAAGCTTGAACAATAAACTTAAATGTCATAATAGTTATCAAAGTTTACTGAAAAAATCTTCACTTTGGTGAAGGTATCACATATTTCTAACAGACACAATCATTTCAAATCGTACTTAAATAAAGGCAACAGTAGTATACCGCTGTTCAAAACTCATAAATCCATGGACAAAACACAAAATCGGGGTAACAAACTGAAACTGAGAGAAACGCATTAATTATAAGGGGAGAACAACGACACAACATTTAAATGTAACACACACAGAAACGGACTAAGCATTAGACAAAATCCTATGAGAATAACAAATATAACATCACTGTTTGGGAATTAAATGTTTGCATAACTATATTTGTTCAAACGACGTCGAGTGTATCATCTTAGTATGTCTGAATTAACTAAGCGTTTTCAAATTAAACATTTTACTTAAATATGTCAAGCAAATACACATAGAAAAACTCGAAATGCATATGCGAAAACCGAGAACAATTGATGTTTACATTCTTTAAACAAGAGTGCACACACTGAAATGTCTCGCCTTCTTTACTAATCACTGATATTATGTTGATAGTCCTAAGTATAAAGCTTGATTACAACTGTCACATAAACTTAACATTAACCAAGATAGCTAAACAAAGACCAATGAACCATGAAAATGAGGTCAAGGTCAGATGAACCATGCCAGGCAGACATGTACAGCTAACAAAGCTTCCATACAACAAATATAGTTGACCTGTTACTTATAGTTTAAGAAAAATAGACCAACACACAAAAACTTAACACTGTGCAATGAACCGTGCAATTGAGGTCATGGTCAAATAAAACCTGCGGGACTGACATATAGATCATAATGTATTTCCATACACCAAATATAGTTGATCTTTGGCATATAATATTAGATAAAAAGACCAAAACTTAAAAATTTAACTTTGACCACTGAACCATCCATGAAAATGAGGTCAAGCTCAGATGACATCTGCCCGCTAGACATGTACACCTTACAACCATTGCATACAACAAATATAGTAGACCTATTGCATAAAGTATGAGAAAAACAGACCAAAACACAAAAACATAACTATAACCACTGAACCATGAAAATTAGGTCAAGGTCAGATGACACCTGCCAGTTGGACATGTACACCTTCCAGTCCTTCCATACACCAAATATACTAGCCCTATTACTTATAGTATCTGAGATATGGACTTGACCACCAAAACTTAACCTTGTTCACTGATCCATGAAATGAGGTCGAGGTCAAGTGAAAACTGTCTGACGGGTATGAGGACCTTGCAAGGTACGTCACATACCATATATAGTTATCCTATTACTTATAATAAGAGAGAATTCAACATTACAAACATTTTGAACTTTTTTTTCAAGTGGTCACTGAACCATGAAAATGAAGACAAGGACATTGGACATGTGACTGACGGAAACTTCGAAACATGAGGCATCTATATACAAAGTATGAAGCATCCAGGTCTTTCACCTTCTAAAATATAAACCTTTTATGAAGTTAGCTAACACCGCCGCCGCCGCCGCTGCCGAATCAATATCCCTATGTCGAGCTTTCTGCAACAAAAGTTGCAGGCTCGACAAAAAATAGACATTTTACCGGTAAATTGACATTCAAATATTTCCCTTTATTGTTTTTACCTGAACAGATAAAACTTTCGACTTATATTCACATAAACAATATATTACATTCTACTTTTCATTGACAGTGGTTGGCTAGAAAATATAGTTCTGAACAGGTAGATTATGATAAAGTGTACCATGCTAAGGACTACGTGCAACACTCTCGAAAAATCTGTATGTAAAGAGCTTTTCATGTTGACTTTAACATGATTTTCTTTTATTTATTGAATTAACATTTCTTAAAATTTCAGTAAGACGAGCATTTATATCTTAAAGGGGCTCTAGCTGTCAAAAACATGTTAACCGATTTCACTCAAATTCTCATATTTGATAAATAAAATGGAAATTTTTTCTCCAAATTATCAAAAGTCTAAAATAAAAAATTACAGGGCATGAATCTTTGTGTCGTGTGCATTTTAGTCTAAACGCCATCTAATTAACTATCGAGTTGACTTCTGAAGACATTCGATAATCATCTAAGCGATATAAACATAGATATAAATATAAATAGATAGCGAACCCGTTCAATTGGATTTTCTATGTATGTTTAATTTCTTTTTAGAGATTGAAAATATATTGTTATCCTCGTTTTGACCTTATAAGAATTAATTTTGTGTATCTTTGTTTTACTTTCAATGTTGACATTCTTTTCTCAAAATAACTAAATACGCACAATGTATGCAGTATCCATCTCTAGCTAAGGGGTTGAATTCATTTCCACGTGAATATGGATTTAATGAAGTCTCATTATTCACTTGCAAGTGAATAATTTATTATCAATATCTCTTAACTAATGTTGACAAAATTAAAACATACTGGCTGATAAAGGAAAATTAATATTTCCCTTTTTCACTTAATGATTGAGCAAAAAAAAAGTGTTTTTTTTTAAATGTCTCGTACCTAGTGCCTCTTTGAGGAACTGCATTGTCAGTATTCTTATAGCTTTCATAGTCGTATCGAGACATAATGAATTGTTGCATTACACAAATTATTTATAAAAAAAATGTAATTTTGTAACAAAAGCCTTTGATTTCGTTCAATATTGTGTCAATTTCCAAAAACACATATCGGACAACTGTTCTAAATGTCAGCGGCGTTTTGTTCATCCTTTTTTTAAACACTAGACAGATAAGACCGATAAACAGGTTGTACCTATAGGGTCTCCGAATTCCTGATGCAAGGGCCTACCTAAGTTTGATATTTTTAATGCATTGATTGCTACGGCATTATGTGAACAATATTTTTTTTTCTCCAACAGGTACTATAAATGCTTCAGACTTTGAAGATTCTGCCGATCCTCAAAATGGAATTCAAAATCTATTTGAAACGTAAGTTAATTTAAATACCGTATTTTCTTGGCCAAGAACACCAATTAAGAGTCATTAATAGTCTGTTGTAGTGACATTAATGCTGTTAGTGTTATCGCTACCACTTAGTACTGAACTGTTGATCGTCAACTGAGGTTATCATTAGCCTAGTAGTCAATAGTTCGGTACTGGTAAGACAACTCAGATATTCTTAAATAAAGGTTGCTGTTTAAACATTTTGAATTATTTAATGTATCTTCCTCGTGTATAGTTCTAATTTCTTGTTCGGTTGGATGTTACTGTTGCTTTCAATTAATTTATCGATTCTTCGAAGGTTGTATTTCAAGCATTTGATTTTTATATTTTTGAGTCTCGAGCAGAAATTATTTGTCGGAGTGCGCTCCCATTTGTATTTTCTCTACCACAATGAGAGTGGTGCAGTAGCAGGGGTCACTACGCATCAAGTGCACTATAATTGGTACCGATTATCCAATTATAAACAATTGATCAAGGACGTCCTTGTTAAGGTAGTTCTAAGATAATGTCGATGTGCATGCTGAGACAAATCGTAACCTTTTGCTAAGATAGATATTAAGACGATCATGAGACGGACAGCTTCGATTAACAGGGCTGGGGTTACCATTCATTCAATATTTTGTAATAAAACATCAATATTTCAACTTCTTGGTCATAAAACATTGTGTCGTATTTTAATATTTGTTTTTTATCAAATAAATAGATATTGATGTCTCAAAAAGCAGCATAGATAGATTATAGAAAATTAAAGATATAAATTATTTAATTGGTCGTCTTTCCATTTTTAGGCCAGAGCTTCAACCGTTTTTTAAGCAGCTAGTTAAGGTAGGTGTTTCGGAGGCACTTAAAGAAATGAATGCGAAAGTAAATAAGTTGGAAAATATAATCGACGATAAAAATTACCAGATCAGGGAATTACAACACCAAAAGGCGATTTTAGAGGATCGACTAAAAATTATAACAAGCAATGTGGGAGATAGAGATAAACTTCAAAGTGAAATTAAAAGATTAAATGAAGAAATTGATAAATTGAAAGCAGAGTTGAAAACAGCAAATGAAGATTTGGAGAAAGAAAGAAAGTCGAACACAGAAAAAGATGCTGAAATTGCACAATTTGAGAAAGACAAGATATTGACTGAAGAAAATGATGATAGGTTAGCACAATTGCAGAAAGAAAAAGATTCGAAAATGGCACAATTAGCGATGGATAAAGATGCTAAGATATCAAATTTGGAGAATGAGGTGAAGCTGAATGAAGAAAAAATTGCTAGGATAGCACAATTGGAGAAAGAAAAAAATGCTGAGATGGCACGACTGAAGAAAGAACACAATGATATGATGTTAGAATTGAATGAAGAAAAAGATGCTAAGTTGCAATACAAACAGGAAATCAATGATTTAAAAGTAGAGAAGCAACAAGCTAATTCGCAAAGAAACGTTGCACTTAAGAAACTAAAAGATCTAAAACAAGTGATAGATAGAAACAATTGAGTTGACAACAAAACATTCATATAGTCCAACATCGTTTAGAACTTTTGTAAACTTAACATATTAACTATTCTAATGCAATTTGGATGGTACATTTTTTTTCATTTTTTCAATGCCACGGCAAAATCGTAAAAATATACGTTCAGTGCCAAGGCATGTTTTTCCATCTAGACTGGCTATGTATTATGACGTTACTGTACCCTAACGTCATAGTGTAGGCTTACTGCAAGAAAGTGTTAACGGAAAAACGCGGGGAAAATAAAAATTTACGAAAAAGTCCAAATATTGTTTTTTTTTTGCGAATAAGCAGTTTTTACCGTATTTACATACATATGTATATTTCTTCTTTAACAGATTTTTAAAGTCTTATAAAACTTCAAATGGAATAAAAAATGAAAACAATATTTCAAATAAAAAGCCTATACAAGTTCATACATAAACTTTATAACGAAAATCTTTTATTTTGTCAATATTTAAATGATATACAGGTACATGTACTGCAATTGAATTGTATCGTCTTCCTTATAATTATTCGCATTTTTTTCGTATACATCATGTGATTTGTGATTTATTTTGCAATTAAAAAGTGTTACGAACAACAGTTACTGATAGAACAAAAGTCATGTAAAAATCACATGACTCAATTATAATCCGATGATATGCACGTACATAATATCAAATAATTTTGATTCAGGTACTTGGTAATTTCTACCACGAACGTTTTGGTTGCCTTATTTCTACTTTTGCATTCACGATGTTAATTTCATACAACTGTTGTGTCAATTTTTAATGATTTGTAACTAAAAGGCTTGAGAGTTGTGGTTTGTATATAAGTATACGAAATGAATGCAAATGACGATGAATTTAACGCCGAAAAAAATCGGCTTCTGCGGTTCTTGCAAAATGTGATCGTCAGTAAATTTTGCAGGCATTTCGTATACATTTTAACACACAGTGAACAATTGTTCAATGAAAGAACATTAATTCTCCTTTCCTTGTACGATACATACTCATAGCGTCGATATTTGAATATTGGAACATTAAATTGCTTAGCCAAGAGACCAAATGTTTTAAGAACATGCATGTTTAGTCGCAACATATTTCAACTAATTTTTAATTCTCATCTAACTAACAACAATAACCTTCCCGGTAGAAACAATCTTAACTACACTCCGACAGCGAAATTTCGGATTTATTCAATCGTCAATTAGTAAGAACTCGCAATCAAACATGCATGCTGCAATGCATTCCTGCAAAAAGTTCTTATTTCGAGGTAAAAGTTTGGATGCTGGTAGAGTCAGTGTCAGGATATATCATGCTCACTATAGTATATTATACTTTTTTGTACATGTATATATATATAGTATATAGAGAGAAAAGACGTGCAGTCAATCAAATACCACCATGTCAACCCAAGGGTTGTTGTTCAGTGGTTGTCGTTTGTTGATGTGGTTCATAGATGCTTCTCGATTTTTTTAAATTCATATATATAGATTAGACCGTTTCCTGCTTGAATTATTTTACACGGGTCATTTTGGGAGCGTTGTACCTTTTTGTTCTGTGTACTATGCATGTATGATCTTTATTTTTTTTTTATTTTTTATACATTTTGAATTGATGGAGAATTAATGTCTTATTGACACTCATACCACATCTTCTTATTTAAATTACTTCGTAAAAAATACCAATGTCGTATGTCACAGCTTCTTTACTTCTACATCACTTGCTAAACATCTTTTTACAACTCGGCGCACATTTTACAGGAACTGTTCGCCAAAACAGGAACATGCCGAACATGATAAAACATACCATATTAAGTGCACGTGGATATACATTTTATAAACTCTCAAGGGACACATTCTATAATGTTTGCATATTGCGAAAGAGCACAAAGAAAATTGTTCTGAATTTAAGCCCCAACAAAACGGCTGTCCTAGTCAACGGAAATAAACCCCGAGTAAAGAAATTTTATTTAAACGACAAAAAGACAAAGAACGAGTCTTCAAAAACTACTCAAAAACTGAAGACCGAGTAACAAAAACCCTTTACCGAAACAGAAAGGGAAGCCGATACTGCTCAACATGTGCCCGCCGTTGCATGTATCTCTTATATAAAATAAATTGAAGTTTTACTAAGATAAATTCTAAACGTTATGGCACTGATTTTCAAAATGAAGTCGTGGATTCAAGCTTTGCGCCTGGTCACTATTAAAAACTTTACTACTTTTCCGCTAAGCACGCGCTGTTTAGGAGTAAAGAAATTCTGTTCGTCCAGGAGTCGAAATTATGTGTTCGCGTAGGGTAACTTGTTGTTCAACAGAGTTTTAAAACTCATTTTTTGAACTAGCAAGTAAAATAAACAGACACAGCGAGTCGGTCTATTACAAAGCTTGGTAAATATTCAAATCTCATATACCCTCTCCTCGTCATAAATATGCATTTAACCTACCTCTTTAAAAAAATGTTCCCGTTTATTTTTTAATGATTTTTTTTTTATCATTATTAAAAATCAGTTCAAAATGTGCCATGAGAAATTCAAGGGTAACTGTCAAAAACTTTTATCCACGGCTTAGTGTACCCTACACCCCGTTAAAAATAAGTCAAATTTCAATAAAAGATATATAAAAAATGAAGAAAAAAAACCGTTGCCTTCACTTTAAACTTTGTGGATCACCTTCTCTAAAAATTGCCAGATTTAGACTGAGACCTCCGGGTGTACCTGGATACTTCAGGGTGTTAAAATATTCATATCTACGGATATGCACGTAGATAAGACTTAGTTATAATGTCCTCCGCATGGCAAAGAAAATAAAAAATATACAACAATGAAAGCGAACTAGATTATGATAGCTAAACTAAATGTTGAGAGAATAAAAAAGATATGTATAAAAGACATAAAGCATAATTTGATTTATTAGAAAAATATATTATCTTATTGATAAACTATTTTTCAGTTGTGTATTTAGTATAGGCAACTTTTCAAAAAATTACAATATTCCAATAATTTGGCGCGCTTTGTGCATTTCAAAGAAGCACGGACAATGACGTTACGTCATAGTACATTTCATAGCATCAGAGTAAAAAAAAAACAATGGCCCAAAAGTGGCCCCGTGGCACTGAACGTAGTATGAAAAAAATGGCCCAAAAGTGGCCCATGGCACAGAGATGGTTAAAGTTGCCGTCAAATCCACAGTTGACCAGGCGTAACTAAGGAAGGACAACCATTATGCAATGATTGAATCAACAAATGTTCGATTACTACTACATAATCGAAAATAAAACAACACCTACTTCGAATTCGCCGTTTTAATGTAATTTTATCCGAATTTGAAGCGTACAAGTAACGTAATAACCTCCAGTTTGTAAGTTTTCATTTGTATGACGTCACGTTTACCTATGACGTCTTTGCGCCAAAATCGTTCATGAAGTTTCGCTGATTTTTTTTTATTTGTCAAATTAAGACATTTTTCCAAGTTTTATCGTATTATTTCTTTTTGTAATGCATTAGAATCGGAATAACAGTTCTGTAGTTGAAGAGTTGCCACCGTCAATTTTGATTTGACGGTCGCAAATCTCCATTTTACTGTCTCCTCTACGCGTCGCCAGTAAAACTGCATTTTCGACCATCAAATCTACAATTGATGGGGGCAACTCTTCAACTACAGTACTGTTATTCCTTAATTCCTTATTGTGTCAATAATTATTTGTTTCACAGCTGTTTGAGAGCATTTTTTAAACAGTATTTTGGAACAAAGAATTGTCTTTTTCAAAATTTGAGCTTACAGTCGGAAAGCAAGCCATTAGAAACGACCGTTGTTGCTACTTTCTTAAGACAATGTTCAATGGGACTGATATTAAAACCCGCCATTCCGAAATTGCGTTAATTTCGCGGATTTTTTTTTTTGGCGCCAATTTGGAAGTTTATCTTTTTTTCAGTTTCCTACTTGCCATTAGGGTCTGAAATAGATTTATTTCGATTTGTTAAACATGGAATTTATTATCAAAAGGAAAAAAAATCTCAAACATGTCAAATTGGCCGTGTTTTACAATCCCGTAATGCCGTTGATCGTCGTTTAAAATTGTTTTCTTCTATTTTTCACAGATTAACAAAGACAATATGTACTATACAAACAATTAATAATACGTATCTCAAAATTTAAAAAAATCATAAAGTATAACGTTCTATTACCCCTTGGGAAACCCCGTTTGAACTAAATTCCAAAAGAAAGACATTTTTTGACATTGTAGTTTTTCGGTCTTACACATCGATGGCATCTGAACACAGTCAATGTACACACATTTAGTATGTTTGTTTGAAAAAAGTAATGGCGAGATCAGCTGTGAATATTTGACTGGATTAATTATTCTCTTTAAGTCAGTGAAATGTATGACTTAACTAAAACAAGGTAAGGAAATCTTATACTGTCTTTGCACAACCTTAACTGCTTTAGATGACTGACATAAAACACATTCGTTGTTTATAATAATTTTATTTTATTTTTTGTGATAAAGGAATCCTGCAAAAGTAAATGAGAAAGTATTGTCCTAAATTTCAACTTAGGCAGCCAACAACCATTTGATTTTCTGTTGGGGGTAGGGGTGGTGGCTATTGATTGTTTTGGAAAAAAAGTTTGTTTTCAATTTTTGGATAAAAAATAATTTGTATTTGACCCTGAGAAAAAAAAATGTTTGTTTTACCCTCCGCTGCCATTAAATGAAATGCTAAAATTGAAAGAGAAAAATTGTTTTCAACTTGTCTGGGAAAAAATCCATATTTCCCCTCTCCCTGAAAACAAATGGTTGCTGCCTTCAAACAATCTCTTTCAGAGTATCATTTTAATCAATCTTATTCAAAGCATTATCATACTGACATGAAGTGTGATTTAATTTTGACTTGTGATCTAAAACATAATTGTTGACTTAGCCCCCAGAAACTGCTCTGAAATACTTTTATATAAATGTAAAAATGCATAGTTTTTTTAATATTATTATTATTTTTTTCAAATAGAAAAAGAAAAATATTACTGAGTCTATTTTGTTCTTATTTATTTTCAAGTTCATGATTAGCACCATTCATATATTGGTTTAGTGTGAAATCAATGAGACAACATGTATTGTTATATTTAGTTTGTTCATACAAGGATTTCAAACTAATTTACTTTTATTTAAAATAATTAAGATTTTACATTCAGAATACTTTCATTATGATCTCTTTTATGTTTAAATGAAAAAGGTAGGACCAACTTGCAAGTGTCAGTAATGAAAAGGAATTCCTGTTTTTTATCATTTTAATACTGTCTTGATCCATTATTCATGTATATTTAGACTACCCCTTGTATAAATTGAGTAGACGTTTATTTCTGTATTAAAATAATTTGGTTGCACCAGTAAAAATACTTAGCAAAACATGAATATTAAATTAACTCTTGGAATATTAAATTAATATTAAATTATTAACTCTATTATGGCACATAGGGACACATAGGGCCTATTTCACAGGGACTGAGTTCTGAAAAGTGATAACATGTGTTTCTCTATTTTTTGGCACATGTTTACAGTATCAAAATATATTTAATAAGATAATTTTTAATAATATCCACATGTAAATAACAGCACATGGTGCTTGATATAACAATAGTTTGTTCATGATAGTGTCATACAAAGGGACGTAACTCGTGAATTACCGTCGGCCCCGCTTCGTCAGAAATATCGACACATCTAACTAGCACATTTGCGTATCTTAGCATATCAACTGGAACAAATTTGACATATCATAGTCCAAGTTATTTTACATAACATAATTTAAATTCAGCATAGCTTCCCGAGAAGTTAAGAAAGAAAATTACGATTTTAATTTTCTGTGACCAATTTTTTTCGTCAACACCTTGACTTTGAAGACACATTTTGAGAGAAAAAAGTGAGTTTAATCCATAATTGAGTTGAGTTATATATTTCTTATACACTCAAGAATGTTCACTTAAAAGGAAATTAGTTTTAATTCATGCAAAAAACTACAAATTCCCAAAAACGAGCTTCACTTTTTTTGGTAAAAAAATGCCCATATATGGTAATCACATGACGTCCATTGTTGCTTTAAGAAATGGGGTCAAACCGGGGTCAGCTTTCCGACTGTTATTGGAAACAAAGATATAATAGTATATTACGTTTACAAACACCATTAGTAAGAATATGTACAAATTACAGGTTACTAGTATACACTTCTTAAATAAATATAAATAGAATACAATATGTGACATAATACAAGCGAAGGGTTTTATACGGCAGTGAAAACAATTTATATCTATGAAACGCACATACTATAATCATCTAATTGTATTCAAATCTTTCTCTGGTGTTAATATAGGCTTTTACTTTCTACTGTTCATTCTTAGCCAATGGTATATCCTTATTTTTTTTATCATATAATATTTTTGAGTTAGATTAGGATTAGTTTGTACGTCGATGGATTTTTACAACAATACTTTTTAATAAACTTTTGTTAGATTTAAGTATGTTTTAACTTTCAAGTATTCAGTGTATTTATCTTCAATAGAGCTAGTGTTGCAGTTTGTAATTAATCTGTTATTTGTATCGGTCTGCTTCAGTATTAAAGTTTTGAGCAGATATATATGGTATTTACAAAATATATGAATTGAATATAATTATACTTAGAGATTACGTGTCCATCTTAATCATTGCAAATCGTGTGTACTATGCTTTATCTCTAAAACTCGCGTTTCTTTGAAATCCCAATAAAGCGGTTGCTTCTCTGATGTATGCTTCAAGCATTCTTTCTTTAAATTTTATAACACCAATTGTGTTATCATTTTGTTTCACACAACAATTTCTTTAGTAGTTCTTTAATGTGTACATTTTTTGTATATACATATGTGTAAAAAGTAAACAACTATATGTCAAAGTACGGCCTTCAACACAGAGAATTCAAAGATGGCGCACATCGAACAGTAAGCTATAAAGGTCACCAAGATGGCTAGTGTTACAAATCAAACATGAAAACCAACTTACTCAATCCATTGTTGGTAGACGAAATAATAATGATTGATACAATTGGGTAGGATTTCTAAGGATGATTCCGACAACAAAGTAGGCGCGTTAGGCAGCAACCATTTGATTTTCTGGGGAGGGTGGGGTGGGGGGGGGGGGGGGGGGGGGCTATGGATTTTTTTGGAAAAAAAAAGTTTGTTTCCATTTTTTGGAGAAAAAATCATTTGTTTATGACCCTGAGGAAAACAAATTGTTTTTTGACCCTCAGCTGCCACTATATGTGATGCTAAAATTGAAAGAAAAAATTGTTTTGGACTTGTCGACAAAAAAATAGATTGTTTTTTGCCGAAGGCGAAAAAAAAGTTAGTCCGGGAAAAAAATCCATAGCCCCCCCCCCCCCCCCCCCCCCCCCCCCCTAGAAAATCAAATGGTTGCTGCCTTATATACCATTATGAAGATAAATCTATTTAGATAGATTTTCGACATACATGTAACAAGTTTTAGTGGAGTTGACAGCCGAAAAATCTACATCTAACAGAATTTCGTCACCGCCTGACATTTTTCTAAATCGCGAGTTAAGGACCCTGTGTTATATAAAGGTATATAGGGGGAATCTGAGACGAGTACCTGTGCTCTTTTCGAACTATTTTTCTCTTCCGTAATATGATATACGTTAAATAAGATCTCTTCATGTGACTGGTTTTGTGAGTTATCTTCATCTAATCAATCATTAAATGTTTTTGCAGTTTAAACAAATACATGTTATTCATACAAATATCCATTGTTGGTTGTATGGACGGATATCGGCGCCATAATTATGTTATAAATTTCTGTCTCATATTATGAATTATTATGAATTGCCGATGATAAAATTTTGAAATTAGGGAATTGCAGTATTGTAACGTAGATTTTAAAGTGACATCGCAAATTGAGTTTACCTAATTTTTGATCGTCTGAATTTACGAATTATAACATAATTTTATTAACGTTAGAAATGAACATATTAAAACATATGTACTTTTGAAATGTAGAAAAACAAATAAACATGTGGACAACAGACGGCTAGAAATTTAGTGCAAATTACTGCTCCAAACTCATGTATCTCATGACCTTGCGGCTTCTCTCTTAACACGTAACGTGAATATATATTCCCATACTTAAAACAGAAAAAAATGGTGTTGCTATCGAGGTTTAAACTGAATAAAATTGAGAATGGAAATGGAGAATGTGTTAAAGAGACAACAATCCGACCATAGAGCAGACAACAGCCAAAGGCCATCAATGGGTATGCAATGTAGCGAGAAACTCCCGCACCACCCGGAGGCGTCCTTCAGCTGGCCCCTAAACAAATATTTATATTTCTACATTTCCATAAGTAACAACTGGCGTAAAATTAAGGTATCGATTTAATTTACCAATTTTATTTTATTTTCGACAAAATCTGTATATAGCACACAAAGACAAATACAATAAATCCGTTACAGTAAAAGAAATATACAATAACGTTCAGCCGGGGAATATCACTTAACTTTTAAGTGAATATGATTTTTTTTTAATCAAAATCCAATTCAAAAAGAAAAACCCTACACAATAATACCAATATGGAATGAAACGTCTTATCTATGGGATTCAGAGATATTCTGGGATTTTAGTATTATCATTCTTCTATCAAAATATCATATTTTAAATCGATTAGACGAGGGAGATAATTGTTTGAATGTCACCCTCTCGTGCACCCCAATCAAAAATCGAGTTTTGGCCACGGAACTTTTTCATTGCCTGTCAATATAAAAAAAGGGTACCTTGCTTCACTTCTGATGTATTTCTAATAACTGTTGTTATGTACGTGACTTCATACTTAAGAACGTTTAATTTAACATTTACCAGTAAAATACTCAAATAAAAGAACTTTCAGTACTATTAGTTAAAAATAGTTGAGAGGGTGATAGATAAAATTGAGAATGGAAATGGGGAATGTGTCAAAGAGACATCAACCCGACCATAGAAAAGACAACAGCAGATTTGTACCCTTTGAATAAACATTGTCAAGTGCGTTTTCTCGGGGTAACAATCTCATCCTGCTCTATTACCCTCTTATACATGTGCTATTTATAATATATTATTTCCTCTGTTTTGGAATGACATATTTTACTGTCTTACTTAGACAAGTCATCATAATTCATGTACAGCCATCTACTACCCTCAACCCAATAACTAAAACAAAAACCAAAAGATACAGAACTAACACACAACTTAAACAATTTATCCACTGCTAAAAAAATATACCCGCCCACCCCAAAACCATGCATAAAATTCATATTTCAGTTAGATCTTTGCCAAAAACGGACATTTGCTGTATTACCAATCTCCAATTCTACAGATCTTAAAGTAGATCTCGAATTTTCACCAAACAGTGCTAAGCTATATAAAAAAAAATGTAAAATCCTTGGTCTTACTTTTGTCTTTCGATCATCCGACAAAATATTTATAATCAATACATCTGCACTTTTGAATTAGGTGATTTAGGTAAATAAATGCAAATTGTGATTGTAAAGCAAGCATGTCAAGGAATAAGTATTTTAAAACTAAAAAAACAAACATGGGTGCTAAAAATAGAATAAGTATGCATAGAATTATGTCGGTTATCCGCGTCCATAATATAAACTGCCAAAATTCTATTAGGTCTTATATCTTTTAAATTGTAATTAAATGACCTGAATAAAATAGTAATAACATTGTGACTAAGATACGTGTATGTTCTTTTATGAATAAGGAATATTTGTAAGTGTAGAGAATATAGCAATAATGCCTCGAGATCTAGATCCGCCTAAACGAAAAACTACTAAACCGAAGACTGAGAAAAAGCCGAACGCATCCGATGTTGGCACCAGAGGTAAGTTCTGAATTATTGTGCTTTTGGAATTCCAGTTAAGGCAGTCTTTTTTCTTTGTACTTTAAAGTATCTTTGTAATATATTAAAGCTATTTGGTCTCAATTTTGTTATTATTTTTTTGATGTTTTAAAGAGATGTGTCTAATTTCCAAACGGAATAACCTTAGAACCGAGTTAAAGTGAGCATTCAGTACTACAGCCAGTTTTATCATCGAAAGCATATAACTTTAAAAGCAGTCGTAAGATAAATTTACATTTCTATCTATACGCTCCTTTTCCCTTTTCTCAAAAGTATAATGTATTTAGTTTTAATGTAGTCATAGTTTGGATGATTTAGAGATATGAATATAACTTCCTCTGGTGTTATGTCACTCGTAAAAAGGAAAAGTTGAACAAACTTGAAAATCGAAGTAACTCACTCACAATATTAAGCTGTAAACAATTTTACATGTTGTTTTTTCAGCACTATGCATTGCATGTGTTAATGAAAAAAAAATGTATGCAATAGTTTTAATTTCACATGTACATGTTTTTATAAAATTTTGCATAGCAATACATTTCTGCTTGAATGGTGGACCACCGTATATTTTTTTCTTCATCGACTACACATTCAAAAAACCAAAACACCCCCTTTTTTCTAAGTTAAATGGTCTTTCCATGAGAACAATGACAAGTGTTACATTCCCCCAAAAAACTCGTGCGTTTCTGCGAAAAAAACAATTACGCACGATTTTGTGAATGAACGGGAAAAGTATATCCTTACGCGGTGCACCCGCGCATGCCAATTGCGAACTGACCCAATTATTTCTATATCACGACCAGTCCATTATCAGACGAAACGCGCGTCTGACTTACTAAATTATAATCGTGGTACATTTAATTACTATTATAAAAGAGTACACATCAATGGAAAAATGCGCAAATTACCGATAAAAGATTTTTGTCCAAGGTGTCATGTTAGCTGAAGTTATTACTTATAAAACAGACGGAAGAAACAAATATAACTCAAATATAGTGTTGTACAAGTCAATATCTTTTTCTCAGCAAAAGTTGTACAGGTAATTACTCGTGTAATTATAGTTGTTCAAGTAATAACTTATATGATGGCATTGTAAAGATAATTACTCGTACAAAGTTTTTGTAAAGATGATAATTAACATTATACAAAATAATAACATTTATACGTCATATATAAGAGATGGTTGAAAGCCTTAGGAAAATGTATTTTATACTTAAAAAACTAATTTTAGAAATACAACCGACACATTTTTGCTAAATGCTTTATATATAATAGGTACAGCATCTTCCTCTAAAACAGGGACTGTAAATGCTTCAGATTTCGAAGAACCAACTCAAGCTACTGATATACTTAGCATGTTAGACAGGTATGTAGATATGCTGCTTTGTTTATTATAATATGGTGAATGACAAGTCGGGAGTATTGCATATGCACCTATTTATAAACAAATTTAAACTTTTATTTGCTTAAATTTAAAATAAAGTTTCCATTTGAACCAAAACGTAATATATAATTTGCGTCATTTTAATATGACCCTTAATATTATTGTAATATACAAATGCGTTTTCAAGGTAAATCTGATTCTGCGTATGAAGAAATTCACTTTAATCGTCGTCAATCTAAGAAATAAATTATTCTCACAACGCGATAGAACTGATTTTTTTCAAAAACTCTGCTAGGACTGACGATGTTATAGTGTTCTTATATTTTGGCAGGGCTTTAGTTCATGATTTGTCAGACATATTCATTGAATGTGTACTGGTTGATACTTTATATTTAGTTATAATTAGCTTTGAACTAGTTTTTTAAAAAAGTAACTGCGAGTACTCTTCATTCGATCCTTTGTGTCTTTTGTCATTATATTGGTGGGTTTCTGTGCTTTGTGCAAATATGATGAGTCGAGTCGATTATTTTTTTTATTTTACAACGTATCCGTATATTGTCCTGTTACACCACTGCCCCAGGTTTGAGGCTTAGAGTCTCTTAAAAATTCAGTGGTTACCGATGGTTGCTGTATGTATTTCCATTTATATTATTTTGTCATGAATGGAACCGCTTTTTATCTCTTTTTATAGCTGACAACACGGTTTGAGTTTAAGCAAAACCATATATATGTATAAAGTTAAAAAAAAAATATTTCTCTCCTGTTAAGAAATATGCACTTATTTTTTGTTTTGAAGTGGAACAAGAGCAGTTATCATTTTTTTTCAAAATACCAAATTTATGGACCTTTCATTGTGATAATCAAATATATGTGAAATGAATGAATTGTATATGCATTTATCTTTCAAAAGCTAGTGAAGGTTGGTGTTAGAGAGGCACTTACAGAATATGATAACAAAGTGAAAAGTTTACAAAATACCATCGACGAAAAAAATTTCGACATCCGGGAATTAGAACATGAAAAGGTAACTCTAGATACTCGACTAAAAGCTGTGGCAGACGAAGCTGAAGAGAAAAAGAAAATGCTAAAAGAGATTGAAAGGTTAAAGAAAGATATTTCTTCAAAGAAAAGTGAGGTAACATCTCTTAACAAGAAACTGGAGAAAGAGAAAGCATTGTCAAAAGAAACAATGGATGAGGTGACACGATTGAAGATCGAAAACAATGAGCTAAAAGGAAAAGTACAACACGCTAAATCTGGAGAAAATGTTGCAAATAGAAAACTTAAGGATTTGCAAAAACAATTTCATTAGTGAGAACAATAAAACATGCAGTTGTTATCGATCGGGAGTGTGATGCAAGACATTAATAATAAAAAATTTAATATTACACTTTTTGTTCAACTATTAATAAGCTTGCGAATAAGGTATAAGGTAAGGTATGCCTGTTATTAGGAGCTGAGGGGTCGCAGCAGTCCATTCCATTATTCAAAATATCCATTCATTGACTATTTCTTAGTTTTCCCGATGATTTTGGTGTTTATGTCCTCCGAAACACCTCTAATGACCATTGCGGCACATATCGTTTATAACCATTTTATTCCCTTATTTTATAAGCTTTTAAATGCTGTATAAAGTTTTCTGTTGTTAGGGGCTGACGGGTCGCAGAAGTCCATTTCATCATTCAATTACGCTTTTCCTAATGTTCACACGTATTTCGACATCAATAGGCGTTGCGGAATAATCGACAAGTTTTAACTAGGGGGCGAAGAATAGATGAGCTCCATTGAAAAAAAGACAATGTAGAGTATTTTAATTAGTATATATATGTTTCATTTGGTATTCAGGTCGTTACATTTAACCAAGGAGTTTCTGTTAGGAAAACCCATGACCAGAGGGATTGTAAATATAAGGAGAGTAGGAAGTGTCACGTGTCAGAGGTTTCTTTTTCAGTATTTTTTTCAAAATTGTGGTCTTGCAAGGCTTGTTTATAGTTAAATATTTTAGGTGCAATGGTTTTGGAATAACTGCAGGAAAAACTATAAATTTACTGCATTTAAAGTTAAGCGGATGGTGCTTCTTTGTGATCAAGAACGTTGCTGCTGTTAACACCGTCGATACCTTTATTTTTAAAACTGAATTTGAATCATTTTTTGTTTTCATTGTGTATTGTTAATCCATTGTACAGTTCATGATATATGGATATAAGAAGATGTGATATGAATGCCAATTAGACAACCCTCCATCCAAGTTACAATTTGTAAAAGTAAACCATTATAGGTCAAAGTACAGTCTTCAACAAGGAGCCTTGGCCTTCACCCTTACTGAAACAATAGTGTTACACCACAACAACAAAAAATACACTGTAAAATATCAATTGAAAAGGGTTAACTCAATCAAAAAGAAATATTAACACAAACAAGTGAACATACATATATTAATATGTTTAATGCTAAATTTTGATAAAATCACTGTACTGCAAAAAGTAAAATCACAAAAACGCAACTTAACCCGTAAGAATTTCAGCCAGGGAAATTGAATTTGAAATGGTTTGTTTTTCGAAAAGCGCCGCTGAATTAATTAGTCCTATAATATATGACTTCGGAGTTTCATATCATTTACATTCAACGTTTTTTTTTTATCAGATATTTGTTTTTTACTATCATTGTTGGTATCTATATTGATAGTAAAAAACAAATATCCAATAAAAAAAACGTTGAATGTAAATGATATGAACAACTCCGAAGTCATATATTATAGGACTACTGGAATAATTAGACACTCCGAAATTACATTTACTGATGAACACAGCACACCTCGATACATTCCGATACCTTTCATCAGATAATTTATAAAAGGTTTAAGAATCTGTCAAGGTTTGTCCAATGGGATCTATAATTCCTGTAAATTCACTGCCATCTTTCTTGATAATGAGATTATAAACATTACTATTTGTATTCACCTTGAGGAAATCTGCGATTTGACATTTTGTTATATACAGTTAGTGGTAGGCCAAATTAACCTTAACTTTTTGTAAGGATCAAACAGAAATAAAGATGGACTGATGAACACTTATCGTTTCTAAGATAAATGGGTCATAAATACGAAAGCAAATTGTCAGCTGGGATAATAAAATAAACGTGCATTGGAATTATGGCAATAATCCCTTTCAAAAGTAATATGGAACAAAGAGTCAAAGAATCCAAATATAGAAGAATATTCATTGAGTCAATTAACAACTTATTAATTAACGCAGGTAGCGGGTGCTCGAGAGCAGATAAGTTAATTATTAGTGTTCTCCAGTCACGTGTTGAATATTTTTCGATGTTTAAATTGTTTAATTAGTTATTTCTTTGTTACATTGACAGTGGATTTTTCAATTGAAATAAAGCAAAAAAATAAGACACTGTTCCCGTTTCTGTGCGTTCTCAATTCGGGTTGATGCAACGTCAGATGTTTCTTTAACTGGGCAATCACGATCTTGCAATTTTGGTACAACACGTTAACCAGGTAAATTTGTTCAGTTCTAAAACATCGTAACAACCGTTTCACGATTACATATCTTAGCAGTGTATAGATATACGTAAACTTAGTTTTAAAAATATTTCCATTAATTTTCTAGCCAAACACCAGAAAAAATTTTCATTTCGAATAGATTCTTCGGCGTTGTTTAAAATACAACTGACATTGCAATATAATTGTGAAGTTATCCTCAAACACGGCATATTCTATAGAATAACATTAACGGTACCAATTTTCCTGCACCAGATAAATTACAGTATGGATTTTATATCAAAAAAAAAATATATCGTCATACCAGAATTGTAAATAATATTACGGCATTTGAAGTGTACTTGAACAAGAAACAATGTACTTCGCCAATTCCGGTTCTGGTTCCTCATTAATTGTTTATCTAAATCCATAGATTACAGAGGAATAGTTCTCTAAAATTTAATAGCAAACATACCGAACTCAAAGGAAAGTTTATGAGGAAAAGTACCTTATCAAATGGCAAAAGCAAAAGCTCAAACCCATCAAAACGAATGGAAAGCAAATGTCACAATAATGACTTGGTACAGCCATTTTCCTTATCAAGAAAATGGTGGATTCAACCTGGTTTTATAGCTGGCAAAACCTCTGACTTTTTATGTATAACATTCTTATAAAATTCCATTAACTTGAAAATTATATTAGGTCGAAACAAACAGATAAAATAGGTTTACATGTCAAAATAAGGGTACGACAGGCAACATTGTGTTATAATTTTAATCACTTTAAGTTCGCCAGAACAAAAGTTTCAGATAACACCATAAAACGAACAACTTCGACGGGTCAAAATCTACAGTCTTTTTGATGCTCGTCCACCACTATACCGTCTAGTTTCTATCCATAAAGACAATATTTAACATCTGAATTGTGCTAAATGTAAACACATTCGGATTTATTTTAAATTTTTTTTTCATTTCAGCACAGTTTTTTATAAGGTTGTCTGATTTTTTCCAAACTTCTCAGAAAATTTAGAATAAGTGTAAACAAAATATTTTCCTAGCCAACACTAGACTCTACAATGTTTCACATATGACGTGGCTCCGTACTTATACATCCCGCCATTGTGTTATTGTTCCGAAAATGTTTATATTGTTATATTTATCTTTGATAATCTGCTTTATTTCTATGCCCTTTTTTGTTTCTTTAATACCTATGACGTGGCTCTGTACCGAAACGTTCCGTCATGGTGCTGTTGTGCCAATGTTTGTTTACAATTTTTTTGTTTTTATAGTGATTAAGATACTGACACTATGTTGACTGCTGTACCCCTATTTTTGACATTTTTACCTATTATGTCTGTTTGTTTAGTTCACACATATTGTCAATATAATGATTATTTTTGCAACTGCCATACTAGTGAGTGGTTAAGCTAGCTATAAAACCAGGTTTAATCAACCATATTTTACTTAAGAGAATGCCTATACCAAGTCAAGAATATGTTAGTTGTTGTCAATTCGTTTGATGTGTTTGAGCTTTTGATTTTGCCATTTGATTAGGGATTTTCCTCGGAGTTCATTATTTTTGTGATTTTACTTTTTACACGTTCTCCGCGACGACGCCTCTTGTTATAATTTTCAAAAAAACATAAACCAATATACTGAATATAGTAAAGATCAAATAATTACAATATATTAGTTTTCTCTCAATGTAGCAGTAGATGAGAATAGCAGGTAATAGTGGTGATGAGTAAAATTAATTTGACATTAATATGAATAAATTCCTACAAATTTTCAGAATTTCGATTTTTTTAGAAAGATTTAAACAAAATGACGGATTGGTGAACAATTTAGTTATGTTGTAATATAAGACATGACATACAAGGCAGATATTTCGGCCATCTCCTATAGTTTTAAGCTAGACCTTTTGTTTCAAGTAGAATGATAGTATATAAAGATATGCATATTATAAGGATCTTGATTTGCTTTATTTTACAAATGATGCTGAACTTTATTGTAGAAACATTGGGTTTTCCCGCTAAATCCTCTTATGTTTTTAAAGCAGAAGCTTTAAATATTGTAAGGTGTTAGAACATAATCTGAAGGATTTTGGGAAAAAATTCTTAGGTTGATGAACCTTCGCATTTCTCAATTTTCTACATTTTTAACAAACAATCTTTTTAACCTCCTGTTTACCTTGCAAAACTTGAAAAGGGCAACTAAATTGTCCTACATTATGGAATAAAACTAAACTTTTGTGGACGCATTACATGTGTCTTACAAGCACGATTATTTCAAGTTGAACATTTACATTTGATATTAGCAGAACTATATTCATGCATACGACTCGTGCATCATATCAGTGTAATTGAAGTAGAGTCGGATATCATATTCAAACACACATTTCTTCTTCTAAACATTCAAAGCAAATACACAAAAGTTCAATAGTATAATCTCTCAGCCCAAATCAGTTTTGTAAAATAATTTCCTTTTATTGTTTCAAGATAGGGCGAATGATACCAGAGGAACGTCCAAACTCATATATTGATAAAAAACTGACAACGCCATGGCTAATAAAATGCAAACAGACAAATAATAGTTCACAAGACACAACATAAGAAACTAAAGACACGAACCCCACCAAAAAGATGACTAGACATTAATCTTTAAATCGATCGTATACAAACTCAGTACTTCCTATTGAACTCTCCCGTGACAACGATTTTCTCGAACACTTACTTGTTTGATAAGGTAGATTATGGGAAATTGTACTATACTAAGAAGTACGTGCCACACTTTCAAAATAAATGAATAGAAAGATCTTAACATGTTGAATTTTACATGATTTTTCATTTTTACTTTTTGATTAAGAAACGTTTTTATTTTAGTTTATCTCAATAAATCATTATTACAAGACAAGATGTTCAATTTTCCGCGACAGAAAAATTTGTTTATAAGAGATAAGCGGCGCTCTTGACCCTTGAAGATATTAATCAATGTTTTGATAAAAACGAATTAGACATTTTAGTTCAATTTTAAGCCTTTTAAACGAAAATAAAAGGAGTTAAGATATCTTATGTTCACAAAATGCATTTCCGAAATATAATAAAAAATAAAAAGACAAAAATCTAACTTCCACGCAAATTCAAATCGGAAGCTAATATCCCTTATCAAATGGCAAAATCAGAAACTTAAGCAGATCAAACAAATAGATGACAACTCTGGTAATCCTGACTTTGTACAGGCATTTTCTTATGTAGCAAATGGTGGATTCATCAGGGTTTTATAGCTAGCAAAACCTCTCACTTATATGACCGTCGCATACATTTCCAACAAAGCAAACATACATAATAGATAAAAGTTACAAAAAAGTAAGTTTTAATTTTGAAGTTATATAAACATCTCAAAAATAAGTCACTGTTTATGGTTTGTGTAGTGCTGTGTTTTTGTGAATGAAGATGTCCTTTGTTGTGCTACAGTTTACATGTTCAAACGAACTATTATATTATTAATGTATGCATTTCTCTGTGTTGAGTGTTCTTGTGCTTGTTTAAACTGTATTTCTGTAACGTAGTGTTGTCATCTTAATGATATGTTTTTTAGAATTGCCATTTTAGCGGGAGATGTGGCTAACTACAAAACCAGTTTCAACCAACCATTTTTCTTAAAATGTCATGTACTAAATCAGAAATATAGCAGTTTTTATATATTTTGGTGTTTGTTTTTTTAGCAGTTCAGTGTCTCTGTGAGTCCGTTACTTTCTTCTAATAGCTGATGTGTTTCATTAGGTTTACAACCCAAAGTGTTCTCTCAATATATTTATGAGTTTTGAATAGGGGTTTACTACTTTTGCCTTTTCTTAACCAAACATTTTATAAAAATAGTAAGCACCGGAATAGCATTTTGAAAAAAAAACATGTATTTGTTCTCGTTATTGACCTAGCACAAAAATGTATTTCAACTTTGCAAACCTTTACACTTAAATATATGATGCACATTTATTGATGATGTTAAAATTTTCATAGTTATACCCGTACAGTAGGAGTTTCTTCAATGGCAGTTTTCCCCAAATTTGTTATTTTGTTACAAAAAAACTTAGTCAAACCAATATTGTTAATATTTAAAAAAAACAAAAAAACTTCATGCATAACTGTTCTAAATTTTATCAGCGTTTATTCATTAATATTTTCAGTTTTTTATGATGATTGATTGTTTGAATTTTGATGTTTTAACGCCACTTTTAATCACCGCTTTTGGGTTATTTAGTGGCGGTCTGTTTTTATTTGTAGAGGAAGCCGGAGTGCACAAAAAAAAAGACCTACGATATGAAAACTGACAATTCTAGTCTATTCAATTGAAGTCGAGTGCACACGCAAGTGCGGGGTTCGAATCCGAAACATCTGTGTTGACTGGCTTTTTTCATGTTGATACAGTCGTGGACGAAGACAATGACACAGTGATCATCTATGGTCTCACAATACTCAATGAAGATCTCTACCTAGGTTTAAATCCTTTTATGATGAAATTTGATAAAATATTATGTGAACTTTGTCTTTTTCACAAAAAAAGGACTGTAGATGCTTCAGACTATTAGGATCCAGCCGACCTTCAAAATGACTAACAAAATTTATTTGAAAGGGATGTAGTTTTCGGCTAAAATAATCTTTAATCCTGTAGTACGCTGGGTTACAGCTGTGCTGAAAAAACATTGATTATCAAAATGTGCATTGGGTGTAGTGTAATAGGTTTAATTGATGCAATAACATCCGCTTGGTTAATTTTCTGTTGGTGGACTTTGACTCTCCGCCAAGAAGCCAATACTTCGATACTTGCATAAATATACAGATATTGTTTAATATAATATTTTCTGTCATAAAATTTAGAACTCTTTTTAAATTCAAGAATGTATGTCCTTGTCCGGCTTCGGATTTACCTTCAGTATTTTTTTTCGTTTGATGAGCTCTACAACGATCATATTATGTTTTGGATTTAGAAATATTTTGGAATCAAGCTTCACTGAACATTTATACTATTTCCCTGGCACACCGGAATGACGTTTTATCAGTGTCCAAAACATGCGACCCTGGCTTCCTTATGATTATCAAATATAAATTGTAATATACTTGAAAAAAAATGAGTTAACATTTTATGAAATGTCGCATTTAAATAGGTGCCAATTATGGTACTATTTCCAATCGGTCTGTAACTCTTCGGGTTGACCGTAACAGGCCGGTTGACAATACTTCAAACTCGATCCTGTCATTAAAATACGGTTATTGTTTTATTGTAATTTGCTGTTTTAAATTTCAAAAATCATGGTAAGTAAATCAAGGAATGAATATCCACACGTAAACCTCTTAAAAGTTTGTAAGTATTCTCCTCATATGATTTGAATCTCTTAATTTAGATTTGATAAAACATTAAGAAAATTTGATCATGACAAAATACTGAAATTTATATAAAAATCTTATTCTTGCTTTGTCTTGCTCTTGAAACTTTCTAAAAACTAGCGCAAAAGTTAGTCTGACGAAAATTGCGTCGTTTTAGTTGGAAATAACATTAAGTGACTTCATCATGCATATGGTGGCCTACTCCTTTTTTACGACATGTCAACTGTAGATTTAACAGTACATATAAGCCAACAAAAACAAATGTTTGGGTTAAACAGAATTATCAGAGATGTATAATTATGTTGAATAAACTACACACATCTAATTGCCTTGTCTAATTTTTCATTACATTGTTGACGTATTAATGAATATTCTTTGTCATTTAGAAGTTAAACTGATTGGTTGTCTCACAATTGTAACGCTGAGTTGTGAGTTCTTATGATTGGATATGGAAGACTTATAAACTCAAAAATAACAGATGTTTTTTGTCAAGTTACCAAATAGTTATGAAAGTATTTCCATAAATTGATCCAAATATGTTTCCGAGAACGTTGTTCTGTCATTGTGGTTCGGTCCTTATCAATTAATACTTGAGAATATAGCTGGGAAAAACCAGAGAAGTCTCCACACCATTAATATTTTGTAATATTATTAATTCGTTTATTTTAACTAATTTGATTCGTTCAGGGATAATCACATGTTAAACTATATTTTCGAAGGTAGATAGAAAACGGCGGATAGCAAAAAGCATATTGCATAGCAAAACAGATATTGCACGGTTATTTTTAGAATATCTTAAAACCGACATGACGTCATGTAATGAGTTTCATGATATTGATACCAGTTTTTAAAAAAACATCTATGATCGATTGTTACAAAAAAGAAAATCTTCAATTAAAAAATAAGATGTAAACTATATGTGTCAAAGCGACACGAATGGCACCGTCTCAAAAAGTTGAAAAATCTGCAATTTCAATAACACATGTGGACACAAATTGTAGGCGTATAAAAAAGTCTGTGTTACTGTGAATTTCAACAATTTTCAAAGTTGTAAGCCCTTAATTTTGACAAAAATTAGCGGAGCGGACGAAACTGAAACTTGATCTGTAACTCATCATGAGTAATCCACATACAAAAATCAGTCCAATATCTGAAAGCGTTTAGAAAAAAGTCTGTATAACTATGATTTTCAACAATTTATCAAAGTCCATAGCCTGTAATTTCGGCAAGAATTAGCCGCAAGGAACAAAATTTTAATCTTGACCTGTAACTCATCTTGGTTAACTCACATGCCAAAAATCATCCCAATATCTGTAAGCGTTTAGAAAAAAAATGTCCGTATAACCGTGATTTCAACAATTTATCAAATTCCAAAGCCCGTAATTTCGGCAAAAATTAGCGGAGCGGAAAGAAACTTAAACTTCATCTGTAACTCATTATGGTTAACTCACATACCAATTTTTACAAGGACATAAATAATAATGTCTCAAAACTTCTATTTTTATAGAATTTCGCAAATTTAGGTTATTTGATACATGTATATGTAATCTAGTTTTCTTTCTGTTTTAAGAAGAGACCTTTAACCAGTTTTAAACACCTAGTCAAGGTTGGTGTCTCAGCTCAGAGGCACTTCAAGAACATGATGCAAGATAAGAAGATTAAATAATGAAATTGGCGACAAAATTTAACAGATGTGGGAATTATATCTCAAAAGGGCGATTTTAGAAGATCAACTCAACCTTAAAACAAATACCACTGAAGAGAAAGATAAAATGCAAACTACGAATAGTATATAAATTTAGGAAAAGACAAATGAATTGATATCCCTAAATCAATATTTGGATAGAGAGAAAAGGTTGATTTAAGAAAAAGATGATAAGATTGCACAATTAGAGAAAGATATAAAAGGGACTGTAGAAAAAGATGTTAGGATAGTTAATTGGGGAAAGAAAGAGAAGATAAATTGTCACAAATGGAGAAGGAAAAGGGGATAAGGTGGCAAAATTGAATAAAGAAAGAGAAATGAAGGTGGTAGAATTTAATAAGAAAAAGATGCGAAAACGCAATTGCCAAAGGAAAACGAAAATTTAGAGTAGCGAAGCAACAAGCGTTATCTCCAAAAAAATGTTGCAGTTAAATTACTCAGGATTATGAATAAGAGAATTGTCAAGGAAATATATAGGCTGTCATTGTTTCGGAATAATGTTAACCTGTGGGTTATTTTTATTGTGTCAATGCTTATTTGCAATAGAACTGGTCGAGAGAACTTCTTCAATAATTTTTAATCAAGAGTTCTTGGTCAAATTAATAGGAATAGTTACAAGTAATTCAATATCAATTACAGATGATAGGGTGAACGATAATTCTATAAAATGAATCCAATATTACGAACTGTTTACAAAAATATTTATTATCATATAATCTCTGAACAATAAGTTTGTGACAAATAATATAAACATACACAAAATACATTTAACAAACAAAACCATAAAAACAAAAGAAAGCAAAAACGCAAAACAATCTATCTATATGATATATAAATATATTTTATATATAAATCAAGAGTCCCCTGTCCTCAGTTCTAATGCCTGTTTAAAATAGGACCCTAAGCTTTCTACTTCTTTTGAGGTTGATGGGCAACGAAGATGTTTAATTTTTTCATTTTCTTGCCAGGATATAAAATCTGACATATGTTTAATTACATTTCCTACAAATTTTTTCTTAGTTTAGCATTTTTTTTACAGAATAAAATAAAATGTGCTTCATTTTATTGTATAACAGAATGTGCATGGTCTTTTTTCTCTAGGTATTTTTAAATGTCTTCCTTTTTCTATCATTATATTATGATCGCTAATTCTCATTTTTTTTTTATATTACTTCTCTTTTCAAAAGATTTACAGTTTAAGTAGTTTTCCATTTCTAACTTTTGCTTTAAACTTTTATATAAATACAATTTACTTTTTTTATCAATTTTTTCAAATTAATGTTCAAATATATTTGTGTAGAAATTTAAGAATTGATGTTTTAAGGTTTTTTTCATAACTTTGAGTAATTTTTTGTTTTGTTTCCCTCAAGAATGGATACGTCCATGTTTACCTCTTTTAAAATATTTTTTATATATGTAAACCAGGGATAGCATTCTGAATTATCTTAACTTTACGAAAGTAAAAAGGATTCGTATAATAATGGATTAATTTAAGAATTTAGTAATCTTGATAAGTAAAGAATACTTTGAGTTTTTATATGCATCTCTAGTGGGTATCTCCCTAGCTCTGTTCTCACAGCTTTGCTTGATGAAGATTTTCCTGTTCCGAGGATATAATTACAGAAAGAGAAATGTAATTTTTCTAAACTTGATTTATCAGTAAAACCAAGGGGTCTATATTTGTTTTGGAGATATTTGTACGTTTTTCTGCTTTAAATTTTGAAACATAAGTATCCATATAAGTAATTTCTGAAATATAAGTTGCTATTGGTTTAACTATAGAATCAAAAAGACTGCAAGCTACTTTAACTGGCAGATTATTTGAGGAACCAGTATAAGTTTTAATGGCAAACATCACTTTCCTTGCTTTGTTTACAAGCTCTAAAGAGCTATGGAATAAGTTTCCATTTGATTCACAAGAATTCCAAGAAATGAATACTCAGAGACATTTGACAAATTTTCATTTTTATATTTTGTAAAAGATGTTTCCACTTTTTTATTATTTTGCTGCAGAATCATTGTTTGGTTTTATGAGTTTAACTGTGAAAACATTACTAAAAATTACAATAGATTCAATACAAAGTAAAAGAATACAATATAATTCAAGACGAGACAATACAATACAATACAATACAATACAATGCAATGCACAGTAATGCACAGTAATGAAATGTAATGCAATGCAATGCTATACAATGCAATGCTATGCAATCTAATGCAATGCAATGTAATACAAAACAATACAATACAATACATCATGTATAGAACAAACCGTTAGATGATTTAAAAACAGATTCTTAGTGCAATCCATTCGGAAGATATTGGTGAAGACATTTCAAAACAGATGAATATATCTACTTAAGGGGGCTCGCGGGTATAAATTTGTTTTTAATATAGGATTTCGCTGTTTTTCTATAAATGATCTTTATCATATACTTAATATGTGAAAATATAAAATAAAAAATTGTGGTCACCGTTCATTTAAGCTCACGATCTGCCTTCGAAAGAAACTTGCATTTTTGTTAAGGGACGTTTTTTCTGTTGAACTATTAGAAGAAATAGAGGTAATTTCGAAATAAAAAAAGAACTAAATTACAGAAATCGCTTAAATTTTACAATTTTACTTTTTACTTTTGACTTTGTAACAAAACTCTCTGTATTTAAGATAGTGGAATTTCTGCAAAAGTCCTCGCTTTATCTACAAAACAATCCCCATATTTCATTAAATGCAAAATAAAACAATAATCCATATTGCTTTGAACAAAGTTCCCTGTTGGTATATGTATATAATAGCATATCTCTTTTATCCATTATCTTTGCTGTTTTGATATTATTGCATTAGTGCACTCTTAAAATATCGTAATACACATTGCTACAAAAGGACCTTAAAGGACAATCCTTCTCGGAATCTTTCAAATTAGAAGAAGACAATAACAATCAAAACCATGGAGTAAACAAAGACTCATCAAACCAAAAGACATTTACATCAACAGTTACAACTAATAAATGAGAAACAACACGAACTCCACTTAAAACAGGTAGTGAAATCAGGTGCTCCGGAAGGGTAAGCATTTCCTGCACCCTATACGGCATTCGTCGTGTTATTTCTTTGTTCAGGTCGGTAATGATGGGTTATTATGACTGAGGAAGAATATCAGATAAGATTTCTGACAAAGTTTTGTCATAATGGTTAATCAGCTTATGATGGCGACCGTACAATCTCTTGAATGATGACCTTAATTTGATTGATTCATAGCCCTGTCTTAGCAACTTTCGAGAAAGCAGTATTCCTCGTTCAACAAAATCAACGTACTTTGAGCCAGCTCTAGACTAACGTATCAATTGAGACACATATATTTCATATGCTGGTGCGGCTGGGTTGTTGCTACACAGAAATGAAAAGTTGAATATAGGAAAATTAAAATCATCGCGTTTGTCATAAATTTTGGTATTCAACCTACATGTACCATCAGTAGTCATTTCGAGAAAAAGTCTAAATATGAAGCAGATTTAACTGTGTCGGTAGTATCTTTAATTTCAAGTTCACTTAGATATATTAAATGTAAGTGATCACTGAATCTTTTACTATTAAGAGACAGTACATCATCAATATACCGAAAAGAGAAATTAAAAGACTGGACTAATTTCTTTTTTCCTGTCTGTACAAGCCCTTGGATAAATTCTGCTTCATAGGAATACAAAACCAAATCCGCAAGTAGAGGAGCACAATTGGTACCAACTAGGATTCCAATAGTCTGTTGGAAGACCAAACCTCCACATTCAACAAATATGTTGTCAGTGATATCCCCTGCGGTGTATTTTTGCTTGACTCTGTATGATTTTTCACAACGTAAGCTGAATTACATATTAATCAATGTTTATCAGACATTTAGAAATTCAATTACTTGTTTTTACAATTGCAAATAATTATTTTTTTTTTATTTATTTTTTCAATAGTCAGGATTTTACATCACCCTTACAGCACCAACTGGATAAGGTGTTACAGGGTTTCAAATATCTTTAATATAACAACAAAAGACTATTGTTTTATCAAAATTTACAAAAACAAAACAATTTTTTTGAAAATCTTTTATTCTCTCTCTCTCTCTCTCTCTCTCTCTCTCTCTCTCTCTCTCTCTCTCTCTCTCTCTCTCTCTCTCTCTCTCTCTCTCTCTCTCTCTCTCTCTCTCTCTCTCTCTCTCTCTCTCTCTTTTATTTCACTATCTCTTCATAAAGTAATATCTATATATTATTTAATAGAAAAAAGGTTTACATGTGCTATGCATATATATCATGTTGTTTGCTCTGTTCCATAAATAGATAAAAATGTATATTGATACAAATTTGGTTGTTAGATTATAACCATTCAAGATAAATAATTAGCATAGGGGCTCAAAATTTTCAAGTTCAAAAACTTTGTTGTATTTTCGTGCTGATAACTATCAGATATAAAAGTTTTTCAGTCTATTTTTTTTTTAATTCAATTGCTTTTGGAAGCTTTTTTTCTTGCTTGCATTTGTAGATGTATTTTTTGGCAAAAATTACAGGAAAATTTAAAAATAAGCTTTCTTCTTCAAAACCAAGAAAACAAATCTTTTTGTTTAATTCGATGTTAACAAATTTTTCAGACAAGCACAAAACAAATACAAAACATTTGATGTCACTTGACAATTATAAAATAAATGTCCAATAGTTTCATCTTCATATCTCAAAAAGAACATAACTTTGTATCTTTGATTTTAATCTTATGTAAAAATGAAAATGTATTTGTAGGAATGTTAAAACTTATATTGGAAATTGTACAAATATGAACGAACTTCTACAATCTTTCTGAAATATACAAAAGTATTTCTTCCAGTCTTCAATGTTAGAATGCAGCTAATCCTCCAAATTTGAAAATTTTACAACTGGAGGATTTGCAAGTTTTACAATAAGATTATTATATATGAATTTGATATTTTTACTGCTGGTAATTTTCTCCTGTGGAGTAAAATTTTTGTCAGTTAGTATCAGTGATTCCCTAATACACTGTTTTACCTCCATAGGGATATTTGATATTAAACTGTAATAGTGCATATAATTATTTGTCTGAACTTTTTGTTTAATCTGATAAAATGTTAAAAACATCTCTCCTTTGATGTTTAACATGTGACAGAGGTTTTGCACCCCAGCAACTCCCCATCTGTTATATAATGGGAAATATTTTGTTTTTACAAATTCAAGATATCAAGCGAGATTGACATCAGTTTTAACATGTGGTTTAGATGAGTGTAAAGCTTGAAAGACATCGTTCCAAAAAGGATTGCTGAGTTAATTTCCAATCTCCAAAAGTTTGAAGTTTTGTAAAGAAAAAGATCTTGCACCTTCAAATTTTTTCAATATCAACTTAAGAATATTTTGCCAGTCCCCATTCAAATTTGCAAAAAATCTTATCACCCAACCGACTTTAAGATAAAAGTTGAAAGATTGTAAATGAACCATTTTCAAACCTCCCTCCTTTTTATCTCTAATCAGTGTATCACGTTTGTTTTTTTCTGTTTTTCCATCCCATATAAAATAATGTTTATCGGTTTACTGATAATACAGGTTTAATAAAAGTTACAATTCCGTATTTATTCTCGAGCCCCCCTTTTATCTTTGCATTCTGAACTTTGACTGTGTTTGTCACGTGACTTTAACGTATTGTGACGTCATTTCCGATTTTCCTAATGTTTGAATGGGAAGCTTGTTCAATTTGTTTTGTAAAATCCAGTTCCATCCTCAACACAGATGAAAGCACAAACAAAGGAAATAGGCAACCGCCTAATAGTTTACGATCTGGTGCAGAGAAAAAGACTGCTTCTAAGCGTAAAAGACCAAACGTTAGTAAAAATCATGTTCATTTTGATCCAGAAAGGCCCATGGCTCCTGGTGGGAATCAGAACATTATTGCAGCGGGTAGTCTTTCAACTCAAGTTATGGTAAATGCAATCGGAGTTGGACCCTGTAACAGTAGCCATTTCTGGACCGTCGTCTTCGAGAGTTCTGATATCGAGTACAGAGTCGCTCCGACCAGATTCATACGATGTCGCCACAACAATCCACAGAAGATCAGCCGATAATGATTCTGGTATAGTTTCCCAAGTCGTGATGGTCCCATCGATTCAGGATAGTCATAAACCCCGTCAAGTTTGGGTAATGTGATCATCTATTGTATATTGGGCGGGCAGCAGCATTAAGAGAAGGCCAGGGGGTAAAAACCTCGGATTACAGTCAAAAGGTTATAATTTTCATTGGTATGGCCATCGAGGGATGAAACTGAAAAAAAATTTACCTTCAGTTGAAGAAAATCTTAGATGTTATCCACATCCACAAATTTTGATCATACATTTGAGTTCTAACGATTTTGGTATATTCAAAGGAAAAGAGCCTATTGAGCAGATAGGTTGAACATTATGCGATTACATGTATTATTGCCAAATCTCTCCTTGGTATGGAGTGAAATTTTGCCTCCTAGATACTGGCATTTGGCAGAAAATCAGGTGGCTATCAATTCGACTAGTAAACGAGTTAATACAGCTGTTCGTAATATATTCAAAGAAGAATTAAGTCATGGCCTTGTAATTTGCCATCCAGATATAAAAGCTCAAGAAAGATTTGTTCAGACATGATATAAGTGTCAGGTAATGATGTTTCTTAAATAACGTTCAGGGAGCTTTAGAGTCGTTTGCAAGTTATCACAGGGAAGTTGTGTTTTTTATAAACGACTTTCTCTTGTTTACCAGGGCGGCCGGTCCGGTTCATCACTGTTACCAGTTTTGAATTTTATCTTCCGAGTACCGAGAAAGCGTTATTCTAGTTATAGCCTATCGTCAGTGTAGGGTCGTGCTCCCTCGTTCACTCTAATTTTCCTTAGAGGATCTTTTTTTTATTTCTGTTACTAGAAGAACACCTACTTGCCAATATTAAAAATGCCGGCGGTTTGTATCGTCTTGCCAGACCCCGTTCACTGTTTTTTTTTACCTAGTGCATCAAATCATATATAAAGTATAGTGTTCTCTCCTAGGAATCTCCCTTTCATAAATCTCTATTGTGTGTCACTAAAAATGGCAAACAGTAGCCTTTTAAGCTCTACCAGCTAGAACTGCAGATGCAATTTTCATATCTGATTTCATCAAGCTGATCGGTCGCCAGTTACCCATGTACCTCCTATATTTCCCTTCCTTAGGAATACAAGTAATAATACTTATCACTGTATCACACATTATCACTGTACTAGTATACATCTTTTTTAGGGGCCAGCTGAAGGACACCTACGAGTGCGGGAATTCTCACTACATTGAAGACCCATTGGTGGCCTTCGGCTGTTGTCTGCTCTATGGTCGGGTTGTTGTTGCTTTGACACATTCCCCATTTCCTTTCTCAATTTTATTTGATATTGAAAATCTGAAAAATGGCCCAACTCATATCTAAATTGCAGAGATCTAAAGACAAATGGACCAAAATCTTTCCAAAAAAAAAATCCACTGTTAATCCATCAGATCCAGGAGACTTGCCATTTTGCATCTGTTTTAAATTTTCCCCACATTCCCTATAAGATAAGTTTCCCTCACAAAGAAGTTTTTGTTCTGCACTGAGTTTTATGGCATGATTAAAAAAAATATTGTCATCATTACTGAATGACTTAGATGTATGAAGTATCCTATAAAACTGCTCCTCTTTACACAATATTTTAGCTTGTTCAGAAATTTGATTTCCTTGGTCATCTATGAGTTCAATCATGGTTTTATTTAAGAAGGCTTTATCTTCTAATTTATAACAATAGTTAGTGCATCTTTCTCCATTATCATGCCAATTTACACGAGAACGGAAAATGAGGCCCTCAATTAATGTCTGTCGTCGCTTCTCTAATTCACACTTTTTCTGATTGAGTGATGTCACATTAATTTCGCTAGGGTTTAGATTTACACTGTTTTCTAACGACTGTTTTTTTTTTTTTTTTTATCTCAAGTCAATTGAAAACATCTTTTTTTCCCTTGATTTTTTATTACAGTAAGAGATAGTAAGACTACGAATCTTCATTTTTAGAACCTCTAAAAATAGATGATCACTGCAAGATAACATTGCATGAAGAAAATCTTCGAAATCACCCCCAGAGAAATACTCAGAAACAGTTTCTCTGATGCAGTTTATAACTAAATCTCCATATGCAGGTTCTCTCAAAAGCTGATAATTCAATTTCTAGTATCCTTTGCCCCGCTTTGTTTTTTAGTTTTAGTTTGTTACCCCGATTTTGTTTTTTGTCCATGGATTTATGAGTTTGAACAGCGGTATACTACTGTTGCCTTTATTTTGCTAAGGATGCTGTAAAAGTACATATAATGGCAGAGTGATCTGTCCTGTATCCAGGAATATTTTTTGTTGATTCCATCAATGAAAAAAAGGTCCTAAGATACAAGATAATAATCAAGACGGCTCTGTTTCATGGGAGATTTCTGACGCCATGTACATTTTTCTATCACTAGGATGGTCTAACAGTATAAGTGTTTCCTTAATTTCATCAATCTTTCTCTTTGAGTTTGGGTTTCTGTCATGTATTACATTATAAGTATCATCATTCTTATCCTGCACTATATTCCAGTCACCCAAAAAGATGAAACTTGTATTCGATAATCTCATAGTTTTCTGTAGGATATCACAGAAAAAATCTGCTTTATTTGTGTTATAACCATATAAACATACATGTATCAAAGTTAATCTTTGATCGTAAAGAGTCAAGTCTAAAATGATGTATCGTCCACATTGGTCTATAAGAGATTCATAAACTTCGTAATCATAACCACCCCTGAGGTCCGTGTAACACTTATCAATTCAAAGTTTTTAAAAGTTTTGAAATTTTGGATTTTTGGAATTGTGATCAAAGTTTTAAAATATCAAAATTTCAAATTGTGTAAAAGTTTTGAAATTTTGAAATTTTAACCAAATTATTAAAATATTAAAATTCTAAATGTTGTTTTTAAATTTGATAGTTTAGGATTTTGATCAAACTTCTAAAACATTAAACCTTACGTGCAATGTTGATTATTTCACTTTTTGAAAGTTTGATTTTTTAAATTTTTTATTAAAATATCAAAAATAGAAAAGGGGCAAAAAGAGGGGTACCTGTAAAAAGCGAAACGAAATAAAAGCGGAACGAAACGAAACAATATGAATTAAAAAAAAAATACTGATACTTAAAAGTTAATGTATGAAATAAAACCACAGACAGACAGTTGTAAGCGGAGAAAAATTGGATGACAAAATAAATATTTCTCAAAAGAAGAGAATTAATTTCAAAACAAGACGTACGGATCTGATATTGGCCATTTTACTTGCTGGTTTTTCTAGCACCCATAATTTAGGAGAAACAGGAGTAACAGTAAATACTGAACAACTCGCAGTAGGTCAAATAGTATGGTTAGGTTGAGCATGTATATATTTTCTACTGAACTATAAGCAATAGAAAGGCTCAATACACGGTGTATTATCTCTTTTGATTTCAATTTTTTCTGTTTTGCACTACGACTTCTTACTTTCTGCAATCATGTTGGCTAAAGAATATATCATTTAATCTGTTCTTTGTAAGTTGTTGGCCCTTAATATTCAGCTTTGAGCGTTCCCTAAGAAGGTCGATCCAGAAAAGCGCTTCGGTCGTAACTTTTAACGTTATGTTTTCATTTTTATCGGTTGTATGACGATCATAGTTATATTGCCTTCTATCAATGATTTAGTTAATATTTTTTTTTGGTACGATAGGAATACTGAATGCATGGTGTCCCAATTAAGGTTGTGCTAGTGTACAATGTTGGAGGTTTTTGATATATAAATATATCTTATTTACACTGAAATTAAGAGTACTAAGACCAAATACTAATAGATTGGAGCCAAGATACTGTTACAAAGTATCTACATAAACTCATCATAGATGGATACCGGGATATAAATGTTGCAGGTTTTTGCGCCAGACGCGCGTTTCGTTTACAAAAGACTTACCAGTGACGCTCGATTCAAATCAAGTTAAAAAGGCAAATAAAGTCAATAAAATTAAAAAGGCCAAATAAATTAAACGTTTATATCAAACTTATAGCTCTGGATTTGTAAAAGTTGAAACCATTCATATCATATATAAACGTATACCATAAACATTATTTTCAGCATTCATATGTATGTAATAGTTGCCGCTGTACTACATTAAGCGCCCATCTATCTATTTGTAGGTGTCGGCATTTTGAAAATTAAAGTTTATATCAGCGATATACTTAATAAAATTGTTAGCGCTTCGACAAAACAACAACACCCCACTTTCAAAGTTAAATGGTTGCTCCCTTATAGACAACGTTTGGACTGGTTATCATATATACGTACATGTACGTAGCTCCATTATAGGTCCTAGATCAACCACTGTTTTTAAATAGTAAATACAAGGAAAGGCATTTTTTTGTATTAAGGCATATTATTGTTCCGTATTTGCATTTTGTTATTTGAACATTTTTAAGTTATCGACAATCGACTTTTAGCAAACTAAAAGAACACTGGTACATCCAGTCAGAATGGGGCGTGTAAAGAGAAGCCACAGTGTCAGCTGCATGATGGATTTTTCCATTTTTGGCCATACACCAATGTTGCTCTCGAAAAACCAGTACAATGTAAAACGCTGAATTTTAAGTAAAGAATTCAACTACGGAACGCTAAAAACTGAAATTTGAAAGTCAAGAAAAAAATAAGAACCGAAAAAAAATTGAAGAGGTGTTTGGCCAAAGTGAAGTTAAAACATATCAAAATCCATCTATAAGGGCTACTTTGTCCGATGGAGTTGAATCCTAAGTTTCTTCGTAATTTGTACGTAAACAACCTATTTTAAATTATCGATTTTTTGTTGCCAGTGACGCATATTTCATGAATGTTCCGAAACAAATTAGAAATAAATACAACAGGGAGAGAGTGTGCATAATAACCTTTCAATCAGTTTAATTGAGGTATAAAGCTAGCGTATGGCAGTAACTGCTAGCTTTATGTATAGTAGTCCTTTGTTAATTTATTATCATTGTCATTTTGATTAGTTTCGTTTGTTTCCTATTATGACATAGGACTTGTATTTCCTTTTCAAGTGCGTTTTACTGTTCGTATTATTGTGTGTTTTTCATTCTTTATTGGCTAGAGGTATAGAGGAGGGTTGTGATCTCACGAAACATATTTAACCCCGTCACATTTACCGGATTTGTAATCACATAAGCAACACGACGGGTGCCGCATGTGGAGCAGGATCTGCTTACCCTTCCGGAGCACCTGAGATCACCCCTAGTTTTTGGTGGGGTTCGTGTTGTTTATTCTTTAGTTTTCTATGTTGTGTCATGTGTACTATTGTTTTTCTGTTTGTCTTTTTCATTTTTAGCCATGGCGTTGTCAGTTTGTTTTAGATTTATGAGTTTGACTGTCCCTTTGGTATCTTTCGTCCCTCTTTTTTGTGCGCCTGTCCAAATTCAGGATCCTCTTTCCTTTTAAGTCTTGTATGATTTTAATTTTAGTTCATTGTTATATTTCGAAGTTCAGTATGACGTCTATAATCACTGAACCAGTACATTTTTTTGTCTAGGGGCCAGCTGAAGCGCGCCTAGCACAACGTTCATTGCGACGCTATACATTAAGTATTCCTTCCGTGTTATGTCTTGGAACTGAAATAAATCATAATCATAAAAGGCAATATATTATCGTCATGCAATCGATAAAAAAGAAAACAAAACGTTTAAAGTTGCATGCGACCGAAGCACTTTTTCTGGATCTACCTTCATCAGGAACGTCAAAAAAGCGAATAATACTTTTGGTTTACTGCGAGTTGGTCAGTTTTCACTGTTACTTCTAAATGCTGGGATACTGTTATCCCTTGTGATGTCTTATATATATAAAAAAAAAAAAAAAAAAAAAAAAAGAGGCTTCTTCTTTCCATTATTTATTTTGTAATCAAAAATGATTTGATATATTTTGTGCTATTTATTTATAACTAAGAATGATTGTTATCAGAGTCGTGTTTACATCAGTGTTTACAGGTACCCCTCTTTTCGCCCCTTTTCTATTTTTGATATTTTAATCAAAAATTTAAAAAATCAAACTTTCAAAAAGTGAAATAATCAAAATTGCACGTTAGGTTTAGTATTTTAAAAGTTTGATCAAATTCCAAAACTATCAAATTTATAAACGATATTTAGAATTTTAATATTTTAATAATTTGGTTAAAATTTCAAAATTTCAAAACTTTAACACAATTTGAAATTTTGATATTTTAAAACTTTGATCAAAATTCCAAAAATCCAAAATTTCAAAACTTTTTAAAACTTTGAATTGATAAATAAAGGCAACAGTAGTATACCGCTGTTCAAAACTCATAAATCCATGGACAAAAAACAAAATCGGGATAACAAACTAAAACCGAGGGAAACGCATTAAATATAAGAGGAGAACAACGACATAACACTAAAATGTAACACATATAGACAAAATCCCACGAGAATAACAAATATAACATATATATATAACATCAAAACCAAATACATGAATTTGAGATAGACAAGTACCGTGACACGTCTTATCGCAATGTGAATTTACACTCAAAAATAAGAGAAAACAAACGACACAACGTTATAATGTAATACACACATAAACGAACTATAATATAACAATGACCATATTCCTGACTTGGTACAGGGCATTTTTAAAGGAAAAAATGGTGGGTTGAACCTGGTTTTGTGGCATGCCAAACCTCGCACTTTTATGGCCATGTGAAATATAACATCAAAATGACAACACAGGACTACAATATAAATAAATTGGAGAACACAATTGACAAAGAATCACACGAACAACAGCCAACAAAAGGCAACAAGTTCAAAATTTTCATACGCCAGAAGTGTATTTTGTCCACACAAGACCTATGTGTGACGCACAGATACAAAAGTTTGAAAGCCGAAACGAGTACAAAGTTGAATAGCATCGAGGACCAAAAGATCAAAAAGGTTGTGCCAAAAACGGCAAGGGTTTTCTGTTAAGTTACCAGAAAATCCCTATAATTTAGAGTAATTTATACTTTTGCAAACAGTAAATTTAATAAAATGAATATTCAAAAGATGTACATGATAAAGCTGAAGTATTAACTAATTACAGGAAACAACTGAAATACATTTACATAACCAGACATTTGAAACACAAAAGTAGACACATCCGAATACGTTTAAACCTCTACGCCAAGTGACGTCCTATAATAAGTGTTACACGGACCTCCTAAACATGACACAAACTCCCTCACTTCTACTATCACTATGACTGAAGTAACACGGATGACCCCGTTCATCCCCCCCCCCCCATAAAGTTTCAATATCTCTTGTACTGTGTGTCTCTTGAAAACACACAATTGAACTATTTTTGTATTTCGCCCACTAGAGAAAAGACCTATTTCATTGAAAAAATTTGTACATGATTATCCATTATGTTATATTGACTTTAGATACAATACTTTTGTCTACACACAAGAGCAAGCAAAACTATGTAATACAATGAAATAAACTTAAATAAACTACATTTGCACAATCATTTACACAATCATTCTCTCACACTTATACTGTTAAGATAAACCCACATCCATAAAGATGTTCTCTTTGATGTGTTGCAGCTTTTATGGCATCATATACCATAATTCTGAAAAGCATGTTATTTACACTAACAAAAATGGCCTTCTATTTTAATTGTTTTAAAACAAACCAGAAACACTTATATACACAATGTACAAGAGATAAACAAAAAGCTTAACTCAGTAAATATGTCGAACCAAAGAATTGACTGCATGTCAAAAGATAATAATTGAAAGGTCATTATTAATTCTAACTGTTTCACATTGAAAAAACATTAAAATGAAAATTTTAAGTAGGAAAAAAAATTACGACCCCCCTCCCCCCCCCTAAAAAAACCAATGATAAAATTACATAAATAATGATCATATTGATCATCAAAATTTCGGTGGATAGTTCCCATAAATACTAGTATATTTTGGGTGTAAGTAAGATATTATATATTAAGACAACTAAATTTCAGTTGAAATGTATCTGTCATACAAAAATATGTTCCTCAATTAGTTACCAGCAATTTTAAATCGCTTAGCCATGTCATAAAAATTTTCAAATTTCAAACGTCTACCTGCTTCAGTTTTCCCATATACAGCATAATTAAGGTTCCAAGCACTATCAAGTTGATCACTATTGCAAATAGTTAGTTGGCAATAAACGTATTATTAAAGATATGATATGAAAAATTTTCTTAAATTATATATATTTTAAAAATATATAAATAAGGGCAACAGTAGTATACCTATGCTCGAAACTCATAAATCGATAGAAAAAACCAAATTCGGGTTACAAACTAAAACTGAGGGAACGCATTTAATATATTTTGGATGCAAAATTTATGTAAAACCATGTTGCTGCAGCTAAATCATATGTTTTGTCCGTGAGAGAACATGTTCATGTGGCGTGGTTCGTCATACTAATAGCTTATTTATTATACGTCCTAAAATGATGTTATCGTATAGGATCAGTAACATTCATTAATATAAACCTCGGCAGATTCAAATACCATCAATGAATTGTTTGATGTAGACTATTGAAATCTGACGAGATTGACCGAATGGAAATATAAAAAAGAAGATGTGGTACAAAAGACCAAAATGAGATATTAATGATAGATAAACACTACACACGAGAAATAAAAGTTGAAATGTCAGAAAGACGAAAACAAAAAGTCGAAAGAATAAATTAACTTAAAAAGAATACAATACAACAATTTAGGTCTCTGTGAGAGGAGGACAATGACGGCGATATTATAATCATATCATAACTATATCAACATATACAAATAAACAGTACACGAATAAAATGTATAGAATAAATTTACTGTGGTAATCAACTCCCATTGTATTAAATATTTAAATTTGAAGACTGTCAAGTTAGCACGCATTGCTACATTATCTATTCAAATCCAATAATTGCTTTAAAAATTAAAATTTAAAAGAATTAGTTGTCAAGTGTATTGATTCCCTGTCTTTGTTTGGCTCAGATGCCCGTATGTTGCAAGGGAGAGAACCAGCCTAGGTGTACAGATTTTGTCATCCGGGTATTACACCACTGAATACAACTTTGACAAAATTTCGACCGTTAAGTTCTCTTTTTCTCGTACTAATAAGGATTAATTTATAAGTGTTCTTCGAGAATATAATAACAAATGTCCGAACCAATTTCAGATGCTTTATTAAGTGGTAAGATTATATATGAAACGAGTGAGTGGTGAACAATAATGTTTATCCAATTCTTGAACCAATGCATGTATATATCATAAACTTAGTCCTCTGTGCACGATTTTCTCATTTTTTACGCAAATATATCGTATAATCGTATTTTTTTCTTCTCCATGTCTATTATGATTTAACAAATATTGCAGCTCATTAATTGTCGTGTTTTGAAGCCGAAGTTTACCGATTGTCACCTTATAGTAAACAAATAACAAAAAGCATGGGTATTGAGCACGTGTTTAACATGTACAATCAGATACTTGTTTATTTTAATGGCAGATCCATGCGTACTGCGACCACCGGAATTTTACGATGAGGCCTACGCTCAGGTCACTATGCATACGGAAAATATGTCGGCGAATTGAAGGAAGCAATTAAAAATAAGTAAACTTCTTCAAAATGTGGACAAATTAAAGAATTTGTCTCAGAAAAAAGTATATGTACATAAGTTGTATAATGAAAACTATCCATTTAGTTATAAAAAACATATGCATATTGTTTTTTTAATTTGAGGTTTCTTATGACTTTTATATATGCAACATGTGGAGCAGGATCTGCTTACCCCTCCGGAGCACCGGTGATCACCCTTAGTTTCTGGTGGGATTCGTGTTGCTTTTTTTTTGGTTTTGTATGTTGTGTCATGTGTTCTATTGTTTGTCTGTTTGTCTTTTTAATTTTTAGCCACGCGTTGTCAGTTTATTTTCGATTTATGAGTTTGACTGTCCCTTTGGTATCTTCCGTCTCTCTTTTATGGTTTATTATTTTATTTATTGTTGGATCAAGCATTGCTATAAGACAAATGTGTTTGAGTTATTTATTTTGTTTTTTATTGATTTATTTTATCTATTTTGTTATTATATTATGTTTTTTCTTCTTCGACGTCTTGTGTATTTGTCTTTTTTTTTCTTTGATAAACACATTGCTGTTAAGAAACATTTTTTCAGTTATAATTAAATTAATCTTGTATTAAAAATCTATCTTTAAAGACTTAAAGTTAAAAAAAAATAATGTATACAAATAGACTCATCATAAATACCAGCATTAAAATCTTATATTTACGCCAGATGCGCGTCTCGTCTACAAAAGACTCATCAGTAACGCTCGAATCAAAAAAATGTTTGAAAGGCCAAATAGAGTACGAAGGAATATCGTGTTTATTATAATGTAAACTTTTGATGAATAAGCGCCATAATATGATTGAAACCAAAATTGGATGGTTCACAGAACATAGAAATGCGAAAGTGCAAGTGTCATATAAAAATATTGTATTTAAAATTAAGTAATTTTTTTCTGAGGAAACAACAATTTAATCATTGCTTTGCCTGGATATTTCAATAATATACTTTGTAACGTAATGATATATTTTCAAGTAATATAAACAAGTAACTAAAGTAAATCAGACATCTATTAACGTATCATAGGTATAAGCTATGTAAACAAATTAATGAAAATACTTCACAACCTCCATCGCTATTCAATTAGGCAGATTCAGATGGGCGAAGTGTACTATGGACTTCCCCCTCTTTGACATTTGTCATACATTTTACCTAAGTTACAATATTTCACATTTTTGAAAGAATCCAGTCGCTATTATGCAATAACAATAGCTTGGTGTAAAAAAGTATATAATAGTCGAAAGTAAATTAACGCAGGTGAAAATTTAAAAGTATACATATAATTTGTTTAAAAAAGTGTTAGTCCGTTATAATAATAAAGGTAAACTGTAAAGGAAATGATTGGGTGTTATAAATCGTTATAATTGCATAGGTAAAACACTTTGTTTATTGACTGAGGTTCCTAAAAGGAAAATCCGATTTATTTAATTATTACTAAAACCGGAATTATTTATCATAAACAGATAAATCTGACATATTTCGTATGTGACACAATCAATCACAATTACAGATATGTGACAATATGGTGCTATCGTATAATAATTTGAGAAGAACATCGTTCACTTTCTTAGACAAGTATTTTTTTTCAAAATCCGCTTAAAAGCAAGCCTACCAGTTGAAGGATAAAACACACAATCAGGAAAATGCAAACAAGACTATACAAACAGGCAAAGAGGACAAGATCTTTGCAATAAAGGTATTCTGAAAAGTATGCACGCGACAACTAAATCAGGAAAGCTTGTTTTGGATACATAAACAAAAATATTTAATTTTAATAAGAACTTGAAAATAACAATAAAAATGATAAAAATCAAGAAAACCGGACACCATTGAAAAACAACGACTATTTAGTAAACGACAGTAAAGAAAATGATGAGCAACTGATCCAACAATTCAAAGCGATTTTTACCACAGACAACAATAAAACACTGCAATATTCAATTAAACGTAAATGGAAAACGAGACCGTCCTTAGATATAAGACAAAAAGGCGTTGACAATAATTGGTTATCTAACTTAGTCAGTTTAAAGCGTCAGGTCCCAATTACATGCCACATCGAATTTCAAATGAGTGCTCTAAAAACTAGTCCCGGGACTAACATCAATACACCAAAAGTTCATAAACACTGGATCATTGCCAAGTAAAACGTTAAACGCTTACATCTTAGGCGTATTTAAGGGCATACGATACAGTTTTGAACCTGTATTTACAAGTTGATGAAAATTTGCATATAGTTTTTTTTTACCTGATTAAATCAAATATGTAATAAAAAATACACCTTCATAGTGCTACTTTTTGAGTAAAATAAGGTCGAAATTTTGTATATTTGCTCAAAATTCAGATTTGTGTCCGTATTTTCTTTTTCAAAAGAAAGACACAACTTTTTTATTTTAAAAGATAAACACAAAATGGTTTTTGTTAAATAATCGGTGATTTCTGCATTTTATAAGTATCATTAACAATTATGCAATTTTTATTCCGAAATAACTCTATATTTATCAAATGTTCATGGATAGAGGAAAAAAAGTCATTTTTTGCTGCATGTTTATCAAAATTTAAAAAAATTGCGCTATTTACAGTTTTATAAAATTTGGGTCACATAATTTCCTTGCAAAATGAAACAAATTGCGGTTTTAAAAAATAGGGGTCCATGCACTCGTTTTCATATTAATCAGTTTGAATGATAAAAATCAGTCGAAAAATGCATCTTTTCCCGATATGTCAGAGTTTGACGTCGCGAAAATAACATTTTACGTTAGCAACGTCATTACCTTCACTGTAACTGTATCGTATGCCCTTAAGGTGGTACCTAACACTTCAGGGAGATAAAAATCAGCAGAACGTTTTAATGACAAATTAATTTTAGTTAGGCGTTAGGTACCACCTTTAGAAAAGATAATAAAAAAACACGCACCAGAAAATAACAGAGCAGTATCGTTTACATCTGTGCCTTGTAAAATACTAAAACAAATTATCTGTAAATACATGCCTTGAAACAGAATCGTGAATTACGTCTATGAAAGCCGAGTGGGTCGATGCAACTGCTGGCGGACGTTTCGTCCCCGAGGTTATCACCAGCCCAGTAGTCCATACTTCGGTGTTAGTAGTCAACACTTCGGTGTTGACATGAATATCATTAATGTGGTCATTTCGATAAATTTCCTGTTTACAAAACTTATAATTTTGTCAAAAAACAAAGGATTTTTTTTATCCAGGCATAGATTACCGAGGCCGTATTGGCACAAATTTTTGGAATTTTGGATCTTCAATGCCCTTCAACTTTGTACTTGTTTGGCTCTATAAATATATTTTGATATGAGCGTCACTGATTAGTCTTATGAAGACGAAACGCGCGTCTGGCGTACTTCAGTATAATCCTGGTACCTTTGATAACTATTTTAACATGTATATCGGACATACATCTAAAGTAAGTTGTTAAGTGCCATTGATATATAGTAGTCAACAAAAGAAACGATACACGACTTTGGAATAAAATTTATCAAAACTTATAAAATATAAAACAAAATGAGATACACTATTTTCAAAAGCTTTCATTTGCAATCTATGCACTTATGAAAATGAATATCAAAATCTGTCGAAAAGTAACTAAATTCCGTGCAAATAATCATAGAGGGCAAATTATTTTTGCGGAAAGTTGGATAAAAAATCGACACAGAATTTTGAAAATACTAAATAAAATTTTCAAATTTGTTTAAAAATATTTAATATGCTAATCAAGTTATGTTCATATTGTAACTGATCTCAACAAATGCAAAAACAATTAAAAATTGTTTTCGTCGCAAATCAATGCTTTAGATATGAAAACAACATACTTTAAATTGGAACCTTTCGGATTAGTTTTAAAATTGTTACTGTTTTTTTTAATTTCACGTTACACATACTGTCTATGGTAAATCTATTAATAATGGATACATTTTAACAATTTCTTGTAGGGCCGAACTTTGATTTACAAATAAACAAAGAAACAGTCTGATTCTTTTTTAAGAACTGATGGCAAAAATTGTCTTTACCTTTTAATGAGATCTTGGCATCATTATTTGGAACTTCTATTTTATGTAAATTTTGTCAAAAAATTTAAATTTCGCCAAATGACTTCATGAAAGCAAAAAAAAATAATTTTTAAACGGGTTTATATTTCCATGGTCATTAAGAATGACTACCTTCAATATTGGTCCTATAAACGAAAAACTTCATCTTAAACTTTCAAAACAAAAGTCGTGTATCGTTTCTTCTGTTGACTAGTATATGTCCGAAATTCATGTTACAATGTAGAGAAGGAGAGTGGATCGTAACCGTTGGATAGCGAAGATGATCATTTATATTATCCTGACCTTTTTCCTCGATTGAGACATCACCGAATGAAACTTGTCATCGAATTCGTACGTGCAATGATAAACATGGCAGGTGCAACATGTAGAGTATGATCTGATAAACTTTTAGACCAGAGCATCTGATAGCTCCTGTTTTAAGCTGTGTTTTGTGTTACTCCACCTTAGGTTTTGTGGATAGTGTTTTTTAGATTATTGTTTGTTTTTTCGTTGCAGTATTTCCTTTGTTTTCAGTCATGATATGTCGGGTTTTCTTCGATATTCTCCCTTAAACCCCATGATCGTGTTAAATCTTTGTGTCCAAAGGCTGAAGCATACCTCCCAACAAAAGAGTTTTTATTGATCATCAACATATGCAATTCAGTTATAAACATGTGGTTTGGCTCTTTGTAATGTAAAAAGCAATTGTTTATGAGTTCAATTTTAGTTTTCTCATTGTTGAGTGCTTAGATAAGATTAAAAAGCAATATATAAACAATGTCTTTTTCTTCAACAGGACCAGAAAATTCTTCAGACTTTGAGGATCCAGATTCGCACAATGAAGTTAAAAATGTATTCGAAAGGTATGTCGATTTTCTGTTAAGTGTGCTTTCGGGTATAAAATATTTTATTTTGTAATATAGGATTTTGCTATATTTTTTTATAAATGAACTTTATCATACATTAATAGAAAAATGAAATAAAAAATGGGGTCACCGTTCCTTTAAGCTCACAATCTGCCTTCGAAAGAAGCATACATTTTTGTTAATGTCCCTTTTTTGTGTCGAACTAATAGGAGAAATAGAGGTAATATCGAAATAAAAAAAGAACTGAATTACAGGAATCGCTTAAATTTTACAACTATTTAGTTTGTGTACAGCTTATTTGAAAATAATAATAAAAATATAGGTCACCGATGAGTTAAAAAAAGATGTTTCAATTTTAATACCAAAAACATGGCATGTTTGCACCAAAGGGAGATAATTTGGAGCTTTTTCAATGATATAAACAAGTAAAAAGTCATCTGGGGCCAAACCGAATCGATTTGTTTGGTTGTTTTTTTGTACCATATCATAAAGTAATAACTTATAGTGTTATAAATAAAATTTGTAATGAGAACACAACTATTTCTTGTTTTTGCTGAGCCTCCTCAAGTTAGCGATGTGTAGTAAATTAATCGAATAAGTTTTTAAGCAAAATGTTTCCAAACGCTAAACTGTTGTCACTGCAAACAAGCAAAAGACTTAATTGGTCTATATCTGTACTCGATTGTACTAATTTTTACTCGACCAGTCGAAATTGCTCGAAACTAATTTGATATTTTTCGACTGTTGTCTGAACCATTCGTGATAGTATGAACCGTACTCGACGTAGTCCTAATATTTTTTGACCAAGTCTGAACCATGCTGGACCTCGTTTGAACCATAATTAAACAAGTCTTAACAAATCTTAACCTATCTCTGTATCTATCTATTGTATTTCATCAATTTGGAATCTATTTATATATATTAACATTGTTGTGCTGGTATTAATAGTAGTAACGTATATATACAACAATTTTAAATCTGCAAATTTACGGTAATATATAAGTTGTGCGGAAATTTTGAATATTTATCTTAAATTCATAAAAAAGGCAATTTCGTAGCAAAATTATCGATGAGCAAAACCTAATCTTTAATTGAAAATTTAACAAAAAAAACCATTCATATTTGATAAGAAAAAAAATATCAAAAGTATGTATAAAAGCTGAATGTTGAAAGAAACATCATTTCGCCTCTTTAACGTACAAATTTTGGTCGATTCCACTGCTAAAGGAGATTCATTTTCCCGAGGGTATCACCAGCCCATTAGTCATTACATCTGTGTTGACTTGAGTTATCATTGATATGTTCATAATCATAAATTAACTGTCAACAAAAAGTTTGAATTTTTGAAATACTAAGGCTTTCATGAATAGATTTCCTTAGCTGTATTTGGAAAAACTTTTAGGAACTTTTTATCCTCAATGCTCTTCAACTTCGTAACATTTTTTGATTTCAGTGTCACTGATGAGTCTTTGTGGACGAACTGCGCGTCTGGCGTAAATATGAAATTTCAATCCTGGTATCTGTGATGAGTTTATTTATACAACTTCCAAATTTGAGTTAATAAGAGACATAAAATAGGGCGATGAATGATCGAACGGACGGACGGACGTAAAGACCGAAAAAACATAACGCACATTCCTTTTTTCATAAAAAGGTTGTCTTTGGTTAAGACTATTATATTTGTTTTTCATAAATTGTCTTGTTATAAATAATTTAATTGATTCATAGTTTTTATGTCGGTGCTTTTTGTAGCCGACGAAACGGTATGTTTTTGATTTCGTACTGTTGCCTATATAACTTATAGCCACTTCATTTGATCTTTGGTGGATAGTTTATTGATTGACTTATTTTTTTTTAAAATAAATATTAGTGCCTTTTTCCCGTCTGAAACAAAAATATATACGTTAAAATTGTAAATGATCAATAGTTTCCTTTCCATCGTTTTAGGGAAGACCTTCAACCGTTCTTCAAACAGTTAGTGAAGGTTGGTGTTTCAGAGGCACTCCAAGAACACGATGTCAGAGTAAAAAGATTAGAAAGACAAATTGGCGACAAAAATATGAAGATCATGGATTTAGAACTCCAAAAGTCAATTTTAGAAGGTCGACTTAGAGATTTAAAAGAGGGACGAAAGATACCAAAGGGACAGTCAAACTCATAAATCTAAAACAAACTGACAACGCCATGGCTAAAAATGAAAAAGACAAACAGAAAAACAATAGTACACATGACACAACATAGAAAACTAAAGAATAAACAACACGAACCCCACCAAAAACTAGGGGTGACAGGCACAATTGAAGAAAACCAGCACAAAATACAAAAAGAGATTGATGAATTAAATAAAGAAATTGATAAAAAGAAAACAGAAGTGACAGTCCTTAAAAAAGAGTTGAAGAGAGAGAAAAAGTTGTCCGAGGAAAGAGATACCAAGTTGGCACAATTGGAGAAGGACAAAGGTCAATTAAAGGCAGAAAAAGATCAATTAAAAGCAGAAAAACAACAAGCTCTTTCACAAAGAAACAATGCAATTAGAAAACTAAACGACCTTAAACAGAAGTGAGAGCAAGAGATTTGACATAAAATGATCTCTCAATCTAATATAGTTCATCGCGAATTTGGTTCTTTGATTATTTTTCATTATGGTTTTTATAACTTGTTGCAGAGCTGTTTGAGGGTAATTCGTCAATATTATTAAAAATAAAGAGTGGTTTGAATAGCATTGTGCAAACATTGAAATTTAAGGAGGGACATAATTGAAATTGAATTTAAAATTGATACTCTAGATCAGAAGAGAATTAGTTAAGGAACAAAAAGAGCTAAACATATTGTTACCTGTTATGTTGCATTTTTTTCGAGATATCTATATATTTTTCTAAATGGCGGGAAGAGGATGCCTGACCGCTTTGCCCCTATTTTTGACATTTTTACCTACTATGTTTGTTTGTTTTGTTCTCATATCGTTGTAAACATAATGAAATTTGATGCAACTGACATACAAGTGAGAGGTGAAGCTATCTATAAAACCAGTTTTAATCCGCCCTTTTCTACAAAATGAAATGCCTGTAACATGTCAGGAATATGTCAGTTGTTATTAATTCATTTGAAATGTTTACCTTTTATGTCTGTTTGTTTTATTCACGCATTTTGTCAATATAACGGAATGTGATGCGACTGTCATACAAGTGAGAGGTTTAGCTAGCTATAAAACCAGGTTCAATCCCCTATTTCTACATAATTAGTCTGTACCAAGTCAAGAATATGACATTTGTTATCCGTTCGTTTGATGTGTTTGAGCTTTATATTTTACCATTTGATTAGGGACTTTCCGTTTTAAATTTTCCTCGGAGCTCAGTGTTTTTGTGATTTTGCTTTCTACTTTATATTTGCATTGGTATTTTTTTTGGTATATAACCAAAGGAAAAGAAGTCTAGAAACTGCTTCAATTTTGATAAATAACCTTTTATGAATTATTGAAGTCTTGTATGAAAAAAAAAATGGGTGTTATGAGTAAAATGTTTTACCCTGTATCGTAGGGAAAATACTAAGAATCCGATTATCTGACAAAAATATCTAAGCCTCCCTTAAGTTTATCCTTAAGAATTTTTCAACAATTGTAAAGTTTTTGTGGCAGCATTTGTATGGAGGACAAAAAGAACGCATCCATTTGAATGTGTTATACACAACCTTGTTCTGGCTTATTCTTATTTCTTTAATTTTGATATTATATCTTAATCAATGAAATCAAAACTCATTGTTATAAACTTTGTTTACCCCATTTCTAATTTACTTTAACATTTTGTTTAAATAATTCATCTGATTTTGGGCGCCGTGATTTCATTTGACTCTGATTTATTGATGACGTCTTATGGTATGATACTTCAGATAGTTCACAAGGTTTGTATGTAATTATTAAAGGGGCAGTAGCTGTCCAATTCATATTCACCGATTTGACTGATATTCTCATATTTTATTTTAAACAATGTTAAACATGTTTCCAAACTATCAAAAGTATAAAACAAACAATTTACAGGACATGGTCTCAATAAGATGAAGCTTCGTTTCGTGTGAATTTTAGTCAAGACGCCATCTAATTAACTATCGAGTTGACCTTTCTATAATCATATAAGCGATGTAAACATAAACATAGATATAAATAAAATAAGCAACTCGTGCTATAGGATTTTTATAGGTCTGTTAAATTTTGTATTATCGATTAAAAATATATGTTTATCATCGTTTTTACCTTAAAAAAAAAAGAAGAATGATCTTATGGTGATCGAATCAGTCAATCAAATTATTTACCTTTGTTTCACTTTCAATGTTGACATTCTTTTCCTTTAAATAGCCGTACACGGGCAATGCATGCGTTATTCTTTCTCTTTATATGGGGTTAAATTGGAGTTCATGAATACGGATTCAATGAGGTCGAATTATTCACCTGCAAGTGAATAATTCATCATCAGTGTTAATTAGCTTAATTTGACAAAATTGAACCATTTTAGCTGACAAAAGCAAATTATTAATTCACTATTTCACTTAAAAAATCGATTGAACAAAAAAAATAATCATACTTGTTGTAGATTTTTTTTATATATCTCGTAGCTAGTGCCACTTTAAGTTCCATTATTTTAGAAAATTTGCATCGGTTTTTTAAAGCGAGCAAAAAATGTAATTCTGGATTGAGACATTCTCAATGCGAAAACGTCATTATTGGAATACTATGTAGCACTACCAGTAAACGAGCCTGGATAAAGGTATTTATAATTATTTTGTTTGTAAATGTGTTGTAACTTTATATACCGTTACTCAATCTAATTTCAATTGCGGTGGGAGATATATATATTTCCTCTAAAAATGTGTCCTTTTTTGCCACAAACGTTACGTTTTCGCCACTATTTTTTAAAATGCCTAGTATCACATGAACCAAAAAAAAATAGTATACTATACCATTGCGCCCAATTATATATATATATAACTCGTTAGACTTGTATATAACTGGGGGAGGGGGAATATAATATTACTTATCTGTCTTGTATAATATGCATGATTGTCTACTTCCCACTGAATCAGGCATTACATTAAGTGTGGTGCGGAAATTTCTCGCTGCATTGAAGACCTGTTTGTGACCTTCTGCTGTTGTATGTTCTATGGTCGGGTTGTTGTCTATTTGACACATTTCCCATTTCCATTCTCAATTTTATTAAAAACTTGAGTTTTGTTTTTCAAAATGTAATTTAAAAAAAAATGCCTATCCATGGTTGCATCTTCTTCAATCAATGATTATCATGTACGATGAATAATTATTATAGTAGAGGTAAATTGGAGCAATTGATATCCGTATTTTGACGTAATTTAATATATGGATATTAATATCTGGCGCAAATGATACATCTTGAAAATAGCATTTTGCGCAGAAGAACAGCTGTTATTTCAACAATTACGGTCTCTTGAGTGATATCCTCGAGGAAAAGCTATTAGAAAATTCAAAATGTAATACAAACCTTAAATAGCTCAATATTATCAAAGGTACCAGGATTATAATTTAGTACGCCAGACGCGCGTTTCGTCTACAGAAGACTCAATGACGCTCATATCAAAATATTTATAAAGCCAAACAAGTACAAAGTTGAAGAGCATTGAGAATCCAAAATTCCAAAAAGTTGTGCCAAATACGGCTTAGGTAGTTTATGCCTGGGATAATAAAATCCTTAGTTTTTCGAAAAATTCAAACTTTTGAAAACGGGAATTTTATAAAAATGACCACATTATTGATATTCATGTCAACACCGAAGTGTTGACTACTGGGCTGGTAATACCCGCGGGGACGAAACGTCCACCAGCAGTGGCATCGACCCAGTGGTGGAAATAGTTATCAAAGGTACCAGGCTAAACAAATTAAAGATAGGACCTTAAGTAAAGACAAATCCAGATTGGGAATCAGAGCTTTGCATGGAGGAGATGTATTTTTCAAACTTCAATTATTGCAAATTGTAATCAAACAATATCCGTATTTTTATGACAGTACTGGAGAAACGGAACAAGCAATCCACCAACAACGGGACTAATTTTACTGTACGATATGCACATTTTGACAATTAATGTCTCTTAAGTGATGGTCGAAACCAACATATTTAAATTCAAAATATTGTGACTATAGGAAGTGTGTGTGTATATACAACGTATGGTAATTTTTCATCCAAGGAAACAGCTGTTAACTACTGTCACCGGATATCATTTTACTATTCCTGCTGTTTACTAAACAGTACGTGGGTTATCTTAGGATTTTTCGGTTTTGTCAGCTACATATATTAACCCATTGCAGAATCCTATGGCTATGGTGGTATGTTTTGTATATGCGACTTTTTGTATTTCTTTGGTTCTTATTTAACGTGACTCTGTACTTTAAAAGATCCCGTCAGTATGTTATTGTTCTATTTTACAATATAATGGAATGTGATACGACTGTCATACAAGTGAGAGGTTTAGCTAGCTATAAAACCAGGTTCAATCCACCATTTTCTACATTTGAAAATGCCTGTACCAAGTCAGGAATGTGACAGTTCTTGTCCATTCGTTTTTGATGCGTTTTGTTATTCGATTTTGCCGTGTGATTATGGACTTTCCGAGTTGATTTTCCTCTGATTTCAATATTTTTGTGATTTTACTTTTTTTTATGTCATTATGATATAATTACAAAATACGTTGAACCACAAACGTCAAAATCATTCAATCGGGTAGTGGAATTAACTATTTGTGGATTCTTATAAATCTATATAATACTAAAATTACGAGGTCCAATTTGTCAGCCGTCATCACGTAAAAACGATGAATCAAAGAATTCAACTTTATATATAACTAATATAGTACAAAGGTGTAGATTAAAAATTACACCACTCCAGGCCGTTTTGTTTTCCACGTAATTAATATTGCCAATAATTAAGAAGTTCCGGGTTGAGTCCGATACCGATACCAATAGTATATTCACCTGTTACCTATTACCTTATTTGTACGTTCCGCATCTGACAGGCGCACCACCAAACGGTGTATTCAGGATTAATATGCTATATACACGGGTCATATTCACAGGGTTGACACTACTAGATTGTCAAATTGTTACCTATTGTAGCATTTTAATCAGTAAAACTTTCTAAGATAACAATACGAATACTAAAAATCTGGACTAAAATAAGGCGTATAGGTACAGTTTTCAATTTGTTAGCAGGCATGACGTAAAACAGCGAATCAAAGAATTCAACTTTATAACTAATATAGGACAATGCTGTTGATTAAAAAATATTCCATTCCAGGACCTTTTGTTTTCCAACTAATTTATATAACCAACAATTGATAAGTTCCAGTTCGACGGATTCAAACAGAAATATTTGAAAGCAGAGAAAACTGTGTATCTTATAATCGGCATGACTTTATCAGATGACAATACTAATATCAAAATAAGGCTTGCGCATAGTTATATACTTTAATTCAGTCACGGACCCGCGATATCACGGGTGTGTTCTAGTTCTATATAATTTTTGGACTATTTTAAATCTCGGTCTATTTCTGAAATTTATTCTTACATACTTTTTGATTTTTTAACCCTGTATGCTAACATTGCCTATGTGAAATTTTAAAATTGTTTGTATGTACATTGAACGACAAATATATATATGTGACTTATAAAATTTTCTGACGTCAGACACGCAAATCAATGAATGTGTTTGTAGTGTCGTGTGCTGATTGAAATTGTACATTATGATACATAATATCATGTGGACAAATATTGTCAGTAATTTATAATTACTACTGAAATCAAAACATTAAATATAACATCAAATAAATTCACATAAGCAAGATAAAAAAATAACGGTTGTAAATACATGTCTGTTGATTAAGCATAAAAAATGTGCTGGGTTTCTGCAGAAGATTCTTTGAAGATAAATAAAATGATTTTTTGGAAGATCAAAACAAGAAGATACAAAATAAAAGCATCGTCTGCTGCAGTAAAAGAGGGATGGAAGATACCAGAGGAACAGTCAAACTTATAAATCGAAAATAAACTGACAACGGCATGGCTAAACATGAAAAATACAAACAGACAACAATCCCACGTGTATTTAATCTTCTTAAAACTATTTACAAATTATCTTTCTGTCTTTTATCATCTACATGTTAGTTTCATATTAATCTCAATAAATTGTCATAAATTAATTTAAAAAAAGAAGTAAAATGTCGTGAAAAAAAGAAATATTGCTAGCAAGATGTCAAATCCCTTTATAACCAATATTAAAGAGTAAAATATGACACTTTGAATACTAGTAAATCAAACAATTTTACGTTTAATATTCGTTTTGGACCGTTTTGGTAGCTTAAGACGTGTAATATTTTGATCAGTTTTGATTTTGCCAAAATATAAATCCACGAAGAAGAACTATATCTATCTAGAAATAATCTGACAAAACATTTATTTGTTATAAAAAGGTGCAGTGCTTAAAACTGATCAAAACTTGTAAAATCACTATGGATAAATAAACTAACACTTATTTAAAATGCAGCAAACTAGCTGTGTTGGGAGACTAGGCGCCTCCTGCCATGCATGATATGCATGGATTATCCATCATCCATTTATTCTCAGTATAACAATAGGAAAGAATTTATAAATCAAGAGATCACACGACTTATCTTCTTCTTTTCTGTATATTCCTTCTGCTAATGAGTAGCACATCCAAATTTTTTATCTTATGAGCTAAGACCGTGAAAACATCGGTCTCTAGTGAGTAGTAACATAAACATTGTTGTATTCACCAACCAATTGGTGATGGTGACAGTTTAACTTTCCTGTTTACAAAACTTTGAATTTTCTTGATTTTCTTATGCCAGGCATAGATTACCTTAGCTGTATTTGGCACAAATTTGGAATTTTTGGTCCTTAATGCTCTTCAACTTTGTACTTGTTTGGCTATATAACTATTTTGATATGAGTGTCACTGATGAGTCTTATGTAAAGGAAACGCGTGTCTGGCGAACTGAATTATAATCCTGGTACATTTGATACTATTGTAGTGTTTATTTCAGTCATTTCATTGGAAATATAAAATTAGACACTTGACAGCAATCCCTATTGGTATCATCAACTTAGTAGTCATGCTTTATAACATACATTACAAAGAGATCGGAACTATTTCTCCTGAATTTATATCACACTATGGTAATTCTCTTAAAGTTGAATTCATATATGTTTGGAGGTTTTGAAAGCGGTTTCTCAGAACAGGTCACTACTGATTGAAATTGGCTTAAAAACATTTTGTGTAAGGGAAACTAGAAATTTCAGAAGTTACAACTACATGCCAATTTGAATAATCACCGAATTAAAAGGAAGATTGTAGTCAGGGTTAATTACAATACATACATACAATTTTTGAAGTAAAATTCTCTTCTTACAACGTGAGTATAATCAAAAGGAAGCTTGTGTTCATGAAACACAAAATTGAGTAAAAGTTTTTAAAAAAAATCATCTAAGCAAACTAACAATTTGCTTGGATAGACAAACAAAAATGAAAATTGGTATATATACCTCCATCTTTAATGGGCATATCAAAACTAAATGGATAAAGAGCAGTTAGACCAGCCTATATAATAATTTTATAGTTGAAGCAATTACATATAAGTTATCATCAGCTTTCTACAGTAGAAAATGTCTGTACCAAGTCAGAAATATGACAGTTGTTATCCATTCAGTTGATGTGTTTTATCATTTGATTTTGCCATTTGATTAGAGACTTTCCATTTTTTATTTTCCTCAGAGTTCCATATTTTTGTGATTTTATTTTTTTCATATTATTTTCAAAACTTTAAACAAGGCATTTAAAAAAAATCACAGAAAATAAAACAATAAAGCAATACAATAAATAAAACATCCTCAGAATTTGAAGTGTACACCAAAACGTTGTGATAGTTTAAAAATGCCCTAAAATGGAAACCCAACCAATGATGTGACATCATTTTCATTTTGAAGTACAAACAAAAAAATTACACATCGTCCTTTAGACTCAACTAATTGATTCTTGAAATAATCCATGAGGAAATGTTTCGAAAAAAATAAGAAAGGTACCATAAAAGCTAAACATATATATATTTATCTCAAAAGATCTTTTAGTAATGATAGGTTACATGGCATAAAAAAATAACAAAAATATCATTTCGAAATCTTTTTAATATAAAGAAACAAGAAAACTTACAACAAAAGGTGTGACACATAACAAAACAATTGCACAATATGCCCTATGATATTATGTCTTGTAAAATAATCTCAAAAATGTTAACAACTTTTTATTTCTAAATTAAGTACATGATGAATCAATAAAAAAAATAATTGACTCTTAATAACTTTTAGAGACAACTTTCAAGTATAAGAGCTGCGTTGAATAGACATTGACTTTATGCAAGAGCAGGTATACATGTACATGTATAATACTTTGATTGATTTGGAACATTTAAATACAAATCAAAGATGAATTTTGATCTGTTTTATCAACTCAATTTTTAAACAGTTATAGACTGTGCATAAGAATTTTTTCAACTCAAAATAAGTTAACAGATGTATTATGATATACATTTGGATATGGTCAATATCTATCCAACACAGCTTATATTATATGAAACAACATTAGTATTCAATAGGAAAATCACATGACTGCTTCACCAGCAGACAAGCTAGATGTTCTGATACCAACTAACTAGGTTTATCATTATTATATTTGAAAGTAAAAAAATCATTGTAATTTAATAAATATATCACCTTTGCAATATATTGGTAGTAAAAACAGGATTGCTTGAAAAATTATTTACTATTTGCTTTTATATCCAATGTGTATTAACGGGAACATATATAAAATTACTGACAGCAAAATTGATATACCAGGAAGAAGAGCAGAAAATTGTACTGTGATTGATTAAAAGGAAGTTGAATATGAGAGAAAGAGCAATGAACAGCTTTATATATTGTAGTTAGAACTATTTTAAGGTCCCACAGTAAATCATCTGTAAGAAATTATCAATTTGTTTCAAATAAGAAACTGCTTCTCCTTGAAACATTATTTTCAAGAGAAAAATGCAGTACCAATTGTAAAGATACAAATGGAAAATTGTGTTTAATTCCAATATTTTGTAATCTTACTGTCCAATAATTAAAAAAAATGAACTGATCAATTATACAGAGTTTACAAGAATATCTGCTGGTCATCCATTAGGAAATGGTGAAGTAAGCAAGATAGTAAACATTGAATGAGGTTGCAGAGGAGGATTTAGGGGAGGGGGCCATCAGGGCCCGGGCCCCACCTTTTTCAGAAAAATTTTGGTTGGTTTTATAGGGAATCACTGAAGCATGACGGAATCGGGCCCCCCTTAGGCAGTCAGTGGGCCCCTCTTATGAAAATTTCTAGATCCGCCACAGGGTTGTCATATGTGAGTAATTATTTGGTCATTTGAATATCTGATGACAATTTAAAGATGTAAATGTCAGACCATAAGAATTCATTATGAATATTTTAAAATTGACAACATTATCAATTGGTCATCATGTTTTGGGACTTTCAAACATAAGATGGTCTTTGTTATCTAAATTAGAATTTCAAACTTCTTGGTTTGTGTAATTTGAATGTCTGATGAGGATGAACTAGTCTTGGAATTCATGGATGATTTTGAATATGGACCACGTGGTAAATTGGTAATCAGGATTTTGGAGTGACAACATAAGATGAAATTTGCACTTAAAGACAAATGATTTGGAAATTAACACCTTAATGATGTACTAAGATGAGGTTAAGGAATTCTTGTCGGATTTTCAAACAACTTTGTTTTTTTCCCTACGATACTGGGTAATATATTTTGCCCCATAACACCCATTTTTCTTTTCATATAATACTTCAATAGCCTATAATTACTTAGATGTATGTTTCATTATGATACAATATTCTGATTGGCTAACTAGCAATCTTGTGATATTCCTTAATCAATTGCATTACACAATGCAACTTTTCATTCATGATGACACGAGGTCCCACAATAAAGTGCACAGGTAAATGAAATAAAAACTTGATAAAAGGCGTGATTTCATAATCCTATAGGTAAAAATGTAATTATAAGTATTGAATGCCTTTTTTTGTAACTTTATAGGGTTGTAAAAGCATTGACCGTGCGCACATTTTTAGTATGAAGCGCTTCCACGCTTCATACAAAATGTACTTCTGTCTACGCTTTTACACCCCCATAAATTTACAAAAAAGAGCATTCAATTCTTAAATAAAAGGTCATTAACCAAAATTTAAGAAGATTCATGATTTCCATCCTTTTAATTTGAGACTAAAATAATACCATTGCAATTTAAGGGAAAAGCTATACCAACACCTAGTCATCCTTTTTCCAATATTTTCTAACATATAAATATCTAAAAAAGGAGCTTCATAACTTATACTTTTTTTTATCTTATTTTGTTGCTTAACTAATGCTATTCTAATTTGTAGTATCAATTTTATATTATAGATTTTTATAATTTCAGTACATCCCTAATTATTAATTCATTAAAAATCTGAACCAATATCACTAAAAGGTATTTGTATCAGTGTTCATGGATTTGTTGAAAATTGATATTGTAGTCAGTTGGTTTTCCACTCATTCTGTCTTTAAAAATGGACAAGATAATTATTTGGACCTCAGGATTTTGGACCATCTTTTCACTACTTTCATAAAATAGAGGAATTGAAACTTGACAATTTAAAACAAATTCTATGGTTTTCAGGATTCTGGTGTATTAACAACAGGTTTTCAACCTCCATTTGCATTCATTGATTGGTTGAAAGTGGTAGTAAGAATTCTGGTCTGATAATCAGGTGAAAGACATCCATCTTCATTCATTGTTTAGTTGAAAATGGTTGTCAGAATCTGGTCTGATAAAATCAGGTATCAGACCTCTAACTGCATTCTTTGTGTAGTTGAAAATGGTTGTCATGTTTCTGGGCTGATATCATTAGAAGATCTTTGTACTCTTACATTGATATAACTAGCCATCAGTAAAGTAATCTCCAAAATCTGTAAAACATTAAAATCATTTAATTTTATACATGGTCAATATAAAAGTAAACAGTCGCATAGTGAATGAAATCGTCACAATAGGAACACATAACCGTTTAAGTGATCTGAACCCTGCAGTAAAAAGAAAAAGGCCTAAATTGAAACTTTTAATAAATTAGAAATCAAATTAATAAATTGTATAAAAAAAGGAAAACCAGAATGTTTTTTGGAAGTTTTTAACCATGGCAACCCCAGAATCTATTTTTTCTTTTTATACCTACAGACCTTCTAATATGACTTGCACTTTAAGGTTTTCCCTCTTGTACACAAGACCCCTTAAAGTAATCTTGCCAAGTTTCATTACTCAACTTCAAGGGAAATAAAGTTAGTGTGTGGAAACCTTTTATGACGGATGGACAATTAGATTATTATCGACCTCCTGTTGATTATTTTGCAGGGCCCAAAAGTATTTGATTACTTCATGTACTAGCATCTATTAGATCAGTCTGAATCGCATCCAACCATAAAATATATAAAACTAACCTTCCATTTTTGCATTGTAAATAACAGTTTTTCTGTTCTGTGTTCATAATGATGTGGCGCTGACTCAATTAACTGTGTAGCAACAATCATAAAATCATCTTTCCAACCACCGAATGTAATTACCGACCGGTAATCATAGGAAATTATTGGTTGCTGTAATCAGAGAATACATACATGTAAATGTAGTGCAGCTTATTCTAAAGAAAAAGAAGCACATAAAGGGCATTAAATCCTTCGAATAAGGCTTTTTGATAGTTTGTTGTCTTTTTCTAATAGCCCCTTTTACTGATGGTGGTTTGTTGTGAATTGTTGTATTGTCCAACATTTTGTGATCTCCTTATCCTTAGGAACACAAAGACTTTAACCTACCATTTGTTTTAATAATTTTAATTATTGTTATTCATCAGAAAGTCACAGCACATGGAGCAACTGTATCAACCCTGCCTTTGTTAATAGACTTTATGATATGATTTTTCAGGAGAATTTCAAAAAGCCAAATCATATTTACATAAATTCAGCTTAATGTGACATCCCAGAACAGATGACCTTTATATATACTGGTAGCTAGATTAATGTTACAACCTATTATAATAAGCAGTTGTTGTAACATAGAAGTCCCCTTTAAAAACAGGTTACTGCTATATTTTTATTGTATCGGCTACTGTAAATTCAGAAATTAAGGCAATGATTTTATTATTGTGAAAAATGTGACAGGGTTTAATATAATCGCAATAATCTAAACTCACATTTTGAAATTTTTTATATAAAATAAACAGGATTTTCTAAATATTGCAAAAATTAAATTCACATTTTAGTAGAAAATGACAAAATGGCAATAATAAATGCACGCAATGATTTCTAAATTTACTGTATCTTAAATACCAAACTTACCATTGTTGAATATTCTAATACAGTAATCCCCTCCTCATGGACAGCTAACCATACATCTTCAGTATTACTGAGAGACGTTTTTGTCTGAAATCAAAAACAGATATATAATACTTGACAATGTAATGGATGATTTTATTTAACAATTGAGATTTATTTCCAAAGTTTATTACTGGATTTTAGGCCACTAACTCAAAGAACAGTCAAATAAGAAAACCAAAGTTTGTTTTATAGATAAATACTTAAATAAAATGCAGTTTTTCTATTCAGATCCCAAATAACATCTTGTTTTTTAAATAAGGAAAAAAGTGATTGATAGATGGTTAAGAACAATATTTAAGCAGAAAAAAAAATTGGTGTACATATGGACCATAGCATGTTTCAAATTGGTGTACAAATAACAAATATTGGCAATTTTCAATAGTATACAGATACTAAAATAATATTTTGTTTATTATTAGCAAGTAGAATGCAGACAAATCAAAGTATTTAAAGGTTAAATTACCTTTGTTCTAAATAGTTTAGCACCACAGTTCTGCCATTTTCTGACGACAGCTAAATATACCCGTATACAATCCTGAGCAGATCTACCACGTAAGGATGACCATCTCTCCAACAATTTACTTATCACAGATCTGTAATCATAATTAAGTATGGTTGTAAGGTTATATAATTATCTAGTCTGTTCTTCACAACAGGTTGTATGATTTAAAACAACTAAAATTTGTAAAGACTTTTTTTTAGGGTTAACAACTGGTTTAACTGAAGTCATAGAAACATTTGTAAAATGCAAACCTGTTTCTGGCAGAGAGACTCAGTAATTTACAAAAAAAATAATGAAGCCAACAATGTGTCCAAACTATCCAGCCAATAATATTTTGTCGGAATAGTGATTATTTCAAAAACAGTGATGGGTCACAAATAAAAAGTTTTTTCTTTATTTGTTACCTGCATGAAATATTAGATCATAACTTCACATGAAACCATTTCCGAAATGTTGTGATAACATTTTCCACGACCTCTAGATTAATGGAAAAATAGTTAAAATGCAAGGCAAAACAATGATTTCACATCAAATTTTGTTTAATTTCTTAAAATTGTGCACCTTTCTAAAATAACAGTATCTGATTACAATTTATTATTCAATGTATGCCTTATAATGTTAGCAAAAAATAAAATCTAGGAATATGATGACAACACCGTACAAGAACTCTCACCTTTGTTCTTCTTCTGATATAGAGGTAAACTTTTTAGGATAAAATCTATCTAATACTGTCGATACTTGTTGTGCAACATTTGTCTGGCATATATCACCATTCTCACTGTAGTCTGAGGTTGAAAGCTTTAGATCACCATATTCTACCTATAATGGAAGTCAATAATGAATATATATCGTTGTGACTGGCATGAACTAACTGTGAGTACTTTCAGATCAACAATTTGTATCTTTATAAAAAAGAAGATGTGGTATGATTGCCAATGAGACAACTATCCACAAAAGACCAAAATGACACAGACATTAACAACTATAGGTCACTGTTCGGCCTTCAACAATGAGCAAAGCCCATACCGCATAGTCAGCTATAAAAGGCCCCGATAAGACAATGTAAAACAATTCAAACGAGAAAACTAACGGCCTTATTTATGTAAAAAAAAAAAAAAAGAAAAAAAAAATCAAATATGTAACACATAAACAAACCATATCCACTGAATTACAGGCTCCTGACTTGGGACAGGCACATACATAAATAATGTGGCGGGAAAAAAAATCAGTTGAAAAAGGCTTAACTCATCAGATGGACAAACATACAAGTGGACGTGGCCCTGTACTTATACATCCCGACACAATTTAGTTTTTTTTTTGTTAGTTGTTTTTTGTGCTTTGTATCAATCTGATGAATCAAGCCCTTTTCAACTGATTTTTGTGATTTTGTGATTTTGTTGTGATGTTACACAAAGTCCCAGGTATAGGTAAAGGGTTGAGTGCCAGGTAATATTTGTATCCTGTCAGATTCTTTGTGTGCCTTTCCTCAAGTCAAAAGCCTGTAATTTAGGGGTTGTCATTTGTTGCTATTTGTCATATTTGTTTTGTATACAAATCATCAGTAATCAGTCTTCAGATCAGAATATAAAATAATTTAAAACTAATTTATTTTTAAAAGAAATCTTCACTAGTTGAGATCAAAAACATAAATGAGAAGAAAAGTCAGACTAACCTGAGCTAACAATGAAGTTAATTCTAGAGCCAGGTCTTTGTTGAGAGGAAATCTTCCCTGAACAATATCATCGTTGATTTGATAGGCTAAGAGCAACTTTTCTTTATCTGTTTCTGATTTGCATGTAGACTTGAAATACAACCTAAAAGAAATCAGAAAAAAAACCTCAATTATTGTAAATTAAAAATGTATGGCAATGATTGTATTCATGTGAATAAATGTGACAGGAAGTGTGTTGCACGTTATATAACCACTCACTGATTCTTTCTTTTTCTTGGGGAACTTATGTTCATAAGAGTTTGTGGCATTAGTGAACCATGAGCTTTGGGTGTTGAAAAAACTACAAACTATATTAATAATAAGTGCATGTTAAACTTTCTGAATTGACAGTTCTATTCCAACCTGACAAGGCTGCACATTTTATACCTCACACACAGTCAAAGGGCATCCTTTCATCAGGAGTCATACTGTCAGTGGTAACTTCTATCTCAGTCATAAATTAGGTCACACTTACCTATTTTTGTACAGAAACTTTATGGTCCTGCTGCTGTCTAATTTCCCTGAGTTATTCTCTTTAAATATATGTTCCCACTTGGATATGACATCACAGACCTATATTATATGTAATAGAAGAAGTATTTAGCTGAAGTCAGACACATTAATAATATGACACACATTTGTGATACAAGTGTTTCACTAATTGTTCATATGTGTATGTGTTATTTACAGCAATGCATATGCAGATACTTTTTCGCCTGTCCCAAGTCAGGAGCCTCTGGCCTTTGTTAGTCTTGTATTATTTTAATTGTAGTTTCTTGTGTACAATTTGGAAATTAGTATGGCGTTCATTATCACTGAACAGTGTTCTCCCCAGGCCGTTTTAGCGTCGCGGTACCGCGACGCTATATTTTTTTACCGTGACGCTGTAATAATATCCGCGATGCTATAATAATTTCCGCGACGCTATAATTATTTTCAGGATGTTACTTTTCTAGTTTCTTGGCAAAGCCATGTCCTAAATTGTGAGCTTTCATCTAATTACCGCTTATGATCATAAAAAAATATATCACCGTTAATTGTAATCCCTTCAAGTCGGACAATAGAGGCAATCTAAAGTGATTACATAGGTGTTAATTGCCCTTTGGGTGATAACTGGTTGGATACTAATACCCCAAGCTGTCACTTGTGACATGATTATTACCACGTGGTATGCAATCGACATGGAGAAAATGTAATCAGAAAATCATGAAATAAATCAAAATATATGTTTACAAAATGAAAATTCAAATTAACAAACATTTTTTTCTCTTTAAAAAAGAGATTGAGTCTTATCTTTTTATGACTTTCAAAATATTAGTATTACTTTCTTTCTCTGCCTATTTAATACTGGTTGTAAATAGAGAGTGAACATTTTGATTTTAAATTATATAAGTTTTGAACTTTCTTTAGAAAGTGATCATGATTGGCTTTAGTTTATGTTTCATCCATTTAATGCATTAAAAACGCCATATTTATTCCCAATCTCTTGTCAAACATTGTTTTATTTTCGTATTTTTCATTGCTTTTGGCGGCCATTAAATATTTTAGTGTAAACTACAGATCGGAATCGGACCAGATATGACAAAAATCCACATTTTACTACAATAATTACATATCCACAAATGGCACAGTAGACAGAAAACAATACCTAAAGAGAAAACTAAGCATTAACAGACTATTTATTAGATAACTTTGTGAAAATATATATATCATTTTGATAAAAAGAAACAACTGGGACCATGAACCAATATATTTGATAGACACGATAAAGAAAGTTTTTTTAATTTAAATTTTATTGCTATATGATACTTTCTCTTTCCTTTTTTTATTATAAGAACCAGTGTTTTTTTCCTACACATTTAGTGCAATTGTATCTATACACATATTTTTATTTGGCCCAAGAGGAAAAAAATAATTCTGGAACTATAAATGAATATAGAAAACATAAACTGAAAATACTGTTATCATGGTTTTAGTTTAATTGTATTCTCAATTATGAATTCAACAATATAGATACAAAGAATAGGGTGGAATAGAATATTTTATTCACCAAAAAAGGACCTATAGCATACAAACAATATAATACATTTTGTAATAAACAATAACGTATATATTAACAAAGGAAATAGAGCATTACCACGACGCAACAAATTACATTGAAAAAAATACAATTTATTTTTTTACGCAAAATGTGATGCTATCCAAAATTTCTGGGGAGAACACTGACTGAACTAGTATATATTTGTTTAGGGGCCAGTTGAAGGACGCCTCCGGGTGCGGGAATTTCTCGCTACATTGAAGACCTGTTGGTGACCTTCTGCTGTTGTTTTTTTCTATGGTCGGGTTGTTGTCTCTTTGGCACATTCCCCATTTCCATTCTCAATTTTATACATGTCCCATGTGTGATTCCTTACATACGTTACATGTGTGTCTAACTTGTATCAATTGTGTGCTATTCAATTAAATTATGTAATGGAATTGATCTTACCTTGATATGTGACTGTAAGAAATGTTCCCCCTCAATAATACATGGGTCATCACTAAAAAGGGCAAACCCTGACTGATTAGAATCCCTCATGGATAATTTCTTTGTGAGTGAATGTAACAGCTCTTCTACTGTTGTAGACCCATCAAAACTAACAACCTGAAATATTATAAAATTTGATAAAAATCATGCATGTGTACACCAATTTTAATGCAATTGCTTAATTCATTTTTAATATGATAAAAAATATTTAAAACATCAGTTGTTGAAACAAAGGGGGGTTTGTAGGAACTGAGGAAATACTGAGTGCAAGCAAAGCTCACAAAATTATACTCCTGGCTTTCAAATAATACAATTACAGTCAATCATTTCCTTAGGGAAACCTCCAATATATGTTGGATCGAAAACAATCATGGCATGTATTACTAAGGAAATATGAAGCAATACTGAATGGTTGAAAAAAGTGATATAGATTTTGTGTGACAGGAACTCAATAAAAACATAAACTTGATGATGATAGTTGTTACAACCATGACCGGCTCTACAGCCCTCCCATGGTCAGCCCTGACTTACATATTTTTAGCATTTTAATTCATAAAATTTTTGTGTACCTGGTATGTATTATTTAGAAAATGTACAGGAATACTGATTGGTTGAGAATGATGATATGGATTACGTAACAAGATGGACAACACTTCCATCCGTGAAGGTCTCACTTCACGAATCCCTTTTAGAATGGTCCTCTCTAGAGCTCGCTGACAAAATATGGCATACTTCCCAATATCTGACCTACAATCACAGAATTTATACATTAGAAGCTATGAAAATGAACTAGAGGCTCTAAAGAGCCTGTGTCGCTCACCTTGGTCTATGTGCATATTAAACAAAGGACACAGATGGATTCATGACAAAATTGTGTTTTGCTGATAGTGATGTGTTTGTAGATCTTACTTTACTGAACATTCTTGGTACTTAGAATTTTCTCTATCTATAATAAACTTGGACCTTTAGATACAGTGAAAAATATTTTGTAAAAATTTACAAAAATTTACCAAATTAGTGAAAATTGTTAAAAATTGAAGAAAATGGGCAACAACTCCTTAAGGGGTCAACTGACGATTTTGGTCATGTTGACTTATTTCTAGATCTTATTTAGCTGAACATTATTGCTGTTTACAAGTTATCTCTATCTATAACAATATTCAAGATAATAACCAAAAACAGCAAAATTTCCTTAAAATTACTAATTCAGGGGCAGCAACCCAACAACAGGTTATCCGATTTATCTGAAAATTTCAAGGCAGATAGATCTTGACCTGTTTCACCATTTTACCCCTGTCAGATTTGCTCTAAATGCTTTGGTTTTTGAGTTATAAGCCCAAAACTGCATTTTACCCCTATGTTCTATTTTTAGCCATGGCGGCCATCTTGGATGGTTGGCCGGGTCACTGGACACATTTTTAAACTAGATACCCCAATGATGATTTTGGCCAAGTTTGGTGTAATTTGGCCGAGTAGTTTCAGAGGAGAAGATTTTTGTAAAAGATTACTAAGATTTACGAAAAATGGTTAAAAATTGACTATTAAGGGCAATAACTCCTAAAGGGGTCAACTGACCATTTCGGTCATGTTGACTTATTTGTAAATCTTTTTTTGCTGAACATTATTGCTGTTTACAGTTTATCTCTATCTATAATAATATTCAAGATAATAACCAAAAACAGCAAAATTTCATTAAAATTACTTATTCTGGGGCAGCAACCCAAAACTGGGTTGTCCAATTCATCTGAAAATTTCAGGGCAGGTAAATCTTGACCTGATAAACAAATTTACCTCATGTCAGATTTACTCTAAATGCTTTGGTTTTTGAGTTATAAGCCAAAAACTGCATTTTACCCAAGGTTCTATTTTTAGCCATGGCGGCCATCTTGATTGGATGGCTGGGTCACTGGACACATTTTTCAAACTACATACCCTAAAGATGGTTGTGGCCAAGTTTGGATTGATTTGGCCAAGTAGTTTCAGAGGAGAAGATTTTTGTAAAAGATTACTAAGTTTTACGAAAAATGGTTAAAAATTGACTATAAAGGGCAATAACTCCTAAAGGGGTCAACTGACCATTTCGGTCATGTTGACTTATTTGTAAATATTACTTTGCTGAACATTATTGCTGTTTACAGTTTATCTCTATCTATAATAATATTCAAGATAATAACCAAAAACAGCAAAATTTCCTTAAAATTACTAATTCAGGGGCAGCAACCCAACAACAGGTTATCTGATTTATCTGAAAATTTCAGGGCAGATAGATCTTGACCTGTTACACAAGTTTACCCCATGTCAGATTTGCTCTAAATGCTTTGGTTTTTGAGTTATAAGCCAAAAACTGCATTTTACCCCTATGTTCTATTTTTAGCCATGGCGGCCATCTTGGATGGTTGGCCGGGTCACCGGACACATTTTTTAAACTAGATACCCCAATGATGATTTTGGCCAAGTTTGGTGTAATTTGGCCCAGTAGTTTCAGAGGAGAAGATTTTTGTAAAAGTTAACGACGCCGGACGACGCCGGACGACGGACGACAGACGACGGACGACGGACGACGGACGACGGACGCCAAGTGATGGGAAAAGCTCACTTGGCCCTTTGGGCCAGGTGAGCTAAAAAGGAACACGCGGAAATGCTATTTATTTTTACTCTTATCAATACAACATCTAAACAAATATGTTTTTAAAACTCGTAACCAGATGCTCCAGTCCAAACTACATAAACTTGAAGTATCTAATTAGTTTCACTTTTAAATATATATATAATACCTGTACTCCCTCATATTTTTTCATACAATTTATGATTCCTTTTTTTTTTATCCTGCAAGTCCAAATTTTTACTTAAACACATATTTTTTTCCTTCAAACCATTGAATAAAATGTTTTATTATATACTTAGTAGTAAATACAGATAAATTGTATGTGTAATAAAATCAATGACAAGCGTGCTGTATCAGCCACCCGTGATGATATCGATATCAGCACGGTTGCAAAAGCTTTATCACACCTTTAATCTGTATGACGTCACGTCATCGATTACAGTCACTGTTGCAAAGCTTTATCAAATCCCTAATCTGAATGACGTCATGTCAAACCTATAATCTGTATGACGTCATTTCAAAACTCCTTATCTGTATGACGTCATGTCTCATAAAAAATATCTACTTGAGGTAAATGTATATAATAAAGTGTATATGATATGGCTTTTTCAATATCACACACCGTATCAACCCTCAACCAATATAATCCCTCCAGCAGAGCTCTTGGGATTATATTGGTGTCTCGGGTTGATACGGATGCGATATTAAAAAAGCCATATGATATTCTCTATATACAAAATTGTGATGGTTTAAATGCAAAGACAAACCTAAAGTTATCTGTGATTGAAACATAACATTTGATACAGAAATTAATAAAATACTCAGCAATGATTTTCATTTTATCAATACTTTTGGTAGACTAACCTTTGGTCAGCATGTCTCTGTAGATGTACTCTTAAATGCCACATAATGCTCTGTTTAGGAAGGAATAATGAGACACACATGGACAAAAGCTGCCACCCCTGTAATATCACATTAGCTGCAGGGTTTAATCTAGAGTCAGACAAGTCCATTATTGATCCAGTGGGTGAGGTAGGTGTAGCATGGCATAAATACCAGGAATGTTTTCCACATAATAATAAATTCTGAAAAATAAATAAACTCAATAAAATATGATTTAAACATTTACATAATCTGGCAATGGTGCTGAAGAAATGTGGTTTTAATATTACTTTAGAGTATTTTTAACAAACCATATATGTTATTTCTTCAAGTGTAAGTATCTTTAACATGAAAACAACTCTAATTTGATACATAGCAGGGAAAAAGTATTTCATTAATTTGCCTTTTTTTCACTCACTCGACAAAAAACCCCATCTAAAACCCTATATTTTGTTGAATATCAAAAACTTTAAAAAAATCCCCAATTGTAATTAAATCAATACATGAATGAACTAGCTATATATGTGACTGACCTGTACAGCTGTTTTCTGTTGGACTGGATGACTAGATGTTTGTTTAATGAGTTGACAAAAAAGTTCATTCTGTAGTTCTGGAAATGCCAGACAGATATCTAACAACTTCTGAGACAAATTGGTATGATATTCTAAATTTGTTGATTCTATTAGTGTATAGGTAAACTGGAGTATCAACTGAAACAGAAATTAACATTTTGTTATTTTATTTGTCCACATTCATGTGATACATTCAATCCAAAACATTTCATAGCAGTCATCTATGTCTAAATATAAGAGAAATCTTTCAAAAATATGAATAATGAGATGAAGGTTATACTTGAATGAGGAAACAACATTACACCAAAAAGCAAAGACATATAAATATAAAAGATACAAGTATTCAGAAAATTTTACAAGCAATGACTATTCAATAAGTTTTATTGCAAACCAATATAATATTCAAATTGAATAAACACAACATCACATGCAGTTTTGTGAGTTAAAACATGTAATTTTTATCTTTTAGAAGATATTTTTTTTACACTGGTAAATTAACAATGAGTGATAGATTTCTCATAGAAGAAATTAAAAGGTCCCAGTGTATAAACTACGCAGAGAGCTACTGTATTTATTGATGGGATGACAGAACAGTCAAAGTTTACATAGATTGACTAATAGATGATTCTGTGGAAAAGTTTCATTGGTTTCACAATAGTATACTTCCAGTTACATGCATGCAAGAAAATATTATCTAAAGTGTTGGATACTCCTAAATATGACCACCAATATATTTTTCACAGTTCTTTAAAAAGTATTAAAAAATGCAAATCAAATTTTTGATTGATAAAGTTGGTTGATCACATTTGATTTTGTCAGTTCTTATGGATGTCACTGTAATTTACTTTGAACTTCGTTACTTTTGTTTGACTATTAATTCTTGTCTATTTGGCTTACCTTAAATATTTCCAGTGCCTTTAACTCCAGCTCAGCAGAGGGGAGGGTGGTAAGAGGTTTATTGATAGGGTCCTTACTGTGTAATAATAATGGGTGTTTCCAATACACAGAATCTGAAATAGAAGGGTAGTCATAACATTAAATAAACTAAATAAACTGTTGACACAGATATATGTCTCTGCTGTATGCAATTTTGTAGTATAATGCCAAAGTTGAAATTAATACTTTGTACATATAAACAATTCAAAATGAATAAACCATGACTGTAGGTGCTGTTCCAATCAATTGATGTGAAAATGAGAACTAACAGTGCAAATACCAAATATGATTTATCTTATCGTCAGTAGTTCCAGTTAAAGTGATCTAAGCACAGACAATGCATATAGATAAAACTGTGATCTACTGTCACTGATGATACCCCCACTCAAATATTTGACTGTAAACAGGAAGCTATTAAGTGATGAATCTGAAAACACATTACACAGTATAGCTTACTAATATAAACCCTGAAACCAAATTTCAGAAATCCTGGTAATGTAGTTCCTACGGAAAATGTGACGAAACTTTTCATGTGTAAAATGATGTAAGTATTCAGTTAACAGAAAGTTGTTGAGTGATGAATCTGAAAACATATCACACAGTATAGCTTACTTATATAAACCCTGAAACCAAATTTCAGAAATCCTTGTAATGTAGTTCCTACGGAAAATGTGACGAAACTTTTCATGTGTAAAATGATGTAAGTGTTCAGTTAACAGGAAGCTGTTGAGTGAAGAATCTGAAAACACATCACATAGTATAGGTGACTCATATAAACCCTGAAACCAAATTTCAGAAATCCTGGTAATGTCGTTCCTGAGAAAGATGCGATGAAAAATATTCATGTCACTCCCCTCCCCTTCCTCTATCTGTCTCTAATAAGTTAAATACAAAGGCTTACTAGAATCTGCATTACACTCCATCACTTTAGATATAATCTGTTCATATTCTGTCCCCACATTGCCTGTCCCTCCCCCTGCAGCCACTGTTAAATGGTACAACCAGGAATCCTGCAAAAAACATCCACAATTAATCTAATTGATAATTCAAAATTCTCCAACTAATTGTTGTTGGTAATAATGTCTTTACATCAATCCTTAGTTATCTTTTATGAATGAGTTACACAGGTTGACTTGAGGTCAAATTGCATAAACAATGTCATCCAAAAGCAGTTCATACTGTGATGTATTATAACATAAGCATTAATTGTAACATTTAGGAAATTTACAAAAAAAAGCAGAATTCAAAAGTTGTCCATCCACTCAAGATAACCAATAACCATATGAAAAGTAAGTTTATATATTTCAGATCTCGAGAAAGGTACACAGCCTTTATATTACAGCAGAATTAACAACATTTTGTTTCAATTTACAGTGGTTTGAGTTTTAATCATATGCTTACAACTTAAATTGAGGTATACTGGCCATGGTCAATTATGAGTTGATCTCAATCATTCTTCTAAAATCATCAGATATCTTGCTTGATACTTGGAGTAATGGTTGATGGTCATTACTCGATCATGATTTTGATATGTTTACAAGTATAAATTTTTTAATCATGACACGCTAGCAGAAGACTGTAAGCAATTATCAGTGATAACCACATAGCTAAGATATGTATGGCAACAGGATAAACACCTTTTAATATTGACTGAAAAACATACAGTATATGCTGGACCTTGGAATGTTGTCTATAGAATAAGTAACATTTTGTTGCTGAAATAACATAGACTAAACCTTTTTATATTAACAGAAAAACTCTCAGAGGTCATATTACTTTGGCTTGTTTGGTTGCCTTAATTTTATAAGACAAAGTAAACAATAGAGCTGTACCATTGTTTAGTCTCCTCAGTAACACCATACTGTGGATTCATTATTATTCGTTGGATACCAATTTTCGTGGGTTTCGTGGGGACAGGTGAACCACGAATTCAAATGTTAAACGAATAGCACTTTTTCAATAGGCTTTGAATACAGAGATTGGCAAAACCACGAAATAAAATATCCTCGAATATGCAAGTTTTCAGCAATCCACGAAAAATTGATACCCACGAAAATAAATGAATTCACAGTACATAAAACTGTTCATACATTCTTAGAACCATGCAAGATGGGAATTGTGGCCATTTTCTTCGTTGTTTTCAGCCACCTATGTGTCATCATACAAACCTTTTCATGTTGACTGGGTAACATGAGATAGGTTGGTCCTTGGAATGGCGGCCATATTGCTATTGCATGTTTGGTTTCCTTAGTAACATCAGCTTCATCATCAGAATCGTTACTATTATCAATGTCTTCTATCCTTGCATCTCTTAAATGAATCTGACCTAATGGTGTCTAGAAAAATAAAGTAAAAATAAGGCATGTCAATTTGTGTTCACAACTTTAAATTGTTTGCTTAGAGAAACAACTCTTTTGAAGGACAAAATCTGATTCCTGCCTTTATACAAAGCAAGTGGCTAGGACATATTGCATTACCCTCCACTTGCAAATAATCATGAATTACAAGTTTATCTCATATTTAAAATAACTGGGATGGCAAACTAAGTGATAAAGAAATAAATATTTGAACAGCTTACATTATGAACATCAAAACATGCTGAAGTTTGCATTGACAGGGTACACAGTATGTTTGACCTATGAATTATGTCTCATTGCAGTGGCAGATCCAGGGGGGGGGGGGTTCCGGGGGTTGGAACATCCCTTTTTTTGGCCGATCAATGCATTTGAATGGTAGCATATAGTTGAAAACCCCCCTTTACTCTGGGTTGGGAACCCCCCCTTTTTAAAATGGCTGGATCTGCCACTGCATTGCTAAACAAAATTAAAGCAGGAATAAGTTAGAAAATTTGAAAATTGAGCTTTAAGATTTTAAAGTTTTAATATCAATGATTCCTATTATTTCACTAAATCACTAAAAAATTGCTAAATACACCCTCGGAGTAATAACATGTATAGTAATATATTATTTTTCATCTTTCTTGCAAATTGAAGTTTAAAACAAGTTGTTAAATTTCTCACATATTCATTTCCATTTTTTGCCATGTAAGATGAAATGACACCATCAGGACCGAATAATAAAAATGTTTACCTTGTCAGATGGGTTCCTATGATATATAAGATATCTACCAACTAAAACACACCAACATTTCCTTGTGACTCCATTCCTCACCTGAAAAAAAAACAAAAAAAAAATCTTTCTAATAAATTCCTTATTACCTGTAAATAATAATAAGATAGATGTCTTTCTCATAACATATTCTTTGTTAGAAAATAAACCATGGATTCCCCTAAATTTATTTATGTCACCTTTCAAAATACCTATGTCTGTGTCAAACCATGATGAACTTACTTTTTTCTATGATAAGGATGCATCAAATGATGAAAAGGTAAGAGTTATACTTCTTATTTACACAAAAAAAGAATATTTGCTCTCAGGACACCATGTCTTGCTCACACTTTTAAATTTCCATTATCAGTATACAAATGATTCTAGATTTAAACCCCAAATTTGGCATATATATTAAAATAGTCACTTCATTATAAAAATGTATACAATATTTTAAGTTGTGACCAAAAACAAACATGTTCGCAAGATATGGGATGGACAGACCAACAGAAAACTTGCTTAATATTGTATTGGTTGTTTCATGTTTTTGATAGTAATTTCAAGTTATTGGCATTTATGATATCTATTTCATAATAAATATTTACATGATAATTTTTTAATTATTTACCTGGAAAAGTCCTACTACAAATTTAATAAATTATTTGTATTTGAGCTTTGTTAAAACAACTTAACAAATAACACAACACATACTTTATGCAATGTTCCTTTCAGTACAGCTTTAGTGTCCATGTGATCTAACAGAAAACTTGTAGCTTGTCTTTTAAACACTTTCTGTAGTACTGAAATAATTAAAGTAAAACTTTTATTAGCTCAGATACCAATCTCCTTTGATAAAACCAGAGGCTCCTTTTAATCCGAATCACTCCCCTATCAAAAATATGCAACATTCAAACCTTCAACAGTGGCAGCCATTTTAATTTTAAAGTTTTATCTTATTGAAATAAATGAATATTTTAAAAAAAACTTGTCCAAAGTAATGGAATAGAACAATTATTAGCCCTGTTTATTTGTTACTAAAAATAATGCAGTAAACTTACAGAATTTATAAAAAAAAAATTGACAAATAATAGTGAATTTACTGTTAATTCAAAAAATATTTCATGCATTTATCAATGTGATATTTAAAATATTGACAAAAATCTGAGATTAATCATTGCGTTCGAGCAAAATCTGAATACAGATCTATATTTTTAATTTTTATTATTGGGATACTCACTCAGTCACATTATTCACATTAAGAAAAAAGACGAAATTTCAGTACTTAATATAACTCTCTTCATTTTATATAAATGTATAACTATGTTCTGTAATATTTACATCTAATCCATTTCTCTGTGTCAGACACAGTATCTGCTGTAAAATAATAAGTCTTCTTTCCTGAGGTAATCTGAAAATAAATCAAAATTATGAAGGATAAATATGAATGAAACGAGATGTAAGGGCATACTTCAATGATACAGCAACCCATGTACACCATTTTGATTTACACTCTGTAATCTATTTAGCACACCCCAGTAGAAATAAACACAAAATCGTATGGTTAAGCAAAGTTCAGAATATTTTACATTATAAATTCCCAATTTGAAAACGTTTTTTTTTATGTGGTACTAAAAAGAACCATTTTTTTTTTTATGTTAAAACATTATGAAAAGGACAAAGGAAGAGAACTTTCTCACCCTTACTAGAATTGTCAAGACTTAACTTTAATCATGCATATATTTTTCCCCAGTTACAATGCAAACACTCAATATTTACCTGAAATGCCATTTCCCCTTTAGTATGCACAACTCTAGATTGGTCATCTAGTTTAATTGATCCCTGAGGTTTTCTTAATACATCATGCTGAAAATAAATTAAAAAACATCAATGAACATTTCTTTCCATGATAATTTTTTATATAAAAACTGTAAATTCAGAGATAATTGAATGCATTTTTAATAATGATTGTTGATAAACCTACAAAGGTGTGCTTGTTCCACTCAAGTGAAATATCCCCCAACATACAACGTTACATTAATTTTACATTTTTCTTTTTGGTTGAAAGCAATCATGTGACTAAATAGTTATATATGATTTTCCCGATATTTTGTACTCATTATGCCATAAGATTGCTGAAATCTTGTGTTATGTCTGTAAAATTCACCCTCTAAAAATGGATAAACAACTTCATATTGTCTCCAAATTTAACATACAAGACTGACCTGAGATTTATAATAAAACAACTCTCCATTCCTGAGAACAAACCATCTTCTTTTCCACATTTTTACTTTGCCACCAAGCTTTGACAGGTAACCAAATTTCTCCAATGTGTCCTACAATAATAAAACTTTGAATGCTTATAACTGCAATAAATTGCAATCCCTTGGGCAAGTTCAATTAAAGTATTTTGAAGTTTATAGAGATCAATTCAAAGAATAGCTTGATGTGAAATATCAAAAGCAGTAATATTTATTCTAATATGACGTTCTTCATTAGCTTTGGATACAAAGCCATGTTCTAATTCGAATATAACATGGGCTGCATGTGATTGATGTCACAATTGAAATTGCAACGTCAGATGAATTTTGAACAACGCCAGAGATCAAAATGGACATTTTTGTTGGTGTTGCTAGCTACGAAATCAAATAAAAACATTCTAAAAGTAAGTTTAAATGTTTCTGTTCTTTTTTTTATTGATAAACTGTTGATTTTTCTATAACGTTTTTGTTCATCGAATCAAAATGGCGACATTTCGAGCGTCTGCTATAGGTCCGCATCGAAGTACAAAAGTTCAAAATATTCCTATTAGAATCGAAATAATTCTTTCATGCCATGCTCTATGCTCATTTTAACACATATATCTCTATCGCTCGGTATTAAGATATTAACAAATATAATACCTACCCATGTTAAAATGAGCATAGAGAACGGCATGAAAGAATTATTTCTTAAATATTGTTACTTTTCTCGACTCGTCTTTAATTTATAAAAAAAATAAAAAATCTGTGGGTTTATTTTTTTATGTTTATTGTGGGTACATTTTTCCTGGGTTAAGGAGGCTCGAGGGTGTAAAGATTTCAGAAAAAAATCAAACATTTGTTTTTCATTACAAATTTTATTTATTTCCTTTTGTAGTTGTTACTTTATCATATGGTACAAAAATCATTCATAACAATCAATTCATGTTGGCCCCTGATGACTTTCAAAATGTATACATTATAGAAAAAGTTCCAAATTATCTCCCTTTGGTGGAAAAATTCCATTTTTTGGCTCTAAAATTGAAATATCTTTTCCAACTCATCGGTGACCTATCTTTTTTAATATAATTTCCATATAAGCTGTACTTAAACTAAATTATTGTAAAATTTTAGAGATTTCTGTAATAAATTTCTTTTTTTTATTTCGATATAACCTTTATTTCTCCTATTACTTCAACAGAAAAAAAACACCTTTACAAAAATGTATGCTTCTTTTGAAGGCAGATTGTGAGCGCAAATGAACGGTGACCCCACTTTTTTATTTTATTATTCTATTAACTATAAGATAAAGTTCATTTATAGAAAAATATAGAGAAATCCTATATAAATGATTTAGACCCGCGAACCCCCTTAAGGGAAAATCGTATTTTCCTGAAAATGTGCTTTCATGGTTTTGCAAAAGTCTGTGTATTAACCTTTATATAGTTTGTACTTCATTAAACATCTAAAATTTTGGTTCACCTACACCCACAAAAATCTTATATCAAACAACCTAATATGAATTCTCTGTTATTTTTTTAATAAACTTTTGTTTTAGGAAAATTACCCTTAAAAGTACATGAAACCTTTTAATCAGCAAAGCTAAGCAGGTAACAATAAATCAATATTTAGTTAATACAGAATGATTTAGACAATTCCCTTGTTGTTTTGTTCAGTCAATGTTCAGAATGATAAAAACAACAATATGTGAAATTGTCTGAAATGATACTTAACATTAATTGATTGACTGCAAGCTAAATGTCTAAACAGAGATTAATGCTAGATATCCTGGTGACTTGAGTATTTGTGACTTACATGTTTACAGTTATCTGCAGCGTACTTGAGTAGTTTCTGTTCAGGTTCAGATGTATCAGAATCACTTTTCCCTGAGTTCTCCTCTGGTGGATCAACATAGTCACATGATACTTCAGATGATGCTGAATAACTTGATACACCTGGAAAACAGAATAAAATGCTAAAATAATACAACGAGTACACATAATCAAAATTCTTAGCAACATGAAATATTTGAATCACAAAATAATGTAGATGTGTAGACGAAAAAAATAGCCAAGTTTGCAAAAAAGCTAAAAGCCTTTTTTAGGAGTGGAAATTTGAGAATGAAAGTCTGCATAACTGTTATTTTCACCAAATTGAAGAATGACAAAATGACCAATAACAGAATGAAGGAATGAGGGAATGACAAATAGGTTCATAATAAAATGTTGTTATAAGTGGCTTTCAGTGATGTCACAATGGCTTAAAAGTTCAAAGTTCAATAGGATAGATTGGATCAACATACTCACCAAACTTATTTAGTTGGAAGACATCAATAAAAGTTCAAAGTGCACAATCGTTTCAATGAATCATCATTTTCCATTAAAAATACTTTTAACTTAAATTCTGCTTTAATCATATAAAGATCTTTCATCCTTCATCAAATATTTTTCTATGGGCTGTAAAGAAATAAATAATAACAAATCTCTTCTCAACATACCCCTTTTGATGGCCCCTGAGCTGCTCTGTTGCACTTTATTTGTTTTAGAAGGTTCTGCCTGAGTTACAATAAGTGAACAGTCTTCCTCCAAGTAAACTTACCCCTTTTGATGGCCCCTGAGCTGCTCTGTTGCACTTTATTTGTTTTAGAAGGTTCTGCCTGAGTTACAATTAGTGAACAATCTTCGTCTGAAGAATCTGTAGAGGAATCTTCAGTGAAAGGTGTACTCCTGATCTGTGCTGCCTTCTACAATAATAATGCACACACATTCAGATTAAAGCATATATCTTCAGCTGAGTATCAATTTTTATCTATTTTCTTTCAATAAAGTAATTTTGATAAGCAATTGAATAACAAAAATAAGTTTTTCATGAAGTAGAATTTTGGATAACTGAATTAACTAATGCAGCAGTGGTAAAACATATATTACTATGAAAATGAAAATACAATGGCTGCAATCATCACTTTTAAAATTATTCGGGCAAAATTTATTTTATTCTCATAATTTTTTCCCTGTACTTCCCTTCATATTTTCATAATTTTTTCAAGGCTTTATATTTGGTCTGGTGTCTAGGAAAAGTTAATCCTAATGTGATGGTTTTAAACAAGGTAGCAGCACATTTTTCAGACTCCGAGCACCATTTTCGCTTAACAGTAAAAGAAGCACACATAAATTGAAATATTTTGAGATTTATTTTACCCCAAAACTCTATATCTTCAGGATCCATGCTACACAATTCTAAATGTATAAAGTCTTGTATAAGTATTGAAAACCACACATCTGTCCAGTGGTGAAACTTGTCATTTACAGGTGCTTAGTTTTTTTATTTTTATTTTGTTAAATATATTCAACAAAAGTGCACACACTGAAATATCTCGCCTCCTTTACTTATCATTGATATTATGTTGATAGTCCAAAATATAAAGCTTTATTACAACTGTCACATAAACTTTACATTAACCAAGAAAACTGAACATTGACCTTTGAACCATGAAAATGAGGTCAAGGTCAGATAAACCATGCCAGGCAGGCATCATGAGGCATGTACAGTTAACAATTTTTCCATACAACAAATATAGTTGACCTACGGCTTATTGTCTAAGAAAAACAGACCAAAACACAAATACTTACCGCTAAGCAATAAACCGTGACATTGAGGTCAAGGTCAAATAAAACCTATGCGACTGACATATAGCAGGGATCTCCATGGATGAAAATTGAACCACGGAGGAACTTTCACCATTAAAAGCCGTGTCAACGCTGTACAGTGATAATAGATGATAAAATATTTCCATACACCAAATATAATTGACCTACTGTATATATGGTATTAGAAAAAAAGACCAAAACTCAAAAAAATAACTTTGACCACTGAACCATGAAAATGATGTCAAGGTCAGACGACACCTGCCAGCTAGACATGTACACCTTACAATCATTCCATACACCAAATATAGTAGACCTATTGCATACAGTATAAGAAAAACAGACCAAAACACAAAAACTTAACCATAACCACTGAACCATGAAAATGAGGTCAAGGTTAGATGACACTTGCCAGTTGGACATGTACACCTTACAGTCCTTCCATACACCAAATATACTAGACCTATTGCTTATAGTATCTCAGATATGGACTTGACCACCAAAACTTAACCTTGTTCACTGATCCATGAAATGAGGTCGAGGTCAAGTGAAATCTGTCTGACAGGCATGAGGACTTTGCAAGGAAGGCACATACCAAATATAGTTATCCTATTACTTATAATAAGAGAGAATTTAACATTAGTACAAAAGATCTTAACTTTTTTTTCAAGTAGTCACTGAACCATGAAAATGAGGTCAAGGACATTGGACATGTGACTGATGAAACTTCGTAACATGAGGCATCCATATACAAAGTATGAAACATCCAGGTCTTCCACCTTCTAAAATATGAAGCTTTTAAGAAGTTAGCTAACGCCATCACGGACACCGCCGGATCACTATCCCTATGTTGAGCTTTCTGCAACAAAAGTTGCAGGCTTGACAAAAAGTACCTACCCCTTTTAGAGTTGCATAAACAGGAACATCAAACTCTTTATACAGTTTACCAATTACTGTTTGTGGTAAGGATGGCTTAGATGTGGCTGAATAGAAAAACATTAAAAAGGTAACTAAAACTAAAAGGATATTGTGATTTGCTTGATTAAATTGATGATAAAAAAATATATGTAATATGCTATTATAAAACAACAAAAATTCACTAGGGTAGTTTATTAAACACCAAATATTTTTTCCATATGAGATCAATTGTATTCAAATTGAAGTAGGTTTTGTTGAGTAAAATACCTTTTTAAAGGAAGACAATTTAACCATGACATATTTGTTAAATTTTGTAATTTTCATCTGTGGCTACTAACATACCCGTAGCTAGGGGGTTTGGGGGGTTTGTAAAAAGCCCCCTTGAAAACATATAAGCCCCTTTGAAATTCCTGGCTACGGGCCTGACTAACATGGGCAGCAAAACCTGAAAACATATAAACTTACAGGTATGTTGTTGACTAGTGTCTTTAACTTTCTTAGGTATGGCATAAGTTCTGCTATCCTGAAATAGATATATATATATATATATATCAGGTGTTGATTAGATGTCTTTTTTTAGTTTTGCACAAGAAGATTTTAAATCATTTCACTTTAAAATTTATAAATTTTATAGATAAAAGATAATATGTTGAAATGTCCCCAACATTCCACTCAACTGATCATACTGAATTATATTTTGAAAGTCTTAGAGGTCAAGGTCTTACTTAATGCATAATCAAAACTTGATATTGCTCACTGAACCCTGAAAATGAGGTTCATTTATAATCCCTTTTTTTCACCAAATCTATATCATGTAGATCATTCCTGTAAAACTGTCATTAGTTAATTTACCTAATCAAATAAATTTAATGTTGTCCCTTGAACCATTAAATTAAGGTCAAGATCAATATCTTTATATATTCTGTATAACATATTTTTTCAAGGTCAAGGACAAAACAAAAGGCTTTTATTTTTGTTTTATTTCCTTTCCCAATGAATATAAAAAAAATCAAAGTTGATATTAAAGTAATTCAACAAATATAAAAAAAATAGTGAACTAGATGAGTAGCAGGATTCATGTACATTTCTTTGTCAAGGTCAAGGCTTATATAATTTAAAGGCAAAGCAAATTTTTTCTTATCCAAAATTTAGTTTGATGGTTTTTGAAGTTGAATCATGATTTCTGACAGTGATTCATTGTAAAAGATTGTAATATGTTATATCATGTCTTTGGCATTACATGAAAGTCTTTAAGAAGGGTGGAGACAAAATGAAGAGTGCAGAAATCACAATAGTCTACTGTAAAGAGAATCTAATCTAAGATCAGAAGATTTATATTATAACTTACTGAAATATTAATAACACCTTTCAATTTTAAAAGACTCTATACATTATAATGTAATTAGTATACTCCATCAAGTAACACTTCAAAGGATCATATTTGTCAAAATTATATCAACTGTTAACCCTAAAATACTTATACATGTGTTTTTGATTTGTGATCATCATGAAACACCTTTATTCTATTTACAAAATGTTCTTTGAAACATGTGTCAAAAACTGTTGACTTGTGAATTTGATATGTAGCAACTTCTGTGATTTATATCCTAATATTGTATAATGGTTTATCTTATGCTTTTCATTTTGCATGTCTTTTATACATACTTTTATTAGTGATGTTTTAAAACATTTTTTTTTTTATAATTCTTATCCCTTCCACTCAAACTCCACATATGTTATGAAATTATTTTTTTGCAATCCTTTAATTAATTTTGTTTCATAAAATTACACTTCAACTCATGTTGTTTCGTCATTTCCACCCATGGTTTAATGGTAAAAATTGGATTATAAACTTTTTTATGTTCCTATATGTGCTTGACCTATTGAAAGCACCTGCTATTTCTTGCATCATGACTTGCTTTGAAAATAACTATAAACAGAATTTAGATATGCAAAAATGTTGAATTTATAACATTTGCACCGCAAGGAAAATTTAAAAGACTTCACACAAATTTCAAAATAATCATACCCAAAATGAAGATGTTTTCCCAGTGACAATATGAGGCTCCAAGACAGGAGGTGGTTTGTCATGCGATACTATCCCCTCTGGAACCCCTCCAGCACTATACATCAATTGTAATGGAGAAGATTTGTCATGTCGCTTTTTCACACGAGGTAATGTTGCAATGGCAGACACATTATTTGAACTATGATTATATACACTACTTGGAGATTCTGAAGGTGTGCTTGGAAAGAAAGGTGAAATTGGTGTCCTTGATGACATAGGGGTCAAGGTCACAACAGGAGAATCAGTTTTGATAATTATATCTTCAATGATAATATCCTCCTCATCAACATAGTCGTTATCATCTCCATTATTTAACAAAAAACTGTTATTATTTTTCCCGTCAATTTTATCATCATCATCATTACTAGAACTAACAAGAGAATCAAGAAGTCTATTTTCACCGCTAAACACTTTACGTCCAATCACAACTTGAGGAGGTAGACATTTTTTCAGTTCGTATGTACTTTCGTGATTCTGATCCACTTCATGATAAAGTGGAATTGTTTCTATATCAGGCATACTATCATCACTGTTGCTGTCTAATGCTGTATCTTTGTCACTTTTCATACTGGCCGAGCTTTTCGTATCTGACGGAGGGCTGATACTGTTTTCTCGTTTATCCTCCAATTCCTGTTCAATGGCTTGTAATACTGAAGGGGAAGGACGTTTGGGGATAGCTGGTGGAATTGAATCTTCTGACATGTCCTGAGAACTTGAACTGACATCTGACCTTGACCTTGATTCAGCATAATCTGAAGAAGGTCGGGTCCGAGACAAAGGTCGTAGTTGAATAACTTCAGATCTAGCTTCAGACCAGCCACCTTCTGATACAGGTCGACATTTAGTGTCTGTAAGGTCAATAGGGCTAAATGTTTCAGATTGAGGTCGAGAACTTGACCTAGATATTGCATTTTCTACTAGATGAGAGATGTCAGTGAAGACAGAATTAGGTCGTGAATCAGCACAATATGATGATTCTTCCTCCTCTATATAAGATGAAGCTCTAGATACAGAACTCTAAAAAAAAATAAACAGAATATACTATATAAAAGTTAGAAATGGGATATAATAGTCAATAAGACAACTAATTACTTGACAACAAAGGATGAAGATTTAAACAACTACAGGTCACCTTGTAGACTTCAACAGTGAGCACAGTTAGTTTAGCACAGTAAGCTTTAAAAGCCCCAACCATGATTTTTCTTTTCTCAATTCAAAAGGGAAAACCAACTGTATCTATTTCCATTATCATTGGATTGCAATGAATTCAAACAATTAACAATGGAATTTTCTTATATTTTTGTGGTTTGTAAATTTGAAATATTTATAGTACAGTCAATTTTGCCAAAAAAACAAATCATTAATTAAAACCAAATCAAATATAAGTGCAATCAGCTTAGAATTAAATAAATAAATGTTAGCTGCTTTCCACCTCAATTATATAAATGGCATCATAAAATTAAAATATTATTGATCTTAACATAAAGTATAAATTACTTTGGAGAAGATGTTTTATGGGAAAACAAATGCACCATTCAAGTGCCTAATAGTAATCTACTCAAAATGATATAAAAATTTCTGCATAATTATGTAGGTTTTTTTATGAATTTTCATCTGTTATTACATAATATTATCATAATTGGAGCAATTCTTTAATAATTTATATCAACCTGTTTGTTGGTCTTTGTGAAAAAAGAATAGTAGATTGTGCTTTAAATGATTTAATTGAATACAAAAATAACGTATTATGTCAATAAATTAGTGAAAAAACTACTATTCAGTATTATCTTTATGGTAGTACTGCATCATTGAATTTTGTCAATCAGCCATGCTTTTTATCCTTAGGCTGTGTAAGAACCCTCTTTGCAGATGAAAATTCACCTGCGGCAGTGCCATGTTCACAATTTACAACTAGATGAAAACAACCAAGTTCAAAATCTAGCATGCTAGAATAATCTTCAGAGAAAACGTTTTTGATTGGCTTATTAATTTGATCATGAGAAACACAGAATTTGAGTGGCTAAACACAATTGTTTTACCTTGGGAACAAAATAAGGAACAGATGATTTTCACTAAATTGTGTTTTAGAGGTTTTTTTTAACGATACCCTTAATATTAATATTTTTTAATAAATGCAAGAACGTATTATAAAACGTCCTTGATAAGAGTGAAGAGAATGAACACAGGGCGAACGTACTATATGGTCGAAAGAACTCAGGACGAATAGACCAAGGGTGAACATGTAAACAGGGCGAGTCGACCCGATACCAAATTCACGCATGCGTACTACAAATATCTACATTAAAAACATCTGGTTACAAGTAAACAAACGACGAGATGAAATCTAATAATTTACATAAATAAAAGGGTACATATTTACGATAGTGAAATATCCTAATTTACAAATTAAATGATTCAGATGCTTAATCATGTGTAAAAATCCGTGTCAAGAATTGGAAGTTGTTATGAAATTGTAATGCACAGAAACGGATGCGGCATACAGAGGTTCAATGATTTTAAAGTCTGCATCATAGGTCTTCAGAAGACTTGAAGTCTTCTTCCGCCAAAAACAGTATTTAAACTACATCTTAACTTACCATTGATAGAAATTTATTTCAGAATTTGAGTTATTATACTTGAAAATAATACTGAAAATTTAACCTGACAACTGGAGCATAAAAATTTGTCTTAGCTACAAGTTTGGCTGACATGCATTACTATCGACTTTATAACCAAAAATCTTCAGAAATTTAACAGTTAAAATTCTTTACCTTTAACTTCAGATTTAATAATTCTCATCAAATCTTTGGAGACAAATTACCTGTTGACTTAATCGGTAAATTTCTTTAGCAGCAAAAGCTGGCAAAGCTTGGAGTCGTTCACGTAAAATTTCTACTTGATCTTGAAGAGATTCATTTTCTTGTTGTAATTCTTGATTTTTTGTTTCTATCTGAAAATACAAATTGTCAATAGGAGTTAAGTGAATCTTGTTTCTTGTATTTTATATGTAGACTAGACCGTTGGTTTTACTGTTTGAATGGTTTTACACTGACTAATCATTTTTTGGGCACTTTATAATTTGCTGTTAGGTGTGAGACAAGGCTCCGTGTTGAAGACCATACTTTGACCTTTAATGGTTTACTTTTACAAATTGTGACTTGGATGGAGAGTCGTCTCATTGGCACTCATACCACATCTTCTTATATCTATTAAAACACAATTTGAAATCTGCAAAAATATTTTTTAAGATCTGTTCACATGTGACCCTTGAACTCAGTTTTAACATTATTCTATTTCTGATTTTGCTGATACTGAACAACTATGAATAAATAAAATGATTGCATCCTTAAAAAGATTTCTGTTTTTTCTGAACCAATAATATTTTGCAATTAACCTTGTTCAAATAAGAAGATGCCTTGATGAGAAAACAAGGCTATCCAGCAGGAACAACATTACCACATGGTGAAATTGAAACGAAAAGGGCTCTGACAAAACAAAACAGAGGTCTAAAGACCCTATTATGAGCCTTGTAATTTTTATGACATTTTTTTAATAGAACTCAGGCAAATTATACCACAAAATATTTCAGCAAAAGTGATTTAGTTTATTAATATATAGCGATTTCAATTCAATTTTCACAGGAATGTTTAAATATGCAAAGGAAGATTTCATAATAGAAAAAAAGTGACAAGAAAAAAACTTTAACCTGAAGCGGGACGAACGAACGGAAGGACAGACAGACGGACGAACAAACGAATGGACGCACAGACCAGAAAACAAAATGCCCCTCTACTATCGTAGGTGGGGTATAAAAATTATTAACAGTTGTATTAGTTAGCTATAGGGTATAACAAAGATATGTGAGATCTTTCTGTCATATTACATAATAGCATTAGAGGTACCAATTTTACTGCACCAGATGGTCCATATTGACAATACTGGAAAATCCCAAACTTATCAAAATGTTGAAATCAAATCTAAATTAATTTGTGTCAGATTTTTATCATTTGCAGTTCAAAATTCCAAAATTTATTTCTACTTCCTGTCGTCTGTCATGATTGATATTTTTGAGATGCTTTTATCAATATTACGATTAATCCAGTTAAAATAATGTCAAAGATGTTACAAATACGTGTTTGACATTTAAAGTACTGCATTTCCATTTAAGCTTTAAATCCATTTTATTTTTTGACTTAAGAACAAAGACAAACAAATCAGATAACTATATTTAATTTGATGACATCTCTATTGCATAATATCAGTATGAATTATTTAGTCTCTCAAATGCATTCTGTCGAGAAAGGGTAGCATGTACTACAATAATTGTCATCTATTTTATATAATATTGTGATTTTAAGAAGGTAAAGGTGTTATGCCTTTCATCAAACACTGCATCTACATGAGAGGCCACCAAAAGACTTTATACTTCAACAAATGTCACTTATTTTATATAATATTATGATCTTAAGAACGTAAGAAAGGTGTAATGCCTTTCATCAAACACTGCATCTACATAAGAGGCAACCAAAAGACTTTATACTTTAAGAAACTGTCATTTATTTTATATAACAACTTGATTTTGAGTGAGAACGTAGAGGTGTAATGCTATATATATAAAACACTGTAGCTGTATATTAAGAGGCCACAAAAAGATTATATACTTCAACAAATGTCATTTATTTCACATAACATTTTGACTATGAAAATGTAGAGGTGCAATGCCTTACATCTAACACTGAAACTATAGAAGATACAAGCAAAAGATTGCATACTTCAACTGCTGAATTACAAAGTATATATACATTGATACATCAGACATTCCAGCTAAGAGACAAAGAAAGAATTATAAATTAAACTACAGTACCAATGTATGTAATCTGTAAATATAAAGCAAAACAAAATCTTGTCATAAAAATCGGCTTTTGAAGTGAACAAATCTGTTGGTTGCCACAAAATAGCAATATTCAGAGAACAAAAGCATACAAAGAAACAAGAACAGACAGAGAACAAGAACATGCAGGTATCAGAACATAAAGGAACAAGAACATACAGAGAACCAGGACATACAGGGAACAAAATTATTCAGGGAACAGGAACATACAGGGACCAAGAAAATACAGGGAACAAGAACGTACAGGGAACAAGAATATACAGAGAACAAGGACATACAGAGAACCAGGACATACAGGGAACAAGATCAGACAGGGAACAAAAATATTCAGGGAACAGGAAAATACTAATACAGGGAACAAGAACATACAGTGAACAAGAACATACAGTGAACACGAACATACAGAGAACAAGAACATACAGAGAACAAGGACATACAGGGAACAAGAACATACAGAGAACAAGGACATACAGGAAACAAGAACATACATAGAACAAGGACATACAGGAAACAAGAACTTTCAGGAAACAAGAACATACAGGGAATTAGAACTTTTCAGGGAACAGGAAAATAAATGGAACCAGATACAGGGAACTTAAATATTTTGAAACTACACTAAGAATCCCTTCATAAACTTTGGTTTAATCCTATGACTTTTTGATTTGCAAGTGTCACTTGTGAAGCAGGAACTGCTGACCTTTCTGGGTTTTGATTGCCTACTGGGATATGTTATTTTGTAAAATTATATAAATAATACAAATAATTTTAGATTTACATGATGTCAATGATGAAATTTTGTGTTCAAAAAGTCATCTGTAGCTGTTTTCACCTTGGCGAATCTTTCTTTATTCAACTCGTTTTTCAATTTACACCAGTTATGATCAGTCCAGAGTGTGTATATTTGATAGATTTTTCTATTATGCGAGTGTTTTTATCTGTTAAAATCTAGCATTGCTTTAAATTTCATACTGATTCATAGCTTATTTGTTTAGCCATTGATTTAAATAGTTGACCAATACATTTATTTTGACAGTATTTTTACCTGTTGTAACTTAGAGGTGACCCATTCCTTTATTTTACCAGCTTTTTCTTCCACCATCTTAGCATCATGTTGTCTTTGTAGTTTCTAAAGTATAAACAATATAATATACACAATATAATATAACATATTTATAATAAAATATCAAATATTTCAAATATTTTAAGTAGATTTCTAATATTAAAATAATCAAAGAGCTGATAGCTCCTAGGTGGAAGAAGGTGAATAAAAGGTAACTTGAATTACCATAAAAGCAGCCCCACTAACCCAGCCTGCTTTGTTCCATTATCGTTATGACGTTTTTTTTTCTTCAAACAAGAATGTGTAATAAGTACATGGATTTCCCATCCGTACAATCATTTTCTATGTTCAGTGGACTGTGAAAATTAGGTAAAATCTTTAATTTGGCAGTAAAATTAGAAAGATCATATCATTAGGAACACATATGTACTAAGTTTTAAGTTGATTGGATTTCGACTTCATCAAAAACTTGCTCCACCATAAACTTTTACCTGAAGCAGGACGGACAGACAGACCAGAAAACATAATGCCCATAAATGGGGCATAAAAATAGTAAGACTTGTTACATACCCGCCAACTTTTGAAAGTTCCACACGGGGGTTTTTAGTGCGCAACAACAATGTTAAAGGTTACAATTTTTAGCGAAGTATTTTGCACAATCTGGATTGTCTAGAAAACGTGTCATATTTATATGCTGAACTTTATACATGCCTTTTTCTTTAAGTCTGTTTGCATGATTCTAGTTATTGAAACGGTAGAATAGATGAACATGTAGCTAGCAGACCAGGGTTTATTTTCTTGTGTACGAATATTAGATGCTTGTTGAAATTTCCAATTTTTAGTTATGCACAAAGATGGGAATTCTAGACAGTTCGGCACCCAGACAAATCGGTACCCGGACAAATCGGCACCTACCAAAGACAAATCGGCACCCGTGAAAGACAAATCGGCACCCAGACAAATCGGCACTTAGACAAATCGGCACCTCACATAGACAAATCGGCACCTTATAAATTATTTATCTTTGATCTATATATAGTGAACCAAAAATTATGTTTTAGTGTTATTTATTTGTCTCCTGCACTATTTATAACATTATTGTCAATATTGTACATTGTTTCTTTGAATATGTATCTTATTAAGTGGTTTATCCCTTTTAGTTATTTGTTCGGCACCCAGACAAATCTTTGAATATGTATCTTATTAAGTGGTATATTCCTTTTAGTTATTTGTTTGTGCACAGGACTGTACTGCAGCTTAGTCATTTTGATAGGTGTATTATTTGTGTGAATTCTTTTTTCTGACTTTATAGATTTCACCACACATGTACTTGGGATGTGCATGTACTAGTTTTAATGTAATCCATAATTCTGTTACCATTGTATCCAAAATCAATAAAACACATGTAGAATATTAATAATATTTATTTATTATATCTATTATATATTATATTCAACAGTTTATGCATACATGTAATAAATGTAATAAATAATAAATAATAATAAATAATAATAAATAAGCTGTATTTAGAGTCTGCAAAGTATATTTTTAACCGACATACAAAACATTTTTAACAATACAACACATAATACACAGCACAAAATGAAGCACTAAAAGCATGGTTCATGGTTGTAATAAACATGATAAACTAGGTCAAAAGCATACTATAGGTATGAACACAAAGGTTAAATACTGAAATCATAACATAACATATATACAAGCACTATAAGTCTTAACACTCAAAGTCACTTTGGTGGTGGTCCGTAAACACTGGCACACTCCTTAAGGAGTCTAGAGGCGGAGATGCTGTTGTTGCAATACTCGTCCCACAAAGCAAAAAGACGGCCCTGGGTCTGTCTACTCTGTTTGCGCTGGTACCTTTGGAGCTTGCCTTCAGACACTAACTTCAGCTGTAAAGGAATATCGGACGCTTCCTTAAACAGTTTGGTAACCAAGGAATACAAAGGCACTGGTCCTCTGGTGCATACTCTGGTGTTGACACTGTTATGCCACCCCTCGACATCATTGTTGGTACGGATGGAGGACATAAAAACACACCAGTAGTCTATGTCAAACACACTGTTGCGTATCCACGTCTTGTAGATGTAGTCCATTACCTTCTGGACACCTGGATGGTCGGCTTTCTCGTCTAGCTGACGGAAGGTGTCTGGGATATGCTCTGGTGGGAGGAACGGTAAGGCCATCACCTGTCTCAAGTATGTGTATACTGCATCCTTCTTGTTGTAGGCGGACTGAAAATGTAAAAAGAATATTTTTAACTGAATGTTTTTTTCAAATTTGTACATGATTTGTCCAAAAAAAGTATTGACTAAAAAAAAATCATTTACGTTTAATTCCAGGCAGGATCAGAACCGTAAAATCGTTACCATTATGAGTTTTATTTTATACATTAATTAATATATGAACATGTATATTCATCAGCACAATAATTATCAATAAGTAAATATTCGGAACATTTAAATGTTAGATACTTTTTATTGTTTTTGGTTGAGTTAATCTGCTGATTTGTCTGGTTCAGATACTGTTTCATGAAGGTATATCCCAATTTCTGTTATTGAATCTGTATAAAAATCTTTGATTTTAATTAAATCACAATATCTTATCTAATTTAAATTACAGAAACAATACCTGTAAACCATTTTCCTGGATCTTCCTGAAGACTGCTTGAGCCCAATGGAAAGCACAGCCTTGGATTGGTGTGCCAGGAAACCTTTGGCGGAGAGCTTGCCACAGACCTGCTTCAAAGTCGACCACCATACCTTGTAGCTTCAGGTGTTCTGGAAGACGACGATCAATAGCCCTGAGAACCTGAAATAATTAATAAAAATTATAATTTATGTTTGTATGACATAACCATTACATTGTAAATGTGTTTGTGCTAAAAAATATTGTCTTTTGTCTATTGTTCATTTGAATATTTCTGTCAAAATTAATCTTTCTCTCTTTTTAGTATAATACATATTTTTTTTCTGTGTATTTTTTATCTTTTTCTATCAAATTCATTAAAAAATAAATGTAACCACAAATTTTATCATTATAATAACATTTGTTCGTTGACGTATATCCTAACCTTTACATTTAGTGATGAAAACTTATCAATAAAGTAATAATTGGTAACTCATTATTATGATTATCATTAACAACCTATGAATATACCTGATAGTAATCTTCTTGACTCTTGCCAGACATGAAACAAAATACCAGTGGCACTTGTTTCATGCTGTCACCAGACCGGACAAAGGCGTGGATGGAAAACATCTGCATCCATGGTGCATTGACGATACGGAAGGTACCGTCCATGTACCACGTCTTTGCCTTGGCCAAAAGTTGGAGCTGGCGATCGGTGTAGAATATCAGATGTCTGTTATTACCCACGACCACATCTTTCTGGTAGAAGTCTGGAGCCTTCTGGTCTAGGTAATCTAGATCGAGCTGCAAAAATAAAAATATAAATATATTATTAACCTCACTCACACACATATATATATTATATATATATCTATATACATTCGATACCATGTTGCTGACCCATTAACATATACACAATCTCAATAACTGTTTTCGGTGTCTGACTCAGTGGTCATTTTTTTTATGTGTTACTTTTTTTTTTAACTTCTTTTTTATTTTATATAAATAGAAATGTTGAACTCCGTACGGATACCTATAATTGTTAATTTCTGTGTCATTTTGGTCTCTTTTGGAGAACTGTCTCATTGGCAATCATGCCACATCTTATATATAATATCAATTTACCTTTGGTCATACTTATGTTATATTTTAACAAGTTCATAAAATTCATACCTCAAAGTCAAGATCTTTTGGGTCATCTGGTGTCAAGCTAGCTGTTACCCTGTTACACGTCCGCTGAAGGCTAGATGGGTTTGGTCTGCTTGGCTCTGGAGCATCTATATCTGCATGTTGTCGTAGCACTGATGTAACAATGGTCTTAGATGACTGTCCAAACACAGCATCTCTGGCTTTAGCTTTGATCTGTAAAAAAAAAAAGATAATTAATATCGGCAATATAGAGACGATAACAACTAAATTTATTCATTGAATTAACTTTCAGAATTTCTATTATTTTATATATAAACGTGTATATTCTAATTTCATGCGTGAGAGAGACGATAACAACTAAGGCAATAAAACATAATCAATTACAAAAGAACAATACAAAAAAGGCATCTAGCTGTTGTTTTGGTCTTTTGAAAAAAAGTTATACAGCTGTCCGCTTACAAATCTTATTGAGCGTTCTTGATGGAATCAATTTCATTAATATGTATAGATAACAAACATACCTCTTTCTTTATCATGACAGCTATCACAGACCCTGGTTCTGCTGGGTGGACATGCTCTTTCATACCGGGTTTGAAGTTGTCACCATCTTGAATAACAGTAGCAGGGCAGTTGATGGTCTTGTTACGCTTGGTGCAGCGCCAGAGGATGTGGTCATTCTTCTGTTTCTGCAATCAAAAATAAAAATATATAGGTCTTTTTTATAATTGTAAAAGTTAATAATAGCAGATACTCTCTTACAGCCGACTATATATAAATGTGTATATATCCAATAAAAATTATACTTGCAGTATTTTATATTAATTTGCTATTGTATAAAATTTTGATATTGTATAAATGTGTGATTTGGTGCTAATCTCTTATAGCCGACTATGCAGTATAGGATATGCTAATTGTTGAAAGCCGTAAAATGACCCAAAGTTGTTATGCTATTTGGCCTATAGTGTCTCATTGGTAACCATACCTCACCTCCACATTTAATTTTATGTTAAAATTATCTGATGTTTCATAATTTAATAATATAAATAAATATATACCTTAACTGTGTAGTTGAAGCCGTCTGAGTCGCACAGTTTACGTTTGCCCCGGTTGCTGCCTTCTTCAATGGTTTGGTAGTGGACTGTTGGGTCATCTTCTGGGATGTCACCTATAGACTCATCTGCTATGGAATCTTCTTGTACTTGCTCAGGGATGTCAAATGAACGGTCTATAACTATCGAAGGGTCTTCATCAATAATCTGCAATAAAACACATCATTGAATACTTGTACATGAATTAATTATAAATATGAATTGAAAATCAGAATATCGTAACATAAATTTATATAATCATATATTTAACACATTATTTATGTATGTGCCTGTACCAAGCCATTTTTTACCTAAATAAGGCCGCTAGTTTTCTCGTTTGAATTGTTTTACATTGTCTTATCGGGGCCTTTTATAGCTGACTATGCGGTATGGGCTTTGTTCATTGTTGAAGGCCGTACGGTTACCTATAGTTGTTAATGTTTGTGTCATTTTGGTCTTTTGTGGATAGATGTCTCATTGGCAATAATACCACATCTTCATTTTTATATATGGAATCAAATAAATTTGAATATTAAATTAATACTAATACTTAAGTAATTATATGCAAAAGCAAAGTTACAGATCTAACATTGTTTGGTTGATGTTTATGTTGATGTTTATGTTGATAAAAATATAATGTTAAAAAAAAATATATTTGTAATTTTTATGAGAAAAGTTTTACCTCAGTGCATGTGACACACTTCCACTCTAGCTGAGCATGGTCTTTTACAGCCTGTCTGTACTGATCTCTTGGAACACCTAAAACACAAAATCTTCGTCAATCAAACTACATATTTTATATATATATATATTGTAAATTGTACTTTATTTCATATCGTTATATGTAATATATTCAAAGTTAAAAATTACCAATCAGTTAAACATTCCCAATCAGGTTAATTCAATTATCTGGCTACTAATCCAATTAGTTATTATATGTTAATTAGCTCGTTCTGGCTCGTGGCAATAGATAACTGTCAATACACAGGAACTATATAATATATTATACTTTATCAGTTTAATGCAAAAAGTGACACACTGAGGGATACATGTAAATTGCAAACACAATATACAAAAGTGACAAAACACATACAATACTCGAAAAAGGTGTTACAAACAAGTCCGGTTAATATTAATAATACATCATAAGAATATATTATACATACAATGTATATAGATAAATGACCATAATGATTGTGGACCTTATTTTTTTCTATTTCATCGATTGTTTTATATTTCTATTGGGATCTAGAACAGTTTTTTTTAAGTTTAAAGCTAGAGTCAAGCAGGTTAGAATATGGATAATGGGTTTTAATTGCATTTATAAGGGTATTTCTAATATTACTATTTTTTTGGCAGGATTCCCTTTACTCCCTTAAGTACAAATGCATTTAGCTCTATCAGAGATTGGCTACAGTAGTATGGAAATGAAAAGTATGCAAGGAGAATTTCAGTTATGATAATCTATAATAATTAAAAAATATTTAAAAGCCACTTACCACTGTTGCATGTTCTATGTTGCCACTTTTGACACCCATCACATTGCAAAGCTTCTTGTCTAGGGCGCACAACATTTTGGCACTGTATACAACTGTCGTCTGACATTGTGTTAGAAAGAGCATCCCAGAAGTGTTGACCTTTATATACCTTTCTAGGTATTTACTCATTATGGCTTGCACACGCTGTTATGTTTAAGGCTTTTAATATTAAAACAATAAAATATTGTTTTCAAGTATTGTGTTGTCTTAACAGATGTAAGGATCAAACGAGAACACAAGCTGCAAACACAAGCTATACACTTTTGATCTCTATTGAGGAATTGTTAGATTTAAACATAACATACTGATTGATGCATAACTACAATTAATTATGATTTAATTATGATTCAATTTAATAATGTTTATTCAAACAACAACTATCAACAACATATCTAACAATCAATTATGATTTAATTAAATTATGTTTATTCGTACATAATCTTTAAGAGCTTAATTAAATGTTGATTATTCTTTTTGTAATGCATATTTTATATACAAATTATAATATCTATGCAACAATTTAATTGTTTAAAAAAACGAGGTGCCGGATTGTCTTGGTGCCGATTTGTGCGGATACCGAAATGTCCAAAATGGATGCCGAAATGTCTTCGGACTTGGGTGCCGATTTGTCTGGGTGCCGATTTGTCTTGTTACCCAAAGATGGACCTTAAACAGGTTGGGAACAACACTCCAAATGAGGCGTAACCCTCATTGGACGAACATTACAACCCACTGTTTGTTGGTCTTTGTGAAAAAAGAATAGTACATTGTCCTTTAAATGATTTTATAATTGAATACAAAAATAAAATATGTTACAACAAGAATTATGTCAATAATTTAGTGAAAAAAAACTATTTATTATCTTTATGGTAGTACTGCATCATTGAATTTTGTCAATCAGCCATGCTTTTATCATAAAAGCTATGTAAGAACGATTGCAGATGAAAATTCAAATTTTTACAACTAGATGAAAACAACACAAGTTCAAAATCTAGCATGTTAGAATAATCTTAAGAGAAAACGTTTTTGATTGGCTTATTAATTGATCATGAGAAACACAGAATTTGATTGGCTGAACACGATTGTCTTAACTTGGGAACAAAATAAGGAACAGATGATTTTCACTAAATCGTGTTTTAGAGTTTTTTAACGATACCCTTAATATTAATATTTTTTTAATAAATGCAAGGACGTATTATAAAACGTCCTTGATAAGAGTAAAGAGAATGAACACAGGGTGAACGTACTATACGGGGGAAAGAACTCAGGACGTACAGACCTAGGCGAACATGTAAACAGGGCGAGTTGTCCCGATACCAAATTCACGCATGCGTACTACAAATATCTACAGTAAAAACATCCGGTTACAAGTTAACAAACAATTTTCATGTAGATGAGCAAAAACTGATGAGATGAAATCTAATAATTTACATAAATAAAAGGATACATATTTAAGATAGTGATTGTTTTTCAATCCTAATTTACAAATTAAATGATTCAGATGCTTAATCATGTGTAAATATCGGTGTCAGGAATCAGAAGTTGTTATGAAATTGTTATTCACAAAATCGAATGCGGCATACAGAGGCTCAATGATTTAAAGTCGGCACCATTGGCCTGCAGAAGACTTGAAGTATTATTCCACCAAAAATGCAATGTTTGTCGATGGGAAAATGGTCATAGCTCCTTTATCACAGGCACTTGAGCTGCAGGACTTTGACAAAGTCTCATCTAATGTACTGAAATATTTGGTACTAAAAAAACAAATGATTATTACACTTATATTGAGAAAAATTAGTGCAATGATCTTGAACTTTAATTTAGGGAAAGGAAAAAGACAATCTGCAAATCCTTGGTGTTTATATTTAACCTTTTAGAACCAAAATAATTCCTTGACTCCTCTGAGCTTGACTCACAACTTACAAAATTTTGACTTCAGAATAAGGAATAATCAGGTGCTTATATACAATACCTGTTCTTCTAGATAAAGCTGTAAAGATCTGATTTTCTCCTCTTTTTCTACACACTGTTTTTCTAGGATATGAATTCTGTCGTCCAATTCATCTGGCTGCATGTTGATGGCTGCTAGCTGTTGTTCCATGATCTGTATCTGAAAAGCAAAAAACACAATTGAGTCACTATTTCCTTTAGGGTGTACTAAGTTGAGGTTTAGCAATTTGTGTCAGTCAGATGTTATGAATCCTTGTTTTTTTTCTTACTGTAAACTATTTTGCCTCATAAAACCCATTGTTCTTTTCATATAAGACTTGAAAAGCTCATAAAAGGTCAATTACCAAAATTTAAGCAGATTCTAGATTTTTTTGAGACCCAAATAATACCAATGGTAATCCGAATCAGCCTTTTCCAGCCATTTTTTAAAACTCAAATATCTCAAAAAGAGCTTCATAACCATGATAACCTAACAATATCTTCAGCTTAAATTCTGATCCTTAACTAATACTCTTTCTTCATACATGTTCAACTTATAGTATTAATTTTAAATTCTTATTTTTTTTAGTTTTACCTAAAGTACATCCTTAAGTTCAATTATCCTATAAAATATCCCCCTTTGAAATCAATTAATTCTTTCTTATGTACCATAACACAGAAAGTACTCAAGAAAGTAATTTAGGTCACAGTGACCCATATGTTGCAGAAAAGCATTTTTCTGTAAAATGGTGAACTCAGATGTTCAAAATGAATAAGAAGTTTCCATGAGCTCCTTTTGGCACTCATTCTTTGCCTTGCAACAAATAATGATATCAACGCAGCAAATAATGATATCAGAGGAACATATTATGCTGTCATAAGCCAGTGATATTGTTTGCATTAAATTAGTGGAGAATAAAGGCTTTTTCCCCTGGAAAAGAATCCCAATTTGAAAAAAAATGGCTTAAAATTATTCCCAAAAAGACAACTTTTTTCCCAAACAGTGCAGGCTCAGAAGTGATTGTGCATGAATACAAACTGAAAAACACTCATTTAAACAATTTTCTTGCCTAAAATGACTATATGTGCACATTTGGGGTACCAATTTTATGTATCATCACTGATAAAATGGGATCTTATTTTAAAGCAGGGTTTGACTCTTGAAAATGGGTCTGTAAATTGAAGTTTTAGTCAAATTCATGGTTTATTTTAAATTTCCCAATTTGATGAAAGTGACGCATATTTTACCAATAAAAAAGGGTAGAGGTAGTTTTGAAAAAAGCCAACATTATATCACTGTAAGCCAGGATCATCATGGAGTGCAAAAAGTCAATGTGTCATTGCTTCATGAAGGAATAGCATTGCAATACTTAAAACAAAGGTGCTACAATTTTGTACAGAGAGGTTCTCGAGAAATACACCCAGTATGTTTGTCAAAAGGAAGAAGTAATATTTTTGTTTTGCCTAGCAACTTTATGGCTACTAAAATCTATCAAGAGGAAATTCAATAACCTGCATTTATCATGCTTTTCAATATACATATATGTATATATGATGAATTCGCTGAAAGACCACCTCCTAAATCATTGAAAATTATCATTATAATTAAATGCAATTGACAATAATATATCTTTATGAAAACAAGACACACCCATCTGAGCTAACACTATCAACTAAAACCATCTATGGTGTAACTTATACATAGTCATATAAACTAACTTACATATCTGCAAAACTTATCTAATCCTGAGTTTTCATTTTGTGAAGACAGTCCTGACTTCTTCACAAATTACTATTACAACATCATCTATTAAGATGAAGTTAGCCATCTGGTACATTCATTTTACACCAGCTTTGACAGGTAAATTACATAACAATAATAAGACATAAGGTTTACATAAATCTGAAATACTTAAAGTCACTGTTCTCTTACATCATCCCCCTGACTATTAATCAATGGTAGAGATATGTCCTCACATTTGATTTTTTTACTGTTACATCACCCCCTGATTTGATTTAATGATAGGAATATGACACATTTTCATTTTTTGTCATATTTCTTTAAAACTTCAAATTCTGTACATATAAATTGCTTGAGGAATTTGGATGCGAATTGACAGTTTGGTACTTGGAATTATTTACTCTTACATCACCCCCTGATTTGAATCAATGGAATGTCCTCACATTTGAATTATTTACTCTTACATTTACCCCCTCCCTTGATTTGACTCAATGATAGGAATATATATGTTTCCTCACATACTCTTTCATCAACCCTCTTCTCTATTAATCAACAATAGCGTTACAGGCGCGGATCCAGACGATCAATGCATTTGAATAGGGACATGTAATTGGAACCCCCCTTTGTCCTGGGTTAGGACCCCCCCCCCCCCCCCCCCCCTTTTTAAAATGACTGGATCCGCCCCTGCGTTATGTCCTCCCATTAGAATTATTTTACTCTTACATCACCCCCTCCTGATTTGAATCAATAATTGCATTATATTTCCTCATAATTGAATTAATCCCTCTTAGATAGAATCAATGATAGGAATGTGTCCTCACTTTTGAATTATTTTTTTCTAACATCTCCCCCCCCCCACCCACTGTTTTCAATCAATGATAGCAATTCATGTCCTCTCATTTGAATTATATACTCTTACATCTGGGACAATATCCCTAGTCGCCTTGAAATGAGGAACTCAAAAGTCATGTGTAAACAAAAAATCTCTGTGTAGTGATAGTGTTGACACATTTCTATGATAAACAAGTGACTGAGCTTAACCATGTGTGTTAGTTTAGAAAGTTGGGAAACACAGAATAAATGCGTTAAAACTATGGAGCTATTGAATGTGTAAAAACTATGGAGCTATTAAATGTGTTCAAAGTATTAAATTTTCAAAGAACTTATTGTGTTAAAAATGGGATTTTTTATCACGAGGAGCTGCAGCACAAAAAGATACTACCCCGAAAATTTAACCGCATATGTGAAAATGTCTCAGCTTCGAAACAAGCCATCATACATATATCCAAGTTAATAATATGGACTTAGCAACAGAAGAAAACGTTACCATTACCGCCTATGGAGAAACTTAATATGCGCATCTTGACCCATCTACCCCTCCCCCATTATGAATCAATGATAGGAATATAAAAATGTCCTCACATTTGAATAATTCTACTGTACACCCCCCCCCCCCCCCCCCCCCCCTTTATTTGATTTTTTTTACATTTACATCTCCACCTGATTTTAATCTATGATAGGAATATGTGTCCTCACATTTGAATATGTTTACTTTAAGGTCACCCCCTTCTGTTTTGAAACAATGATAGGAATATATGTCCTCCGATTTAAACCAGAAGTATTTGAGGAGAATTAACAGTTTTGTACAGATGAAGGTCTGTATTATTATTTACAATCTATCCTTAATAAGGGACAACATCAAAAGATCAATGTTACAGATAAAAAACTTAAATCAAATAGTTTAAGGGAGGTCAAAATTGCTACAAGTTTTGTTTAAACAACATGGATTTCACATATATCCATATAGGTCAATCAACTTTTCCCCAAATTAAATTAAGAGGGGGGGGGGGGGGGGGGATCAGTGAAACAGCTTTGTGAATACAGTTTTTTATCCTACATTGAACTTTTAATGTCCTCCCTTATCAGGAATCAATCAAATTTTGAGCTGTTGACATCAAACTATATGTTACAAACTTATGAAGTTATGAAAGAAAAAATGGCTGAATGTGGTAGCAGGTATTAATGAATATAATAATGATATTGCAGAATCAAATGTAAAGATAAAATTTTGCTCCTGTTTGTTGTAAGTTTAGAAATTTGAGGATACACTACAGCTCGGGTGGATTTTGCCATGGGAGTGGGCACAGAGTGGGCAAAATTTCTACATTGTCCACTCTATCCACCTGTAGGAGTGGGCATTCAATTTCTTTTGTTTCATCTGTAGACTTGCAAGTACAATCACTTGAAAAAAACAGATAAGCATTTGTAATCAATATTTTTACAAAAAAGAGATTATAGCTAGAGTGCGCACGAGTGGACTGCCCATGGTAGGCCGGTGGAAAAAGCAAAATCCACACGGGCTGTTGTGTACTTCACAAATGTCAGATAATTGCAGTTCTCGGTGAAATGCAGCCACTGTCTGTTAAGCATGCATCAATTGTTCAATCAGTGAATTGTGTTAGCATATAAACCCTCAAGTTTCTTAACCCATTTCAATGGGGCAATTTCCCAATTGTATTGAAATTGTATTGGAATTTTTCAAAGGTAAGCACTTTTCTCAAAGGTAACTTTCAAAGCATGACAGTTTTTTACATTTTTATTTCTCCTGCCTGTGACATTTCAAAATGATAAAACCACAAAGATTTTATTTTCTACATTTTGAACAATTCATTGCACAGATTTCATTCATGTGGTGAATTATAAAAAAAAAGGTTCATATTAGTAAAAATAAATTACAGCTGGTTTTAAACATAATAACAGGTTATTAAACTTTACAATTGTATTGTGCTAAAGAGACAGGTGTTTATTTGCTGGATCGGTATTACATAGTAATAGGTAACTTCTGTTTAAAAAAATGTAAATTTGAAACTTCGCAATAATACTACATTTATCATTTTAACGATTTATATAAAAGTGTGGTTTTCATAAAATTGACAAATATGGTGTCACAATGTTAATATTAAATAATATTTCTGTCTCTATTTGATATTAAATAACAGGATTTATAAACACTATCACATTTAACTGTTGCAAGTTGTAACAGTATAGAATTTTTTTTTTGTAAAATCTTTAAAAAAAATTTGGATTTTCCTTGTTAATATTTTCAATAAAGTTTAAAATTTATTTCCTCAACTGTAAGAAACTTCCTTCTCATATGTCATAGCCAGGAAAATCCAGCTAAGAAACAGAAAAGAAATGTTTGGTTTTCTTAATGAACTATTTCCTTGTTCTTCACATGTGTTTTTTATTCTCTAAAATTATAGTTCTTGGTAATTTTCATGAAAACCAACAAAACAAATTTTAAATTTCAGTGGCCTTAGAAATTCTGGAAATAATGCACTGTATGGGAAATAGGTATCAGACATTTAACCCCTGTGTAAATTCATTCATAGCTTATTTTTTATGTTTGATTAAAACATTTTACCAAGTAACTCCTGTTGTTTGGTCCCTTTTCTTGCTAAGACAGAGGATTGAGAACAAATCAGGGGCAGATCAAAGGAGGAGGAGGGGGTATGGGGTTGGAACCCTCCTTTTTTGGAGGATCAATGCATTTGAATGGTGACATATGGTTGGAACACCCTTTCATCCTGGGTTGGGACCACCACCCCCCCCCCCCCCCCCTCCAATGAAAATGGCTGGATCAGCCTATGTAAATTATAATGATGACACCCAATCATTTTTGTATATTCATATGAAATAAAGAACCCATGTTTTTGATCAGTAACTCCTTAAAGTCACATTTAAAAAAATAATTAAATGCTTCTACGAGTAATAATGTACTCTTACATAAATATTTATCCCCCTCAAAAATCTTTTTGTCTAAAAAACTGAAAAGAACCATAATCTACACTTTGGTACAATAAATTTTACACGCTTATATATTTTAACTAAAAAAAATTCATAAAATAAAATTAAATCTTTGGTGACAACCAAACCTAAAAATATTTACCATAATAAAAACAATAAAATGTCAATTTTAACCACAGCCAACAGCTGACAATTGTTCTTATTAAGAAATCAAACAAAAAACTTGTTACCTTATTAATTCTGTAAAAGAAGGCACTCCGATCTTGTGGGCTGAACATTTTTGTATCACTTCCTGACAAAACATCGCAAACGGACCCGGTTTGTAAAACGATAGCTGTAGATGTGTTATTTTAATAAATGAAAAATTACACATCGATAGTCTAGACCCCTATACAATAACAGTACGATTACATAACAAAAGTCAACTGCAAGAAAAAAATATGGTAATTAATGAAAGAAGGGGCTCATTAAATTAGGAAAAAATTAAACAAAGACCTGTATGTTTACAGTCGAGAGATTCAAGGTCAAAGGTTGCATATTTGTATTTAATTGTAAATTTTTGCAGTGATCTTAGGGTGACATCCCACTTTGTAGTATACCTCCAGAGACTTATAATTAACAATGTGACATTGTTCTATAATTATAGGGCTTCAAGGACAGGTTTTATTCAGTAGGTGCACTTTAATGCACTTCGTTACTTATTCATTCCGCATTTACTGAATTTATTTATGTCAGTTGACAGACATAATAACTGAATTTTATAAATTACATATTTCTCTTCAAGCAATATGTGTTTTTAAACTTAATTTTTAAATTTCTAATTCATTTGAAACAAATGACTATCACTGACATAAATTTGTGATCTATGATAAAATAAAAAAAAATTGCTGCCTCATCAGACCACAGTGCTTGGCAAATAAATAAATGAATTTAAAAAAAAAGTCTTCATTCAGAGGAAATAAATTAATGCTTTTCATAACAAAATAATTGCCCATTTCAGGTAATGATTGAAAAAAAACAAAAAAAAAACATGTGGTATGTTTGCAAATGAGACATCTCTTCACAAGAGACCAAATGACAAAAATATTAACAACTACAGGTCATTGTGCAGCCATCAACAATAAGCACAGCACATACTTAAACTTATGATCATAGAGGCAGTCTGCACCGTTAGCCACTAGCCCGATGCCCCAGAATAGTAAATATTGATTTGGGCAAGTAAAAATTTAAAATTTTGAAAATTTTATATAGTCATATAGGGACAAATTTTGTTATTTATTGTCCGAACTAGTTGGTGAAAAAGTTTTTGGCGCAGACTGTGGAGGACTTTTCATACATAGACGCAACTAACTTGTTTCTTTAAATGACAAAGTTAACTTTTGGTAGCATGACGATATGGCCTTGAATTTCAACTTTATTAATAACGATTAGGCCACTTATTTTTTTTTTTAATCTAAAATGGATCTTCTTTAAAAGTAAAACAAATCTCTATATTACAGTACAGATAGATTATTTGGGAGAAATTGTCAAAATACAATGATTGTGTTCATTTTTCGAGCCTAACTGCTTTTGGAAAACCTTTACCAAAACCTACGATCCATAATAATCTGCAACCAAAGTATGCCAAGGTTTATATTAACCTCTATATATATACATAATTTTATGGTTCAGGGGCTGGCATATTTTTTATCCAATCAGAATAAAAGTCTAAATCTTTTTTTAAACCTAACTCATCTAAGGCTTTGATAACAATAAAATGTTCCAATTTAAAAGATACATCTAGAAACAAACGGTTTTCCCGAAATGACAATTCACGTACTGACAAAAAGAGATTTGAATAAGAAGACAATGGAAATGTAACATTTGGTTTGCAATATCAACAATAGACTCTAACTTCTTTTAAACTGAGTTTTACTGTATATAGTGTTGCATGTTTCTTTATTCAACAGTGGCTTAAGGTTAATGGGCTTATGTTCAACCCCATCTCAATTTTGTGCCTGTCCAGAGTCAGGAGCCTCTGGTCTTTGTTTATAAGTCTTGTATGCTTATTTTCATTTCAGTTCATTTATTAGTTTCTGACTTTAGTGTGGTATTTTTTTTAACTGAACCAGTACACATTTTTGTTCAGGGGCCAGCTAAAGCCCACCTCTGGCATTGACTTGGTTTAAGATTTACTCCTTGTACCGAAGACCCATCATTACCATGAGCTGTTTTCTGGTCTTTGGTCAAGTTGTTTTTTTCTTTGACACATTCCCAATTTCCATTCTAAATTTTATGAATTGACAGGGACATACTTTACTTCATTTTTTCATATTAAGATTTGATGACAACACATACAATTCTCCTTTGAAAATACAAGGTCAATTGCAACCAAACTTAATGCTACAAAATTAATGTAATAATTAGTGTAAGGAACCTTGAAAACTGTGTTATTTTATGTAAATGCCATGTCTTATAAACCAAGCAAGAGTAAACTGCTGAGGACATGTTTAAATCAAATAAACAACTTTCTTCAAAAGACACCTTATACTTATTTAAACTTTTTCATTTGTTAATTTTCCTTTTTTTTCAATGTCATATAATTCAATTCAAATCTTTATTGTCATAAAACTATATATTTTTAGTTGTGACACACCATAACAAAATGAAAATAAAAAATAACAACATGATAACTGTCGGATTCAATATTATTGGTGAAGCACCAATTTTGTTGATTTCATGAGTAACCAAACAATTTAAACGCACAAAGATGAAATAATTTTTACAAAGACTTTGGCGAAATCAAATATCTGCAAAGACACAATTTTTCCTCAATCCAAAGTAGTTTTTATCCTTACCTTATCTGCTGCTGTCTTTGCTTCATATTCTGCTTCTAATTTCTTTCCCTCCAAATCTTTTACCTGAAAAAAAAGAGAAAATTCATACACTAGTTTCAAGTTTTGGTTCTTATTATAATTTGGATATAGAAAACTTACATGTTTTAGTGTGAAAACAAAAAACATTTGTAATTTTTCCAAGTTATAAAGGGACATTAAACTTGACTAAGAATGGTAAGAGACTCACTACCCACATTCAAACAATATCTGCAAGTTTTGGTTCTTTAATCACTGTGTTTGGGTTTAATCAAATTTGCATGAGGCAAACCTTTAGTAAGAACACAGAAACGAAAATTGGATGGACAGAAAAACAGACAAACTGACAGCAGGCTGGACAGAAGGATTTAAAGAGGTAGGTAACACTTTGTGCCCTTTTATGTCTATGGAAAGCATAATAAAAATTAAGGGATTTGATGTCATGTGTTAACCATATAAGCCTTCTTCTCGGTTAGATAATATTACCAAAAATAACCTGGAAATAAACATCTCTCTCATCTCAAGCAGAATAAACAAGTCTAATAACATGTATAATAGGTATGTCTATTAAGCCTATATAGTCAAAGAAATTATTGATGTATAAAAAACAATGCAGTTAATCAGACTTGTAACATGATTTACGGCTCTTTCATTGAGAAACTACAGAAAATGTTTGACTTTGGAATGGGTCAATATTTGTCTTATCTAACTACAAGATCAATGGGGGAATAGGTCAATATTTTGTCTATCTATCAATGGTTGATGTCAGAAAACATGGACTTCAATAATCATTCCAGAGCTTCTTTAATATATCTATTTGCACTAAAAATGTTTAAAATAAAATAAGATATTATTTGTATTGAAAAGAGTTTTTGTACTAGCTGTTATGTTCTTGAGAAACCCTACTTTTTTTTATATGATCTATGATATAAAATAATTTATCTAATATATATCTTGGGTATTTTTCTGTTGATTGTTTTTGTAAAATAAGCTATTTTTTTATGATGTATTAGTAATTAATGATTAATTACTGTTAATAAAACACTTAGCTACATGTTGAAACTGTAACCAGTATTGCAATGATACCCCACTGTAACTTGTAAGTATTTGGTAAACAGGAATTTGATGAGTGATAGATGTCAAAACTCATCACACAAAATTCAGAGACTAAGCATGCTCAAATGAAAGTTGAATCCTAATAATTAAGAAAAAAACGTCATGACTTAAATTTTATACAAAGCCACTTTGTGTAGGAATTCAAAGTATTTGAAACAGAAAGTGGACAAGCTATGAATCTGGCAATACAACGTCAATATGAGCATGCTCACATGTAACTAAATGCCAAATTTCAGGTTGCTCTGATTTGAAGTTGAAGAGAAAATTGCCACCAAAATTATAAGACAGAACCATATTGAGGGAAAATCGGAAGGAGGCTAGGGACAAATGTAAACCAGTGAACCCACTCCTTTCAAGTCAGTTATAAAAAGAAAAGTAGTAGTGATACAAATTAAAAACTGGTATACCAATCAACGAAAATGAGGACACAAGCTTCTATACGAGCAGGTAGTTCTAAGGTCTTTTCACATGTGAGCACAATCATAACTTACAAAGATTGCTTCAAAGCACTGGTAACTCGCCCAAGAATATAGATCAATATCCTTGCCCTTCATTAAATCAGAATTAAAATCAGAATTAAATTCAGTCAACACCCACTGATTATTTCCTTGTAAATTCTAACATATGATTTTTATCAGCATAAAAACATAAATCTTATCTAATTCTTAGATATAGACTGTATATCGTAACCCCAACAGAAATGCAGGTTTTACAATTTAGAATATTTTCCCACGATTTTAACTGGAATAATTCCAAAAAGTGGGTATTTCATCTGCTACATAGCTTAATGAAGAACAATTAAGCATTGCCGATATGATGAAGAATGCATAAACAATATTTTAAGTAGTTTTCACATAAGTTTTCAATCAAGCTTTGATTGTCAACCATTTATCTGGCATTCCAATACACAATAGCTTCTTGGCAGATAAAAGAAATATGGTGCTCATATAAAAAAGCTTTGAACTTTTAATGAGGTAACAACTTTTTCATCTGTTATCTGTTTAAAAAATTAATACTATTTATATCTGAGAAATTTTTGGGATAAAAAGATAGCACTAAAGCACTGTAAGACAGCTGGCTGAGTTTCAGATGGTATCAATGACTTTTGGGAATAATAGGTTGTATTAGTCATCTATTATTATGCAATAATCTCCCTAGTTTTAAATGAATTAGGAGGTATACTGCAAAACTCAATACTTTTGCTAAAGAAAGAGTGCATTCATTTTGCAAAGTTGATATACAGATTCTTTACACAATACTTTATTAAAGAACCCTTAATTGCTTGAAAATTTATCACATGACAAATATAAATACATTGAACAGATTGAAAATATATCATTGATATTGAATAAATACAACATCACATGCAGTTTTGTGAGTTGATACATGTTTTTCATCTACTGAGAAAATTATTTTTATGTCCCATTTATGGGCATTATTTTTCTTGTCTGTTTATCTGTCCGTTTGTTTGTCCTAGCTCCTCTTCATCTGTCTGTCTGTTCAATTTTTAGATTAAAATTTTTATTTGAGGTAGATTTTGATGATGTTGATGTCCAATCACAGAGTTCGCGAAATCTTTTTTCCCCTGGTGGTCCTTGAAGAAAATCCACTGGTCCTCACTATTAATTCTATTGAAAAATACTAAAATTGTGTCAGTCCCAAGCAAAATTTTGGGGGTAAAATCCTGAGGACTGACCTTTTTCGCGAACTCTGCAATCAACATGAAACTTAGCACATATGTTCCCTATGACATGATCTTTCTAATTTTAATGACATATCAGAGATTTTACCCCATTTTACTGAACATAGATAATGATAGTGCAGATGGAGCATCCTTGTACTTTATAGGAGATATTCTGGTTTATTTATGTAAAGTAACCAGTGAGTGATGAAACACAAGAATTCTATGATCCGCAAGCAGTCATTATTTATTTGTTTTTATCTTTAAGTATTAAGAGACTTATGGACAATAAGATTGTTGATGAATTTGTCTCAGACATATAACTGGCAGCTAGGTGTTATTCTAGTACTTAACTTTCTATCACTGCAAAAATCAGTCCAGCTTAAAGGTGGATTGCTCCCTGAACAATAAGAAGTATGTCCAATAAAAGTTTGATTGGTTTTCTAATCACATAGATATGAGGGTATTTGCTCAAGCATAACAATTAAAACTGATGGAAGACAGTGACACAGACATAGATTCTTTTTATTTAATACTTTAGATTTGATAAGACAAGATTAAAAGTCAATATGTCAATTTTAAGTATGAAGTAAAATCCTAATCAAGTTTGCAGGAAACTGAATATTATGGAATAAAATTTCTGGGATGATCAGGGTAAACTTTTAACATGGAAACCAATTGTGTCTGCATAAAAAGACTGCATCAGATAAGACCATTGGTTTCCCTTTTTTAATAATGTTAATGGTTTACACAAGTCCTTTTTTGAGGCACTTTAAAGCTTGATTTTAGTTGTAAGCCAAGGCTCTGTGTTGAAGGCCAAATTTTGATCTATGATGGTTTATTTTACAAATTGTGACTTGGATGGAGAGTTGTCTCATTGGCACTTATACCACATCTTCTTATCTATCAACAATGGAAGCACTCCAGTATTTTAAGTTTTGATACATCCTCATTGTGCACTTGAACATCTTTTTTCAAACGATTGTACTTGTAAGTCTTTAGATTAAACAAAGGAAATGCATGCCCACTCCTATGGGAGGGGCAGATTGGACAAGGTAGAAATTTTGCCCTACCGGTGCCCACTCCCATGGTGGGCTGGTGGACAAAAAAAATCCACCTGAGCTGTAATTTTGACTGTAATTTTAGAAATTTTGTGAAATGTCATATGCATTTAGAAAAATAAGAAGAGGCAAGTAAACTCATCATAGATACCAGGACTAAATTTTGTATATAAGCCAGATGCCATTCGTCTACAAATGTAGACCCACCAGTGACGCTTGAATCGAAAAATGTTAAAAATGTTAAATGCCATATCCTGCTACGATACCAAGGGAACTTTCAAAATTCACAACTCCATGGGAAAAACGAAAAAAAATCTGAAAAAGGCACAAAAAAAATTTCATCTCACTTTTTATATAATAAACCAAATTTTCATTGATTTCATGGGCATAGATAACCATAAATTTTATGTTAAACACAGTACATATTAATTTTATCAAGGCTCATATAAAAATTTAGGCAAATCCACAAAATGAAACATGAAAAAATGCCATTTTCTCTTAACCTGTGAATATTGGTATGCCCAATTTAGCACAAAAACATATGTGTCCACTGTATATAGCTTACCTTGAATCCAAGTGTTTCTCTGATCTTGGTCACTTGTTCCCTGAATTTCTGTAGTGACGTCTCTAATATCAAGCATCTTTCTTTCCAATTAATGTCTTCTTCCTCCATTTTGTCACTGAATTATTCTGTCTTTCACTTCATCTATCATGGAAATAACATACTGGTTAATTGAAGAATAATTCCATTCTATGACTTAGTGAAGAAGAAAACTGTATTAAAAACAAGAGGCTTAGACGAGCCTGAATTGCTCACCTGATATTCAGGAGTAAACAGATTGAAGGTAGATAAATCTTGAAATTTTTGAATTTGCTTGTCCCTATCAGATTTTTAATCCATTATGCTGAACAAGATAGCAGACTTTTACTTGCATTAGGGACGACATCAAAAGATTGATGTAGGATAAAAAACTTAAATCAAATAGTTTGGGGGTGGGGGTCAACAATGCTGCAAGTTTTGTTAATCCAAAATCGATTTTACCTATATCCATATAGGTAAATCAATTTTTCCCAAATTAAGTTAAGAGGGGAGGGGGGTCAGTGAAAAAACTATGTGAATTAAGTTTTTTATCCTACATTGAACTTTTAATGTTGTCCCTTATATTCTTAGATTCTATTTAAACCTATTTATAGCTGCATGTTGGTTGATTTTCAGAAACCAAAAAAAAACAAATTTTATATAAAACTTTGTTTGAAATTAGTCCTGTAATTTCTAGGGAGATTTTCTGACTTAAACTACCATAACTAAGACAGACAAAAAATAATGGCAATACCCCACATTTAAATATCTTCTTATCTTGTTACGATGTATAATATCCTAAAATCAGCTGTCAAAATGTGTATGACAGAAAGGTAAAAAGACATTCTTGATCCATTTATCATGATTTTTCTTTGAATTTAGAAATTTATTTAATTCATTATCAATGATAAAACTGTATCTGTCATTACTTTAAGTGCATCATAAATAATTTAATGCAGTAAACTTTCAATTTTGAATCTTTTTGCCAAAGGCAATCAATTACCAGTGACATGATATACATTTTTGTGCCTTCTCTCCCCGGTTGATATTTTAAAAGTGTAGGAGTCTTGCAGTTCCAAATGGAAACAATATTCTGGAATATCATTTCCACTGGAATAAATATTGCAGAAATGTTCCTTACAGAATATTTGTTCCAACAGGATCAGACATTATGACATGGTATTTAACAAAGTTTCCATTGGAACTTCTGTTAGGTGGAACAAATATATGTTGACAGAGGGTTCTAGTCCAAAAGTCCAAGAGCATGGCAAATAACTTAATTTGTTTATAATGGTTTATTTTGAAAAACAACACTACAAAAAGTTTCCATCTTTACATGGTTAGATTAATCATATATCAAAGAACCCCAAATATACATTTTTTGTTGAAATCAAACAAAGTTTAATTTTGGACCCCAATTTAGACCAACTTGAAAACTGGGCCTATAATCAAAAATCTAAGTTCATGTTTAGATTCAGCATATCAAAGAACCCCAAGGATTCAATTTTTGTTGTCAGATATCAAACAAAGTTTAATTTTGGACCCCGATTTGGACCAACTTGAAAACTGGGCCCATAATAAAAAATCTAAGTACATGTTTAGATTCGGCATATCAAAGAACCCCAAGAATTAAATTTTTGTTGAAATCAAACAAAGTTTAATTTTGGACCCCAATTTGGACCAACTTGAAAACTTGGCCCATAATAAAAAATCAAAGTACATGTTTAGATTCAGAATATCAAAGAACCCCAAGGATTCAATTTTTGTTGAAATCAAACAAAGTTTAATTTTGGACCACGATTTGGACCAACTTGAAAACTGGGTCCATAATAAAAATCTAAGTACATGTTTAGATTCAGCATATCAAAGAACCCCAAGGATTCAATTTTTGTTAAAATCAAACTAAGTTTAATTTTGGACCCTTTGGACCTTAATGTAGACCAATTTGAAAACAGGACCAAAAATTAAGAATCTCCATACACAGTTAGATTCAGCATATCAAAGGACCCCAATTATTCAATTTTTGATGAAATCAAACAAAGTTTAATTTTGGACCCTTTAGGCCCCTAATTCCTAAACTGTTTGGACCTCAACTCCCAAAATCAATCACAACCTTCCTTTTGTGGTCATCTACCTTGTGTTTAAATTTCATTGATTTCTATTCACTTATATTAAAGTTATTGTGCGAAAACCAAGAAACATGCTTATTTGGGCCCTTTTTTGGCCCTTAATTCCTAAACTGTTGGAACCAAAACTCCCCAAATCAATCCCTTCCTTTTGAGGTCATAAACCTTGTGTCAAAATTTCATAGATTTCTATTTACTTGAACTAAAGTTATAGTGCGAAAACCAAAAAAATGTTTATTTGGGCCCTTTTTGGCCCCTAATTCCAAAACTGTTAGGACCAAAACTCCCAAAATCAATCCCAACCTTCCTTTTGTGGTCATAAAACCTGGCTTGTAAATTTCATAGATTTCTATTTACTTATACTAAAGTTAAAGTGCGAAAACCAAATGTCTTCGGACGACGACGACGACGACGACGACGACGACGACGCCAACGTGATACCAATATACAATAATTGTAATACAGTAATTTTCAATTTTTGCGGTCGTACAAAAATCCTAGGTGAAAGGGGGTGATATGGTAAGTTTATCTAAGGTCCAACCTCTTAAATATATCCCCAAATTATTGGAACAGCATGCCATTGACAAATTCCTTGAGTTCCAGTGAGGTTAAATTGGAATCCACTTTTTTCAAATATAATTCCAAATCACCTTAAAATATATCAAAACTTAAACCTAAAATTTCAAATCAAATAAAAAGCTAGCAAAGTTCCAATAGAATTTTACAGAACAAACCATCTTCCCTCAATCAGTAATTTTAACCTCAATCAGTCAATGTATTGTTGGTTACAAAAATGATTACAAAACCCTAAGAAATATAAAGCATGGCTGATGTAAACAAAGAAAGTTACTTTTCATGATTAATTGAACTTCAGCATTACAGATCTATAAATGAAATAAGTTAACACGTTTTGTTACTAAAAATAGACTAAATATTTATATTCTGGAATTTTAAAGTGTTTTATTTATAACTCCTATAGACCTCCATGGAGAATTCTCTTTAAAACTAATTAACTTAATTATCTTAATGAACTTCTGATGGCTATGTTACTATATGATGTTAGAAAGTTTGGCAGCATCAATGTAACACCACTAATGATACAGTTAGAAATAAAACCAGAGGCCCATCCATTTCTTATGATAGTGCTATATGATCCTAATTTTTTTTTTTGAAATATTAATAACTAGAGGCTCTAAGGAGCCTGTGTTGCTCATCTGATATTTTTTTGATTAAATTTGTCTCTGTAGTTCGAGGAGAGTATTTTTATAAATGTTAACAGACGAAGACGTACCCCAAGTAATAAAAAAAGCTCCCTTGGCCCAGTGTGCCATGTGTGCTGAATAGTTAATACCCTCCATAATTTATGGAATGATTACATGTCGTGTACAATTCACAAGAGATTGGAGCTCAAAGGTCATCTTCAAAAAAACAAGATGAGTCTTTTCATGCTTGCCTCACTTAAAAATTACAGTTACAGTTAAAGGTCTCATTAATACCATATAAATAATCATTAATCATAAATTCGACTTGACCAAAATCAATGGAGACGATTTGAACAATACTATTAACATCCTACTTTAATGCTATGAGTTAACCATAAGTTTGTTATTAAAGGAAAACCAAAGCTAATTATTCCCTCTTCAATTCTCTTTCAAAGGTAACAGGCAATTTGATCTTTAATATATAAGAACTGGATTAATGACTTGCAAAAACTTTTCATACAACATGATAATGATTTAAAGCTATCAAATGAAGCTCTTTTACTCTGTATGCCTATACCAGTGTTCAGGTTACCGTCTTTTTTGTCCTTTACTTCCATTTTTATTTTCCCTATAAAAGAGAGCCGAAAGATATCAAAGAACAGATAAAGTAACCATGGCAAAAAAAAACAATAAACCTAAAGACAAACAACAGATTACAAAACATAACATAGAAATCTGAAGATAGAGAAACACAAACATCACCACAAAAAAGGTGTAATTTCATTTAATGTGGCAGGAAAAGCAGATCCTGCTCCAGATGTGGCACCTGTCAGTGGCGGATCCAGAAAAGGGGGGGGGGGGGTTCCGGGGTTTGGAACCCCCCTTTTTTTTTGGACAATCAATGCATTTGAATGGGGACATATAGTTGGAACCCCCCCTACCCCCCCCCCCCATCCTTTTTAAAATGGCTGGATCCGTCCCTGCCTGTTGTGTTACTCATGCATCAAGTATCAAACAAAAACTGAAAAACAGAAGAATAGAAAAAACATTTTACAAATATATGAAGAAATTGCCAACATCAAGCTCCATAAATAAGTTTAGAGCTGATTAAGATTATGGATTAGCAGGAAGAGATAATTGATCTGCACCACAAAGTTTAGAGAGTATGTTTACTGTTAATTAAGTACTGATTGTATCTCTGATTACAGATAATTGACATGTGATGATAGGTCTTGTTGTACTCAAACCCCCTTCTAACTATGTAAGATGTGCACATGTGTGTTGCATAGACAATCATGGGTCAAAACTTTGGATAATTGAATAAAAATTCTTGTATGTTTCATTTTAATTAACTATTTCTGCAAAACAGTCTGATATCTATCTAAGGTTTTATATTAGAATTATCTATCTATTTTCCAAGTTAAAAATTCTCAATTTTTATAAAGCAAGATTTGGGTCAAAGGTGGCTAGCAACTGAATTTGTTTTCCAAACAAGATTGCAATACAATGTCATTACGCCACTTGTTCTTCAAAGTATCAAAAACTCAGCGTCTACCAGATTTTAATAAATGTAAAGTCATTCTGTTCAATGGTACTTGAGAAATTCTGTTCAGAAGAACTTAAGATAAGTGTGACAAAAAATTTAAAACATTCATCCTGACTAAAAAATCCCATGTCAATATTTATAGCAGCTGACAGAATATATAATAATTCTGCTCATGATCAGTATTACCTGAGAAAAAATGTGAACAAAATATTTGTTGTACGAAATAAAGGCAACAGTAGTATACTGCTGTTCAAAACTCATAAATCCATGGACAAAAAACAAAATCGGGATAACAAACTAAAACTGAGGGAAACGCAGGAGAACAACACAACATTAAATCCTGTGAGAATAAATATAACATCAAAACCAAATACATGAATTTGGGATAGATAAGTACCGTGACACGACTTATAGTAATGTGAATTCACACTCAAAAAAAAGAGAAAACAAACGACACCAAGGAAACACAACGTTAAAATGTAACACACACAGAAACGAACTATAATATAACAATGGCCATATTCCTGACTTGGTACAGGACATACGAACAGAGAAATAGTAAGACAGGTTGAATGAATAAATTTAAATTTTCAGGGACTCTCACTAATTTCTTAATGGTTGACAGAGAAAAACTTGGGTGATCCAAAACTGCTATAATTCTATGTATATATGTCGCTTAAAACAAAGATTCCTTCAAAGTATTTGTACTGTTACTGGATTAATAAAGAATTTTTTTTAAAACTCTATAACTAATAATAAGGAAGTCATGACATACTAAATATTGCATACATCTTTTAGTAACTGTAAATTCAGAAATTATTGCAAGGTTTTTATTATTGCGAAAAATGAGACAGACTTGTAAACGCAATAATTAAAACTCACATTTTGAAATATTTTATATGAATTAAACTGGATTTTTCTCATAATCGTAAAAATACAAATCGCATTTAAGTCCAAAATGGTGAAATCGCAATAATAAACACACGCAATAATTTCTGAATTTACAGTAACTCTATATGTATAGACCATTGTAGACTGAGTATAAATGAAAAAGCTGATATATTTGAGTAGAAAAATAGCTTCCTCCTTTCTTGCTCAAGTTTTAGAGGCTTATAGCGAGTTTATGGTACTGTAAATTCAGATATTATTGCGATGTTTTTATTATTGCAGAAAATGTAACAAGGTTACAATCGCATTAATTTAAACTCGCATTTTGAATTTTTATATGAATTTACTAGGATTTTTCTCAATATCACAAAAATTAAAATTGCATTTTAGTCTGAAATTAATGCAATAATAAATGCACGCACTAATTTCTAAATTTACAGAATAGTAAAATTTCCATTTTAATTTCTTACACTTTATAACCATGATTACATAAAAGTCATTGAAAGTCAACTTGTTGGTGTACTTTGGTACTAAGGGACGACATCAAAGATCGATGTAGGATAAAAAACTTAAAATCAAATAGTTTGGGGGTGGGGGGTTGAAATTCTGCAAGTTTTATATATCTAAAATCGATTTTTACATATATCCCTATTGGTAAATCAATTTTTCCCAAATTAAGTTAAGAGGGGGGTGGGGGGTCAGTGAAAAAACTATGTGAATTAAGTTTTTTATCCTACATTGAACTTTTGATGTCGTCCCTAAAAGTATGTCCTAGACCTATCAATCTGGAAAGAAAAAAATAAAGAGGAAAGAATTCCATGAACATGATGAAAAAAGGTCTGTCAGGGGTCATCCAATTTACTGTTTAGTTAAAATTGCTGGATTGGACACTGTTTAATTTTATCAAACAGTGGCAAATATTACAATCATGATCATAGTCATTAACATGCTAATGTGATATAAATAAACATTACTGAACCAGCTAGTTTAGTTATAGTTTGATTTGTATGTATTGAAATATTAATTTTAAATGCAAAAAGAACTTCAAAAGTACATATTTGAACATGGTAAAGCTACAATTCAAAATTTAACGACTTTTTTGGGAGAGAAAGCAAATTTAGAAAATAATTGAAAATTAGTCCTACCTTTTTCACTAAGATTTTACATTCGTTGATGTCCAGTATAGATATAAATTTATTATAAAGGGATTTAATATTCCTCCTCTCTGTGGGTCAAGAAATGGACAGTAAAATCAATATCTGATGAAGATCTTTCATGATCAAGTGCTAATTAATTGTTAACATGGTAACAATCCAATACTTTGTTTATCAGACTGGAAAATCTTCCTTCACACAAATCTTCATATCAATGCAATATTATAAACATTAAACATATATAAATCTATTTACTTACTTAAATAAAAACCTTTAAAAATACTTCAAAAAAGCTTTAAAACTTAAAAAGTTACTATGACTTGGAGTATATCCATTGCATTCAATTACAAGGGTTTTGATTGTAAACTATCAAAATTTTTTTTTTAGATTTCTGACCACATGTGTAATAACAAAATGTATGCAAGAAAATATAAGTAATATAGAAGTGACCTTACCTTACAGATTGACCATCAATAGATCAGCATCAATTCCACACCTATCATAACCAATACACATCCTAAGGAGGGCATGCTGTAAAATAAAGATATGGATTATTGCTATAGATAAAATGTTCTATTGATAGAAGTGCTAGTCATTGATGTTTATCAAGTAATCTATTGTACATACATACAGTACATATGGTTAAATCAATGGCAGCTCTGTAGTTTGACCACAACACTGACAATGACTGTGATAGTTTGACCAGAACTGCCATTGACAATGACAAGATAGTTTGACCAGGACTGACAACTCACTAGGACTGACAACTGACCAGGACTGCCACAGACTAGGACTGCCACTTACAATAAAAGCCATAATTTGACCAGGACTGCCACTGACAATGACTGTGATAGTTTGACCAGGACTGCCACTGACAACTGACCAGGATTGCCACTGACAATAAGTGCCATAGGTTGACCAGGACTGCAACTGACAATGACTGTTATAGTTTGACTAGAACTGCCACTGACAATAAGTGCCATAGTTTGACCAGGTCTTCCACTGACAACTGACTAGGATTGCCACTGACAATGACTATGATAGTTTGACCAGAAATGACACTGACAATACCTGCCATAAGTTTGACCAGGAATGTTACTGACAACTGATTAGGACTGCCACTGACAAGAACTGTCATAGTTTGACCAGGACTGCCACTGACAATAACTGCCATAGTTTGACCAGAACTGCATGCTACAGACAAATAATGGTGGATATTTGATATTGTGGTTTAGCAAAAATCTGAATACAAACAAGCCTACATCAACATTGTACTTTGTTGAACATTAAAATTGGTAGTTATCAAATGTAAGTACCATGAAAATTGGTATCCAGCAAATAATGATGAACTTACAATAGAATATAATAATGCCCTCATTGCTGTTAGTCTCCCACTTCTCTAACCATATGATCTTTTTAATTTAAACACATATTAACTTACACCATGCAGGCTTTAGCAACATTCTTCAAATTTAATAAATTCTTTGTTAAATACTGAGTTCTTTCTTTAATTGCAATTTTGATTGTTTTATTTACTTATTGTCTAAATCATATTTCATTTCATTTATGACTGTAATAAATAAAAGTTTTGTTTACCAATTTATGAACAAGATATTATTTATGAGTCATGATTTTCAATGTATTTTTATCTATATACAAATGGATTTTTTATGATGAATGATAATAATTCAGACCTCCCTGAGTTTATTCAGTATTATAGTTCTCCCAAATAGCAAGCTGCATATTATTATTGTTATTGAACCCTCAATAAAAGGTCACACAATCATTGACATAGAAACTGACGATAAAATACTAATATTCCCTGGTCCTTTTTCTTCTTCTCTTTTCTTTTCTTATACTTAAAGTTACTTCTAACAAAAATATTCTTAAGATTATCAATTTGTGCTTTATGGGTCCCTAGTGAATAACTTTATCTTCAAATTATTATTCATAATATCTAACTTTTGGGAAATTCTTGACTAATTGTGTAGAAATTATTCAAATCAATGAAAGTCAAGTCAATGCTACAACGTGTTAAACAACCACTGTTTTCTCCGATATCTTTCCGATATTGACAAATAAGGATACAATTACTTTTGCTTTCACTTCTGTCAATGATAAAGTGGTCCATTACATGGAGAGAGATACGATGTAGTTAGCTTAATACGATAATGACTACTCTATAATTAAACTCACCCATAACAGGCAATTCAATTTATTCTAAATGTACTTCAGTGATAATCTTCAGTGTAAAACTGCATTTACGATAAAGTGAAGATCAGATCTGACATTAACTAAAGTAAAGTAAACTTTTACATTCTAATATTTACATAGATCATCAGATTCATTCGTTACAATTAGGTCCGGAATGTATAGGTCAGAATAGTCAATATCATATTAATCACATATCCAATATAATTTCCTGCAAGGGTGAACTGGGTGAGGGAGAAAAGGGGGAGGGGTAATTAAGAAGGATAATTAAGTACTTATAAAAAAATTGTTTGCCATTTGGAAAAAATATTGGCAATATAATTTTGACCAAACTAAAATTTGTCATACATGCCAGGCCATAAAGTTACAAAATGTAGATACATGTAAAAAACCAAGAGGTTTTTAAAACGTTTAATGTTAATGAATGTTAACATAAATTCCACTTGTCCATTTAAAATAATCTGGACATGTTGTGAAAAAATACATCTTGAATCTGAATTTCATATACAGTGAAACCTGTTTTAAAAGACCTCTCAAGGGAGAGCAAAAAAATTGGTCTCTTGTTAAGACAGGTGGTCTTTTAATTCAGGTTCAATCTTTATGAAATGCACTTAAGAGGGATCTTAAATCAATGGTCTTATAACACAGGTTTTCACTTAATACAGTTGGTCTCTTAAGCAGGTTTGACTGTAACTTGCCAACAGATTTTTTTTTAAAACAGCAATTCTAAGTCAAGGATAATATAAGAATAAAATTCTTCTTGAATTACTGAGAACACCTGACTATTTACTAATTAGCTTAGTTAGTTCACAAAGGAACTTAACAAAAGTCAGATAGCCTCTTAGTCTTAGTATAGCATTATGATACACCAGATGGCATATTACCGTATTATCTGATTTACTACAACGTTAGCTTTGAAAAACAGAATACAAGTAATTATATAAACTCGTACAATTTTCTTACTAACTTGTTTTTTTTTTGTCTATTTTTTGTTCATTAATTTAATGATTAAACTAAATACATGCACATGGAATAATTAGGAATGTCTTCATTATAAGAAATAACTGATATTTCAGAGCCGTAACAATTAGATGGAACTATATACAGAATAACTATTGATTCACAATGAAGTTTTATCTAACATGTCTAAATTTTCTTGTATCTGATAGTTTTGGGAACTATAATATAATGAGTTACAACATTTAATATAATTTAGCTGGATCTTAGGATATGTTGGGGTTCACTGACAGGCTTAACTCCTTTCTGGGGAAATATATCATTCAGTAATTCTGTGTTGTGAAGTAGTATATGGGCAGGAATTTGCTAGTGAAATTTTAGGGTCAATAGTGTTTATCCAATTAAAAAATAAAGAAATCATGCAAATATGGAGAATAAACATTGTTTAAATATCTAAGTGGGTTAGTCTTTATTGCCAAATGCAAAAAAAATGGATCCAATTAAAAAAATCAACAAAAAATCAGCACTTGTTATGTGCTGGTAGTTGAAAACTGTAGACAAAAAGTGTGACATTTCTGCAGTGGCAAAACCCCTAGTCATATTTAGAATATGCCTGAAGAATTGTTCTACTATAATAGTTGAAAATCAACTGCAAAATGATCCGTCTATCATTTAGAAACCCCATTTTGTACAGAATCCGATTATTGCTGCAAATAAAATATGTTTGAAAACGGACAAGTGCATGTAACTTTTCCCGGTACACAAATGTTACATGCACCTTTTCATTAGCTGATTAGCTTTGGAAACAAGTTATTGGTCCAGCATGGCAAATTTTGAAAGGTGTCAACAATTGGTACAATTTGGATTTCATGATTTTTATCAATCAACTGAAGTTTGAAAAATATAGAAGGTAAGAAAATTTATTTCATTTTCGTGTCAATACTGCCCAATAATACTCATCTTTTTATAACAGTTGTATACTTTTTATAGTAAGCATTACCATAATTATTTTTTTCACATTTCAACCCACTGACAATTACATTAAAATGTGGCTTTGTCATCTTTCACACTAGGCATATACCAGTGATCAAGCAGATGATAAGAGAGTGGGACCAGGTTAATTTGACCTCACAATGAAGTGTTACATGCACTTTCTGTGTAAATTAGGTTCTTTGATAATGATGTGTGACTTGCTTTGCAATTTTGTCAAAAAATATAAGTTTATCTTGTATTTAAACAGGTTTGACCCTTACGATATTCATTTTATTGCTGGAGAGATTTCTGTACATAACATTGACACGAAAATATTTACAAAGGAAAGGTGTCTATGATACATGCAAAAGCTTTTTTTTGTACGGTTTGCCTTATCAATCTATTTTTTTACATGAAATACCACAGATTAATTGCCAATTTGATTAACTAGTACTTGTATTCATTCTCAGTATTATAAAGATAACTGGCCACTTAATTTGAAAACATAAAATGTAACATTGACACCAGAATAAAAACAATATTACTTTATTACACTTAAAGCATAATTGGCCAGTGGATAATATTAAATCAAATGTAAATTTATGCTGAATTCTTAACAGAGAAGTTGTTGATCTTTCTTGATTTCTAGACTTTACAATATTTACTTGTAATTCTTATTGTTTAAAGGCATGTAACATTGACACATCTTCTGCGTCCAGGTTACATGCTACAACATAATAAATGTGCATACAATTATTCAATTAATAAAATCTTGTTGAAATTTAAATTTGCTTCATTAAAATGATATTAAAGAAATAAATGAGTTTTAACTATTTGTGTTTATTTTTTTCCTGATTGACCAGCAATTTTTCCTCATCATTTGTTGGTGTTCCTGTCAATGTTACATACATAACCCAGAATTATAATGTTTTAAAAGCATTGATTTCCAAACCTCTGTTATGAGCTTTAAAATGAGTTTATCTGAGTTTATAAATGACTAACATCTGAAATATTGTCATCACACAATTTCTTTGATGCTCCTATGATAACTTTATGAGTAACATGGACTATGATTTTTGTATCAGGTCTTTTTTGTGTTACATGAGAAGATTTTACTGTGTTGAAATCAACAGTTAATCTAATTTTTAATATTCAAAGTTATTATTATGATACCTATTTTAAAAAATAATGTATAAAGTAAACCCAAATTAAACTTTTTTTTCATTAAGAAATTGTGTATGTAACATTGACAGTCTATTATTTAGACTTTTACATGTTCAGGCCAGTGTTACATGCGTAAACAAAACTTACTGCCATATGGAGCTATTATCTTATTTTTATTTTACAAAATTAAAGCGTTTTCATGTTTTCCTGTTTAATTTGTCTTTTAACACTAGTTAGTAACATTGACAACAATATTTTGTGTCAAGATTTTTTTATGTTACATGCAAAGGTATTACTTCCTTAAAGTCAGACATTTATATAACATTTTATAACCTAAATGATTAATTAGTTATTACTGGGCAGCAATTATATTATTTCTCCAAAGTTGACTATTAAGCACACCACTTTCATCTTCTGGTCTTCATGTATGTAACATTGACATACAACCTTTTACTTTTCTGTTTATGTTAATACACGCATGAACAGAACTGATAACATTTACTTACTCCTTTGCTCTATAAAGAGATTATTGATAATTTAACTTGTTTTACCACCATCAAACTTCATCTTTATTTCTAAATATAGATATTCTTTTTAGAAGTGTATTTTCTTCATTGACAACAAAATTGGTGTCGGTCTTGAAAATTTACATGCAATTTTTAATAAAAAAAATCTACAGGCAATATAAACCTAAGAAAGAAAAAGATGATCAGCAATAAATGTGATGAAGAAAACTCTCAGGAAGATGCTGCAAAAAGATACTGTCCCTGTCAACCAGTCAAATGGTGATGTCCCTGGCAGACAGACAGATGGTGATGTCCCTGTCAGCCTGGAAGATGGTGATGTACATATCAGTCAATCAGTTAGTTGGTGATGTTCCTGTCAGTCAGTCAGTCTGTGATGTTCTTATAAGCCAGTCAGTCTGTGATGTTCTTGTAAGCCAGTCAGAGGGTAATGTCCCTGTCAGCCAACAGATGGTGATGTCCTAGTCAGCCTGGCAGATGGTGATGTTCATATTAGTCTGTCAGTTGGTGATGTTCCTGTCAGTCAGTCATATGGTGATGTTCCTGTCAGCCAGTCAGATGGTGATGTCCCTGTCAGCCAGTCAGATGGTGATATCCCTTTCAGCCTGTCGATGGTGATAACCCTATCAGCCTGGCAGATTATGATGTCTGTGTTAGCCAGTCTGATAAGGTCCCTATTAGTGAGTCAGGTGGTGACGGTCCTTTCAGCCAGTCAGATAGTAGTTCTGTGTCAGAAAACCAGATGATGGTGACTGTGTATGCAGACATACTAGTGATCTCCAATTTGACCATTCTACAGCAGTGTAGAAGATAGTTATTTCAAAATCTTGTTTATTTATCCCTTTTCATTCATCAGTCAACACATGTATCATGTGTATTTACTGATGCTCATTATAGAAATCATGAGGAATTCAATTTGTAACATTTTTTTAAATTGTTATGCCAATAATTGACATTCCAGAATATCTTTTGCATTATAAGAGGTTCAGGCTCCTTCTGATTTCAAAATAATAATAATAAACTCATCATGGATACCAGAATTGAAATTTTGTAAGCCAGAAACGCTTTTCGTTTACAAAAGACTATTCAGTGACGCTAATGAAATAAAAAAGTAAAAGAAGGCCAAATAAAGTTGAAAACAGGCCTATGGTCTAATGGGTGTTGGTTTTCTCTTCTGAATTATTTTACACTGGTCATTATGGGGCCCTTTAAATTGTGGCTTCCTGTAGTTTAGGTAACAAGTTTTCAAGATGAAATGGCATTGAAAAATCGAAACAAGATATTTGAGAGTTTCTATATTATTGTAAATTTTATAATCTATGCATGGATTTTGGTTCTGATTGAGGGTAGATTAATTGTGTTTTGTTTTTTTCTTTTTTCAGATAGATAGTTGAAGATGTTGGAGACAGAAAACAAGAAATAAGAAACTTGTTTTGAATATTTTAATGTTTGAAATAAAATTTATTGTTTAAACCTTAAAAAGTTATCATAAATGTAAGATTAACAAGCAGAAATAAAACGAGATATAGGGTAATATGTCTATCAGACAACAACCTCAAAGATGAAACTCAAATTGTTCTTTATAGAAGTTATGTAAACGATTGAAAACAAGATTCTCAATAAATGCAGCTGTATCAACCTCTCGTAGATTTGTCCATGTTTTGTCTTGGTTTTTCATACTATTAGTTTTAAGTGTAACTGTGTCACATGAATGAGGGATACATGTAATCATTTTGTACCCTTACTTTGTCAGTATTAGTTATTGAGTGAGAAACTTCGTGGATGCTGATGGTTGTGTGGTTGTCTTCTTATCAATCTCATCCCTGTGCATAACAAAGCGGGTTGCTTACTTACTGATATAAAAATGTTTCATGTTGTGGAAATTTTGGATGACTCCTCTATCAATTGATCTATCTTTGGTCTTAATTTTATTTTTCTGGTTATTTTGACATTTGAATATCGTTTAATTTAGCCTTCCATAGTGTACCACCATGAACAAGCATAACTACTGGTATAGTTAAAAAATATGTCTGCTGTCTGAAATTTAGGTGAATGGTTTTGGTATTAACCACTAATAAATGACTATTTAAATAATATCATATACATGTATGAGAAATGTGGCAGTATAATTGTATAATTTACATTCAGATGGTTGTTTGGAGGCTTTTTATATCTTTTAAGGTCAATTCTGGCATGGTTCATTATTCATATTTTTTGTGTCCACGTTACATGCAACATTTAAGTCACTATTTTATGACAGAAATGAGATAATTGCAAAAATATTAATACAATTTTTTAATGTGAGGGTAACACAATGAAAAAGAGCCTTTACATGTTCAGAAAGAAAATGATTCTTACTGTATTTATCTCTTAAACTTTGCATGTAACATTGACAGAAAAGTAGAGGAAACTTGCTTTCACAAAAGTTCTGAAAGAAATGAAAATATAAATTTTAGAGTTTTGATGATAGACAATGTTTTGTGATCAATATATATGATATTGAATGTTGAATAAGTTAAGGAATCATTAATCTCAATTTGGAAAAAGTGTCCATGTTACATGCTCCAAATTCATTATTTGCTTTGGTTCCAAACTGACGTAAGTTTAAAAATGATTTTTTTGGTTACAAATAGAAGGACACCATTTGTAGCAATAATTTGTAAAAAATTTAGAACCTTATAATGATTTTTATTTTTTTCTTACAATGTCACACTAAAGTAGCATTAGCGAATTCCTGCCCATATAAAGCAACAGTTTAAAGTTTGAATGGACTCTACTAAGGCCAAAATAACGTTAGATTGTTAGATGTTGCCAGAGTTATGGATATGTGGTGGTCCTTGGGAATTGACCACCACATTTTTGGGAACGACCGACACAATTTTGGTAAATTGCAATAGAAATGATAGTAAGGACCTGCATTTTTTTCTTCAAGGACCATCAGGCAGAAAAAATGTAGAGAACTCTGCATTGCTCACCTATCTAAAAAGCAGTCTACCCAAAACTTTTTATGAATTTTTTTTAATTACATGTAAGATATTTTCCTGCTCTTACATCCTCTTCTTGTCTTTAGCTTGTAATTTATGTTGCTGAAAAAAATCTCATTGCATACCTACCAACCCTACAAGACATGGTTAGGCAACATCTAACAAGGATTTTATAAAGGTGGCTTTTAATATGGTATACATTGTCAGTGTTCCAGCTAGGATTTCAAAAAGGGTGCCAATCCTGAAAAAGGGCATTTAACGCGTGATATGATAATATGAAAAGGGCATGTTTTAATAAAGATATTAATCAAACATTGTGTTTATTCGTTGAATCACTGGTTTAATATACAAGAACAACATCATTAGCCCATATAAAACTCTATCTACTTTATAGGCTGAAAAACTTGTCAAGCAGCTTGTCACACACGTTTTTAGATCATTGTTAGGCACAGTTGAGCTTTATATGCAGTAAATTTCGAAAAGGTGACCTACTTCATTCTGTTTCTATGGTCTGATACACTTTACCAGTTTCACCTTTCTTCCTCTGCTGTGCTAAATGGCAATACAGCACAAAACAGCTGTGCTCAGTAAATGCAGAATGTTAGGATATAGCAACAATGAAAAATTGTATTCAAAATAAAGAATACAGAAAAAGATGACCAAGGCACCCTACCAACACTGCTACTAAGACCCTCTTTTACTTTTCCCATAACTCAAAATACCTTAACATATATATATTCTTATTAAGCAAGAAGTATGTAGACATATTTTAGAATATGTTAAGTGGGTTACTCAATGCTAGGAAAAAATCAGATTGAGTTATCTTTCTTTATTCGGGTGTGCTCCTTCTTTGGAGGATTATAAACAGTACGTAGAAGATCGATGTAAATATGCCCAAGTTGTCGTATGCACATTTCTTCAAAGATAATTGCCGACTGACCGATTCTATTAGAATGAATTAATGTTGATGTTCATTAACAGGGGTTAAAATTTTTTGTAACAGCTAACTAGCCCAAGACTTGTTGGCAGCAGGATTTCACTAGCCCTGTTGGAAGAACTGCTAGTCCATCAAAACTGACCTGCTAGCCCTAGTATGCCGTAAAAATCAAGAGTTTGCTGCCTAATACAAAATGTGTGTCCTTTGTTTGAAGAAGACATTATACATGTTATACACTGTATTTCATATTTTTTGTTAATCTGCTATTTATTCTGTTGGTGCTTAACCTAATTTAGTTGTTCCCACATTCAAAGCAGACTTTTTATTTGCGTGCTTGGGGCAATTAACGGCAATTTTTACAGAGCATCGTCTGTTTTTTTCATCACCAACAGCCAACCTTGCCAGAGGAATCATTGTGTCCTAGTTCTGCCAACTTTTTTTACAGGTAGTAAATATGGTAAATGCGTGAGTTTTTGGCCAAATTGTAAAGATCAAATACAAAACAATAGATCAAAGGCAAATGCTTCCAAATTAGCATGAAAATGTGTGAATCTCGCGATAAAGACTTGGCAGGCTTCCTGTCTTACTTTTTGGACCTTTTGGATTATAGCTCTTCATCTTTTATATAAGCTTTGGATTTCAAATAATTTGGCCACGAGCATCACTGAAGAGACATGTATTGTCGAAATGCGCATCTGGTGCAACAAAATTGGTACCGTTAATTTTATTACTACCACTGGGTCGATGCCTCTGCTGGTGGACTATTAGTCCCCGAGGGTATCACCAGCCCAGTAGCAAGTACTTCGTTACTGGCATGAACATACAAATTTTTTGTGTTATTAAAATTTGCTGTCACAAAATATTATAAATTATTATAAATTAAGGAATGTATCTCCCTCATGCAAAGCTCTGATTCCTTTCACGGATTTGGCTATACTTTTTGGACCTTTTGGATTATAGCTCTTCATCTTTTAAATAAGCTTTGGATTTCAAATATTTTGGCCACGAGCATCACTGAAGAGACATGTATTGTCGAAATGCGCATCTGGTGCAACAAAATTGGTACCGTTAATTATTAGACACTATAAAAACATTTCCACTTTTCCCGGTCGTATTTGGCATTTTTTGGAGGGATGAATTGTCAGTCTCATTACCCCCTTCATCTACAGTTTTTCGTTTTGAAACGGATAAAGTTCCTGGGCTTCCCGTATTAAAATATTAAGAAATATTTTGTTGCATGGTTTCGTGCTCAAGAGCTGTGCGACAAGACAGGTCAATACCGATCAATACATCATACCCCCAAATACCGTTAATTGAAAATCTCGGCATCAGCAATGTACAATACCCCAGGCCATGGTATGAGAAATCAATATTTAAAGTACTAGAATTGCAATCAACATACGATACCGAGCAGCCAGAGTTGTTTTTCTATTTTTAAAATATGTACAACAGGACCTGTACAAACCAGTTCAAATTCTTGGAATCCCGGATTAATTGAATCGGATTGGCTAACATAGAATAGTGATGAAGGGATTTTCCACTTTCTATATTGGAAACGTCAAGAATTTTGTGTTACTAGTCCGTCGGGCATATCGGGTTACACATTTTAACTGCCCGAGGCGTAATTGATCTAGTCCCGGGCGTCAGGCTAGTGGAATTTTTAACCCCTGATTAATTACCCATCCGATAAACTGATTACCTATAACAACAGATTATGACACCAGTTGTAACCGTTGATTAGCTTGGGGTCATAATCAAAGTTATATACCAGGTAAAATTTAGTAATTAGCAGATTATTTCAATACGAACCAAAAAATATACAATCGATCTTCAAAAAAGGCAGGGCGCCCTGGAAACTGTATAAAGGGCACAGGGTGGCACTCGGAAGTGCGGGCGCTGCACCCTCTGAAAACAACCTAGCTGGAACACTGATTGTATTATACATTGTAATTTGTCATAACATATAATGCGGCACTTTAATTGGCCAATATTAGTTGATCTGGGTTGATCTTAAGTTTGCAACTTTTATCATGTTTAAATGAAGTAACAAACTTATTTTGCTGCCGAAAGTTAGATTGATGTACGTTTTCTTGTAACAAGCACCAGAAGTGCATGAAGTGATAAAAAGTTGTCTTTTCATCAAAAAAACCTACCACACACTGAAAAGACAATGCTTTAGAAAATGAAATGTTCATTTCTGAATTTCTTTAATTATCAATAAAAACTTGTTTTCGTTTTGGGGATCTGGTAAGGCGAAGTGACGGTCGGGAAAGCAACTTCTTCGACATGGTAGCCCGGTAGCGTGAGCCCTGTACTAAAGATTTTGTCAGGAAACAAAATGTTGTTAGACGATACGGACACTGACAATATTGACACCAATACATGTATATGACCACAATTTTTTTAGCGGTCGTATAAAAAATAAAGACTTAGTCTGAGATTACTCTGACGTCCAACGGCTAATTTGCCAGACAAGCTGGGCCCTGGATATAAGGGCCCCAGCTAGTCTGGCAAAACAGCCATTAGACGTCAGAGTAATCTCGGACTAATTAAGACTAAGCAACACAAACCCTATCAAAAACTGAGGGTGATACAGGTGCACAAGGGTAAGCAAATGCTGCTCGTGACAACGTCATGTGGCCCCCATTATGTTGCTTATGTTAGTACAAACCCGGCTTCTTTATATTATATATATGGACACTATTTTCTTCCAATTGCCAATATTTTTATACTAGTATTGACAGAACGTCGTGCCTGTGAATTAATACTATAAAAAAAATCTTCGTGTCCTCACATACACGTAACACCTACCTATCATATCAAGATATTGTAACTTACCCAGAAGGATTTCGTTGTTTTAAATCTCCTGAGGCTGTAAAAGTAGAAATGTTGCAGACGAAAAATTAACTTACCGGAAACAAAATATTTAAAATGGAGGTAACGGGGTTAATGTTTTGGTCAAGGACATTTCTAAATTATATAAAATGACCAGTAAGAAATACAATTATAAATCAAAGATGCTGTAGACATAAGGAAATATATAGAATGTCTAAAGTATCGCTAAATAAATATTTTTATGGATTAAAGTATATTTTCTGCGGAATAAAAAGATGTCTGCGCCCATGTTTTAAAATGCGATCAAAAACAAAGTTGTGTTTATCGTGTTTTTGGTTAATTAAGGAAGAATTATATAGCATGTTTTTTACCTGAATTAAAAAGAAAAATGGGTGTGTATCGTAATTTAAGACTGTCACAAAACCGTTTTTGGATCGTAGAGATATACAATATACATTATTTTCCTGGCACTTGTTCCTATCCATGAAAAGATCCACTAGTTGATATTGGATAGAAAGGTTGTAACTATACATTGATAGTGTTTCTTTTAATGCTGTGCAATGGATAGAAACAAGTGCAGTGAGTTTTTTGTCCCCCGCGTGCCTCAAAGAATACATCTGCCAGCTAGGGCATCTCATTGGGGGGGGGGGTTCTGATCCCGGATCCCACATCCTGCTTACTGTTTTGTCAGATTCCTGTATCCCGCTTACACTATGTATGTAAGAAATTCTTATTTTTTGTAATTTCACATGTTCAGCTAGACTTCATTTCCATTTTCACGGCACAATAATTTTACTTTCATGTGTCACCCAATGAGACCCACCTACCAGGTGTACATGTACATTTGTCCACACGTCTCTCTGTCCGCTATAGTTCACTCTCCTATATTCGAATCAAGCCAGTTATATGAAACTTATATGAGGATTATATGACATTTATGAGATCAGCAATGTCATAGACGAGTTCGAAAATTAGTTCTGATCAATTAATTTGGAGTTATGCCCCTTGAAAACATTTATTACATGGAAATTAGCATTGTTAAATGTACAATTCTTGTCAGATTGTTATGAAATTTATATTTTAAGTGTTCAAAAATCAGTGCTGAACAATTATTTTTCGAAGAGTTATGTCCCTTGGAAATATTGACTTGATATACGGAAAATTTTATTTTTAGTTCTCTTACAAGTTTAATTCTTGAAAACATTATGAAACTTAAATCATAGGTTGATATAAGCAATGTCTTTGACACTTTTAAAATAAGTTTGAATAAGTATTTTAAATAAGTACTGTAATGCCCCTTGGAAATATTTTGAATTATAATGGAAATCCCATTGCATTTGCTCTGAAGCCTTCGTTACTCAAAAGATATTAATAAAAAGTCTTTCCAGAACAGGAAAGAAATTATATAGCCCTTGAACCTTGGAATGATAAAATGTGTGCAATGTAGGGGACTTTGGAACTCTGTTCTTTTATTTTAATTGCAACATAGACGTTTAACAGGCCTATGGTCAAGTCCTAATGGTCACATACATTTCAAGGCCATTAGGACAGAAAATAATAAAAATTCAAAAAGAACCTCAGGTACAGAGATCTTTTGGCCACACAACCTCGTTAACCGCACGTTGCTTCAGCCACAGTACCAGTTCGGCAATAGTTGATTCTTCTTATCATATATACAGTTTCCTATCAACATGAAAAAGGCTTACACCCACTTTATTTGAATTCTGGTGGATAGATGTCTCATTAACAATCATACATGTACCACAACTCCTTAATTTTATACAAATATAAGAAACATGAACACTAACATGACTAATGACTTTAAAAAAAATTGAAAAACAATTAAAACCATTATATTGCTAGCTGACTATGGCTGTTTGAAAATGATTTATTTTAATTTTTTATTTAATCATGCATTTTTGGGTTCCATTTATGCTGCAAGGTCGTTACTTCCAAAGGCTTCTCAAAGAGATGAAAACAATGATCAACTTCAAATTTTGAATAATTTTTATGTCTTGTTTAATATGTAGATGTATATTAAAAACTTCTTTTCTTGTTAATATTAACAACCAACATTAAAAGAATAAGAAGCTGAAAGTAAAACTCAGAAAAATATATTTGCAGAGAAACAAACAGAAAAGCTTGAGGGTTTGAAAGATTTACAGAATGTTAAAGACCAGATAGCTGTTGTTAAAGAGGTAAAGCTTTTAATCCAATAACAGCGTACATGTATAAGTAAATTATCTTTGTGGTTTAAGGAACCAAAAACTATAAATATGAGACACTCTTGATCTTCATATTTGTTATGCAAGTGTATTTGAAATATGACTCACAATTAAAAATTAAAAATCATATATCAGAGCTTTTTAGAAAATCACCATTCAACTAATTGTGCCTTTTAAAATGTTGCCAAGGAGACTTTGTTGATGTATTATCAAATTTATTTAAGAATTGATTTTGGTAGGTGGATATAAGAAGACGTGGTATGAGTGCCAATGAGACAACTCTTCATCCAAGTCACAATTTGTAAAAGTAAACCATTATAGGTCAAAGTACAGTCTTTAACACAGAGCCTTGGCTCACACCAAACAGCAAGCTATAAAGGGTCCCCAAAATGACTAGTGTAAAACCATTTAGACAGTAATTTGAATACCTGTAATTGAACAGGGACCTCCTCGTTTATACATTGTATATATTTTTTTTCACAATGATAGCTGCAAACTGTGATGAGTCAAAAACAGCGTCTTTACACTAAAGCATTTTTAGGGCTAGAATTACTCATCACACACAATTTTTATTATATAAAATTTGATTCTACTACTATTATGTACTTTGTAATCATCAACTTTTTCAAAGCATCCTTAATTCAAAAACATTTTCTTTCTTTTTGAATGTCCTTAATTTGGTATCGTTCACCTCTCTTGAATATACATATACAATTTCAGGCCCCTTTATGTTAATTAATTTACAATCAATCATTTAAAAAAATGTATATGATGCTGCAGAATCTGGATATGTGTAATGACATAAGTATAACAGGTTTACATTTAAGAAATAATTCATGGGGGCTTGAATATATCATGATTTTACCACGGGTTGGCCCTTTATGACAAATATTTTACCCTGAGCAATAGCGATTTTACCACAGGTTGGCCCTTTATGATCGCTCAGGGTAAAATATTTTTCATAAAGGGCCAACCCCTGGTAAAATCAAGATATATTCAAGCCCCCATGAATTATTTCTATTCTAATAGGACAAATACTGCAATTGTTTTCGATCGAAGCGCTCTAGGTGATGGCATTGTTTGTCGTTCCCGTAAATAAACGCACTATTAAATTGACGTAAAATAACAGAGCAAACTGAATAAATGATGATGCTTAAACTATTCACAATAACATATTTAGATAAGTTTGGATGTATATAATGATTATTGTACTTATATGTCTCATATGTATACAAAAATGGCTAATATAACATATTTTAGCATCATTTGTTTATGTTTCCTTGTGATGATTTTCCGTTTCACAAGCGTGTATTTTCCCATAAACTGCTTATATTCTGACGTCATTGTTCTATGAAGTCGGTCAGCTCATTCATAAGAAAACATGACGTGGGAGAACAATCGGAACAGCCCTAACAATATATTCATATTTTACCACGGGTGTGTACTCAAAGCGTTTGAAGGACGTCATGTTAGAATCACATGTATTTATTATTATTTTGAAGGTATGTAAAGGATTAAAATCCAATGAAGGGGAGATAACATATGTTTTAAAGAAGCTTGTTGAGATTTACATTACATTTCCTGCTAAACATCAAGTCAAAAGAGTGTTGATCAGGTAATTAAAAGAGATATATAATTACTGGAGGTCCTTCATCAATCTTAACTACTAGCTCCATGTGAATTTATTTTAGCTCCATCTTTAAATTAAAAAAATACACCAATTGAAAAGACCATCAGAGGTAATGATTAATTTTGTAAATTCCAAATTTTAAAATTTGGTCTGTTCAAAGTTACACTTAAGCAACACGACGGGTGCCACATGTGGAGCAGGATCTGCTTACCCTTCCGGAGCACCTGAGATCACCCCTAGTTTTTGGTGGGGTTCGTGTTGTTTATTCTTTAGTTTTCTATGTTGTGTCGTGTGTACTATTGTTTTTCTGTTTGTCTTTTTTATTTTTAGCCATGGCGTTGTCAGTTTGTTTTAGATTTATGAGTTTGACTGTCCCTTTGGTATCTTTCGTTCCTCTTCTTTTACACTTAGTCTAGTGCATTTCTTGTTCTTGAAGTTCTACACTTTGTAGGATTTTTTTTTATATTTATGCATTGTATGTTTTTAAAAATCAAGGCAAATTATTCTTTCAAAATCCTAAAACTTTTCTCAATATTTGCAGTGCCTTCCAGAGTTTACCTTCACAGTCCAGTGATTATGTTGTCACAGAATTAAGCAGACAGCTGGAATGTATCCATACAGGATGTCTAGTCTCAGGGGATCTCAGGAGTTATATAGATACGGTGGCTGGATTGATGGACAATTTTCCGTTAGGTAATGAATTTAAATGAGAATGGAATCTGTGAATTTGTCACAGAGTCAACTACCCAAATCTTATTGTAACAAATTTTGATAAAAGCAGATGTGGGGTATACTACAAATAGACAGCAACCTCATAACTCAAATATCACATGACATTGAGGACATTTAAAGACCAATGATTTGTCTTTGATAAGTTTGGTTCTTATTATGCCACTTTCATTTGAAAACTGCAAAAGGTTAGAAAATTTGTCAAAAATAACGTTAAAAAATGTACAACCAAAGACCAATGCAAGTTTTAATTGGACAAATAAATCATATTATATTGCAACTTTTGAGTTGATGATTTTCATATATTGACAAAAACATAAACACATACACTGTCTTCCTTTTATGTTATTATAAAGAATATTAGATACATTACTTCATTTTTTAATGTGTACATCATCAACTTTTGAGTGCGACAAGACAAGTGGGTTTTTTTTATTGGCTGTGTCTACCCATGAGGGTCTTGCATGGTTTGGTAAACCTTTGAGTTGAAGTTCTTCATATATTAACTCTTTCATTATTATAAAGAATATTGAGCTATAGTATCTTGTCATGTTTTACACACACATGATACATATACATACACATAATACTATACACACACATGAGACATTTACACAACACATAATACTATACACACATATGAGACATATGCACACTGATACTATTATACACAAACATGATACATGTAAAATTGAGAATGGAAATGGGGAATGTGTCAAAGAGACAACAACCCGACCAAATAAAAAACAACAGCAGAGGGTCACCAACAGGTCTTCAATGTAGCGAGAAATTCCCGCACCCGGAGGCGTCCTTCAGCTGGCCCCTAAACAAATATATACTAGTCCAGTGATAATGAACGCCATACTAATTTCCAAATTGTACACAAGAAACTAAAATTAAAATAATACAAGACTAACAAAGGCCAGAGGCTCCTCACTTGGGACAGGCGCAAAAATGCGACGGGGTTAAACATGTTTGTGAGATCTCAACCCTCCCCCTATACCTCTAACCAATGTAGAAAAGTAAAAGCATAACAATACTGTACATGTTTATTTGAATATGTTACAGGTCAGAAATGTATAGACAACCAGTGCTTAGAAATTCTACAAAATGTATCCTCTGTTTTATCAAAGTTTCTGGCTGAAAACAGGTAACCATTATCAATCATACTTTTTTTTTGTCGAGCCTGCAACTTTTGTTGCAGAAAGCTCGACATAGGGATAGTGATCCGGCGGCGGCGGCGGCGGCGGTGTTAGCTCACTTCTTAAAAGCTTTATATTTTAGAAGGTGGAAGACCTGGATGCTTCATACTTTGTATATAGATGCTTCATGTTACGAAGTTTCCGTCAGTCACATGTCCAATGTCCTTGACCTCATTTTCATGGTTCATTGACCACTTGAAAAAAAAGTTCAAATTTTTTGTAATGTTGAATTCTCTCTTATTATAAGTAATAGGATTATTATATTTAATATGTGCGTACCTTGCAAGGTCCCCATGTCTGTCCGACAGTTTTCACTTGACCTCGACCTCATTTCATGGATCAGTGAACAAGGTTAAGTTTTGGTGGTCAAGTCCATATCTCAGATACTATAAGCAATAGGGCTAGTATATTTGGTGTATGGAAGGACTGTAAGGTGTACATGTCCAACTGGCAGGTGTCATCTGACCTTGACCTCATATTCATGGTTCAGTGGTTATGGTTAAATTTTTGTGTTTTGGTCTATTTTTCTCATACCATATGCAATAGGTCTACTATATTTGTTGTATGGAATGATTGTAAGGTGTACATGTCTAGCGGGCAGATGTCATGTGACCTTGACCTCATTTTCATGGTTCAGTGGTCAAAGTTAAGTTTTTGAGTTTCGGTCTTTTTATCTAATACTGTATGCCATAGGTCAACTATATTTGGTGTATGGAAATATTTTATGATCTTTATGTCAGTTGCGCAGGTTTTATTTGACCGTGACCTCATTTTTATGGTTCATTGCACAGTGTTAAGTTTTTGTGTTTTGGTCTATTTTTCTTAAACTGTAAGTAATGGGTCAACTATATATGTTGTATAGAAGCATTGTTAGCTGTACATGTCTGCCTGGCTTGGTTCATCTGACCTTGACCTCATTTTCAAGGTTCATTGGTCTTTGTTTAGTTATCTTGGTTAATGTTAAGTTTATGTGACAGTTGTAATAAAGCTTAGCTTTATACTTATCAACATAATATCAATGATTAGTATAGAAGGCGAGACATTTCAGTGTGTGCACTCTTGTTTATATATTTCATAATTTCTATGTAGTATCTTCATCTCATGGGTTTTCTGTACTTTTAAGAATGCATTGTGATGTAATAGTTTCCATTGAAAAAGCATGCATAGTACAAATTCATATGCATACTTATGATCTAAACATATTGTACATACAAAATGCCAATTACATTATCCCAATTTTTTTTATTTGACAATTAATCATGATGAGGCATCGCATATTATTTAGTCTGATTTATCTTTCAGTATGCATTACAATATTGTTTTTTACCATGTCTACCATTCATATAGTAAGCATATTTATTAGAGTTGTTATGCTACTATTCATCTGTCACCAAGAGATTCTTTTGGCTGCTAAAATAGGAAAATATTATCTCTTTAAAAATATCAAAAACTTTATCACCATTTACAGACATTTTCAGTTCTGCTTATTTCTTGTTAACTATGATTTGTTATTAAGAACCCCTTTTATTCTCCAAAAATCTTTGAAAAACAATTTTTATGAAGAACAGAGGATGCAGGGCAAATGTCAATGTGACAGCAACCTAGCAACATTATTATAGTTTCCTTTTCTTTATAGTTCAACACAGTCCTCAGTTAGACAAAATGAGTTAATGCATAGCTGTCTAGCTTGCATCCAGGCAGGGAACAAAATTTTACAGAAAAGCCACTCTACACTGTCCTGCAAAGAATCAGTAGAAATCAGTAGTGTAACAACGTCATTAATAAAACACAATATTGACATCTTACACATAGGTAATGTAATGCTGAATAGAACCAAGGTCAAGATTCTTTGGGATGAGATTTTTTAGTATGTATGCCCTATAACTGGCAATCCACCAAAAATCAAACATGTCCGCCAATGTTCAGTATAGAGATGGTCCGGTCTAGAAACTAAACATTTGTGGTGGTTTTATTCTTTTGTGGGTTTTTTTATACGCCCGTCAAAATTTTGACGGGACGTATTATGGTATACAAATGTCCGGTGTCCGTCTGTCTGTCCGGCGTAAACATGTCGCACCGTAACTTGAGAACAACTTATCCAAATTTCATGAAACTTAACATAAGTTGTTTCTTATGATGGTCAAATGATCTGTATACTTTTTGGTGAAAATAAGATTAAAACTTTTTGAGTTACGGCACTTTGTAACTAAAACAGGGGTGTGTTTTTTTCACATGTCGCACCGTATCTCAAAAACGATTCTTGATTATGGCTTAAAACTTTAAACACTTCTTAGTTATATTAATCTTAATATCTGTATACTTTTTGGTGATGATTCAAAACTTTATTTTTGAGTTATTGAGTATTTTGTAAAAAAGGGGGAGGGTTTTTTTACATGTCGCACCATATCTCAAAAACGATTTATGATTATTGCTTAAAACTTTACACATGTCTTTGTTATATTAATCTAAAGATCTGTATACTTTTTGGTGATGATTCAAAATTTCATTTTTGAGCTATTGAGTATTTTGTAAAAAAAGGGGAGGTTTTTTTTTACATCAGGTCGCACCGTATCTCAAAAATAATTTATGATTATTGCTTAAAACTTTACACACTTCTTTGTTATATTAATCTAAAGATCTGTATACTTTTTGGTTTTGATTCAAAATTTTATTTTAGTGATATTTAGTTTTTTGTAAAAAAAAAAACAGGGTTGGGGGTTTCACATGTCCCGCCGTGTCTCAAAAACAATATATGGTTATTGCTTAAAACTTTCTCAGAAACTATTTATGATTATTGCATAAAACAAGACGTCGGGCGTATCATGCGCTCATGGTGCAGCTGTTTATTAGTATTTAGTGATGCAATGTTAACTGATCACAATGAATGTTAATATTTCCTACCAACACATATTTAATTATTCTGATCTTATGTGTACCAAATATTTAATTATTCTGATCTAATGTATACCAAATATTTAATTATTCTGATCTAATGTATACCAAATATTTAATTATTCTGATCTAATGTGTACCAAATATTTAATTATTCTGATCTAATGTATACCAAATATTTAATTATTCTGATATAATGTGTACCAAATATTTAATTATTCTGATTTAATGTGTACCAAATATTTAATTATTCTGATCTAATGTGTACCAAATATTTAATTATTCTGATATAATGTGTACTAAATATTTAATTATTCTGATCTAATGTATACCAAATATTTAATTATTTTGATTTAATGTGTACCAAATATTTAATTATTCTATCTAATGTGTACCAAATATTTAATTATTCTGATCTAATGTATACCAAATATTTAATTATTCTGATCTAATGTATACCAAATATTTAATTATTTTGATCTAATGTGTACCAAATATTTAATTATTCTGATCTAATGTATACCAAATATTTAATTATTGTGATCTAATGTGTACCAAATATTTAATTATTCTGATCTAATGTGTACCAAATATTTAATTATTCTGATCTAATATGTACCATATATTTAATTATTCTGATCTAATGTATACCAAATATTTAATTATTCTGATCTAATATGTACCATATATTTAATTATTCTGATCTAATGTGTCTAATGTGTACTAAATATTTAATTATTCTGATCTAATATGTACCATATATTTAATTATTCTGATCTAATGTATACCAAATATTTAATTATTCTGATCTAATATGTCTAATGTGTACCAAATATTTAATTGCAAATACTGGACCTGGAATTTACATTTGAACCACCAGATTTGTAGTAGTGGTGGACCTTATAACCATAAGGCTAAATAGAGAACTCAGTAGTAGATTATACATTTGACTGGAAAGAATGTTCTCTCTTACTTGTGGTGTTTTCTTTTTGTTTGTACTAAAACAGATAGCTTGACAGTCAGGGGTAAACCTTGTATGAAATGTTTCCTTATTGATACAAGTAAATTATTTTGGAGTTAGAGTTATGTCCCTTAGACATTAATTTTTTTTATATACAAATATAAGTAAAGCCTGATGGAACCTCAATACCAATAAAGATTAGAAGTTTCACATGAATAAAGTTGTTTTTTTAAATGAATTGATTTATTTAATTTACATATTGGTATAAAATAGTTAGCAATTTTTTGCCTTTTACATTTTTGTTTTTATTTTTTTTAAGATATAGTTTTTTTCAATAGAAAACAATAACCACTAATAAATTGCTATATATTATCACTAGTTTCAAGGAATAAGATTAACCATTTGATTTCATTATCAAGCCTTTGTTTTATAAAAATATGACTTCTGCAACATTTTGTACAACTATTTCCTCCATATTGCATCAACATGCATTTGACAAAATCAAAAGCAACTGAATTGCTATTCTATTTCTCAAAGTCACAGTTTAGATTGATGATTTTTTTTTCAATTAGTAAGACTTCAGAAATTATTCTTATTTAAAATAATGATGTTTCTGTATTTTACAGATGAGTTTTTGATGGACTGTAAAACAACATGTGCTATAAATGTGATATTACTGATTAGGTTGAAGTTTCCTAAGAGCATTGTTTCAAAGGTATGGCATTAACAAATATTTGACAGAATTCTAAAATGTCATTGCATCCTCAGCCTTTGTTCTCTAGTAAATAATTGTATCATTGGTAATCATACCTTGTCTTTTTATTTTAGTTTAAACATTATACTGCGGAACAGGCATCAGATATCAGAAACCAACATGGATGTATCTATAGACAAAAATATATCTAGAGAAATGGCAAAATAACTGACATGATAAGGAATTGGAGCCCTAGGAATGTTTTTTATCTGATGCTTATTCAAATATTTTTTAAATGCACTATAAATCTTGCATTTTCACCATTACAGAAGATAATGAATTGTGCTTGAAAGTTTAAATGCAACAAGTTTCATTAAAATAACTATTAATAAATTAAAAAACAAATAGATAAACCATGCCTTTAACTTTTCTGTAACTTTTGTAGAATAAAACTGTTGCAAATGATTTTTTAACACAATTTTATACTTTCATTGTAATACACAATTATTTTCACAGGTTGTGGAGTACATATTTCAGGGTACAAACAAAGCTGGTGCTGATAAGTCAGATTTTCAAACATTGTCCAAGGGAGACAACTTATCTTGTCAGCTGAGTTTACTTTATGGCATAATGTCAATAATGGAACTATCAGAACTTGTAGAATTGCATGATGGGAAATGTTTGCTATTAGATTATATATTTCCATCCCTGACAAAAATATCAGAAAAAGGGTAAGCTTTGATAATAATCAATAAATTTATAAATGCTGTTGCATTATGGGTCTCGATTTTGAATGATCAATTTGGCAAAGATTACTTATTAAAAAAACTAACTAACTTGTTACGGTCACATACAGAATATTGGAGGTTAAACATTTTTCTTGTGCGCCAAACCTTCCCATACTGGGGAAAGTGGTGTGACAGTACAACATAAAAACAAACAATAAAAATCAATTGAAAAAGGATTAACTTGTCAGATAGATTCAATGTAGAAAAACAACGAACAAAAAAATAGACCTGATGTGACAGGGTATTTATACATATCTTCAACAACAAAAAAGACACTAATTAAAGATCTGAGAGTAGTGTCAGTTACTGACAGCTAGTTCAGAGCCAATAAAATCCAATAGATAAAATCTATTTGAATTGTTGAGAAATTTTAAAACTGGTAAAATTCTTGATAATATTTGTTTTTTATTTAACTGAAATTGGCTGAGGTATATGAAGAATGTATAACATAAATAGTTATTTCCATCAATATTTTTATATAAACACTTAATTTATTTTTAAATTTATATCCAAGTATAGTATTTTGCTTATGATTCTTATTAGAACTAAAGAAAGTATAGCAATATAGGAAAATGAGTACTAAACCTATATATATAAAAAGTCATCAACAGGTCAAGTATATAATGGAGGTCGTAAACAATTTTCAAATTCTTGAGTTGTATGCTCTAAAAAAATTATTTTATGGCTTATTAGGCTTTTAGATATTTGAGTGATTTTATTTTATGCATTGATTGAGTGTATCTTTTCTTTCCATTATACATATATCTGCGCTTTATGTACATAGTTGCCTAGTTCTATAGACTATTACATATCGTCAGATCAGATGTTTTCTGATGTCTTATAAATTTGTACCTATTCATGCTTTTTCAATGGAAATTGTGACGTCGCAATGCATACTTAAAAGCAAGAAAACCCATAATTTGAGGATAATTTATTATGATTTTTTTTCAGATATCCAAATTCCATCAGTAAATTGTTAACAGTAAAGTGCTACAATATGTGGACTTCTAAAACTTGGTATGTATAGATAAAGGAATTGCACTTAAAAAAGTAATGATAAACATCTTCAATTTTATGTATGCAGCTTGATCTAAACTCTGAAATATGCATTCCTGTAGTTAGGGTAAGACTGATTGAAAATATATTTTGGTAAGGTATGTTGAGAAATTTAGTTTGAGATTATTTCCAGAATTAACAAGAGTTAGTGAAGCTATGTTTTTTCTTTCAGTTCATGTTTAAAATCTGAAGTAGTTTCAAATAAACAGAGGTCATTGCTATGTGGTGGAGGTCAGATTATAGAGGCTACCATGTCATGTGTTTGGACAGTTTGGGAAGACACTACTGATGTAGGTATATATAAAATTAGCAGACCCAAAAAACCCTCTCCTTGTCAAATATATTTTGTATATTCATCTTATTGGTAAATTGAAGATTTTTATAAAAAAATGTTGCTATGAAACTATTAGATGAATGAATTGTTATCTTTTGTACTAGCTTTATTAAATTATAATTTACACATCAGGTGGCTTAGCTTTACTTTTTTACCCTCTCTATATATTCTTGTGAGAATTTCATTTATGTACCATCCAACTCCTTTTAACCACTTTTTATATGACCGCAAAAAAAATTTTGGGATCATATTATGGTATGATGTTGTCGTCGTCTTTGTCGTCCGAAGACACATTAGTGTTCGGACAATAACTTAAGTTTAAGTGAATAGATCTTTATGAAATTTTTTCAGAAGGTTCAATACCACAAAAGGAAGGTTGAGATTGAATTAGGGGCCCAAAGGGGCCCAAAACAAGAATTTTTCTAGTTTCAGGATATTAACTTGTGTATAAGTATTTCAATTGCTCTGAAATTGTACCACAATGTTTATAACAACAAGTAGAAGGTTTGGATTCATTTAAGGGGTTATGGGGCCAACGTTAAGGAATTAAGGGCCAAAAAGGGGCCAAAAACAAGCATTTTTCTAGTTTCCAGACAATTACTTGTGTGTAATTGTATGGATCTCTCTGAAATTGTAACACAATGTTCAATATGACAAAGGGGAGGCTGGGATTAATTTGGGTTAATTGGCCAAAATATATTGGAATTAGGGGCCAAAAAGAAGCATTTTTCTAGTTTCCAGACAATAACTTGTGTTTAAGTGTATGGATCTCTCTGAAATTGTACTACAATGTTCCATACTACAAAGGAAAGAGTGGGCTTGAGTTTAAAGGTTATTGCTCTAAGGGGGGTTTCATTAAGTAGGAGGGGGGTTATAAATTTTTTCAGGGATTCCTTTTTAGCTCACCTGGCCCAAAGGGCCAAGTGAGCTTTTCTCAGCACTTGGCGTCCGGCGTCCGGCGTCCGTCGTCTGTCGTCCGTCGTCTGGCGTCGTTAACTTTTACAAAAATCTTCTCCTCTGAAACTACGGGGCCAAATTTAACCAAACTTGGCCACAATCATCATTGGGGTATCTAGTTTAAAAAATGTGTCTGGTGACCCGGTCAACCAACCAAGATGGCCGCCACGGCTAAAAATAGAACATAGGGGTAAAATGCAGTTTTTGGCTTATAACTCAAAAACCAAAGCATTTAGAGCAAATCTGACATGGGGTAAAATTGTTCATCAGGTCAAGATCTATCTGCCCTGAAATTTTCAGATGAAACGGACAACCCGTTGTTGGGTTGCTGCCCCTGAATTGGTAATTTTAAGGAAATTTTACTGTTTTTGGTTATTATCTTGAATATTATTATAGATAGAGATAAACTGTAAACAGCAATAATGTTCAGCAAAGTAAGATTTACAAATAAGTCAACCTGACCCAAATGGTCAGTTGACCCCTTTAGGAGTTATTGCCCTTTATAGTCAATTTTTAACCATTTTTCGTAAATCTTAGTTATCTTTTAGAAAAATCTTCTCCTCTGAAACTACTGGGCCAAATTAAACCAAACTTGGCCACAATCATCATTGGGGTATCTAGTTTAAAAAATGTGTCCGGTGACCCGGCCAACTAACCAAGATGGCCACCACGGCTAAAAATAGAACATAGGGGTAAAATGCAGTTTTTGGCTTATAACTCAAAAACTAAAGCATTTAGAGCAAATCTGACATGGGGGTAAAATTGTTTATAGGGTCAAGATCTATCTGCCCTGAAATTTTCAGATGAACCGGACAACCTGATGTTGGGTTGCTGCCCCTGAATTGGTAATTTTAAGGAAATTTTGCTGTTCTTGGTTATTATCTTGAACATTATTATAGATAGAGATAAACTGTAAACAGCAATAATGTTAAGCAAAGTAAGATTAACAAATAAGTCTACATGACCGAAATGGTCAGTTGACCCCTTTAGGAGTTATTGCCCTTTATAGTCAATTTTTAACCATTTTTCGTAAATCTTAGTAATCTTTTACAAAAATCTTCTCCTCTGAAACTACTGGGCCAAATTAATCCAAACTTGGCCACAATCATCTTTGGGGTATCTAGTTTAAAAAAGGTGTGGCGTGACCTGGTCAACAAACCAAGATGGCCGCCACCGCTAAAAATAGAACATAGGGGTAAAATGCAGTTTTTGGCTTATAACTCAAAAACCAAAGCATTTTGAGGAAATCTGACATGGGATAAAAATGTTTATCAGGTCAAGATCTATCTGCCCTGAAATTTTCAGATGAATCGGTCAATCGGTTGTTGGGTTGCTGCCCCTGAATTGGTAATTTTGAGGAAATTTTGCTGTTTTTGGTTATTATCTTGAATATTATTATAGATAGAGATAAATTGTAAACAGCATTAATGTTCAGCAAAGTAAGATCTACAAATAAGTCAACATGACCAAAATGGTCAGTTGACCCCTTTAGGAGTTATTGCCCTTTATAGTCAATCTTTAACCATTTTTCATAAATCTAAGTAATCTTTTACAAAATCTCCACTGAAACTACTAGGCCACAATCATCTTTGGGGTATCTAGTTTGAAAAATGTGTCCGATGACCTGGCCATTCAACCAAGATGGCCGCCACGGCTAAAAATAGAACATAGGGGTAAAATGCAGTTTTTGGCTTATAACTATGAATTCAAAGCATCTAGAGCAAATCTGACAAGAAGTTAAATTGTTAATCTAGTCAATATATATCTGCCCTGAATTTTTCAGATGAATTGGACAACTGGTTGTTGGGTTGCTGCCCTCCAATTGGTAATTTTTAAAGAAATTTTGCCGTTTTTGGTTATCTTGAATACTATTATAGATAGCGATAAACTGTAAACAGCAATAATGTTCAGCAAAGTAAGATCTACAAATAAGTCAACATGACCTAAATGGTCAATTGACCCCTTAAGGAGTTATTGCCCTTTATAGTCAATTTTTAACAATTTTCATTAATTTGGTAAATATATGTAAATTTTTACCAAATATAGTTCTCTGTTACTAATGGGCAAAGTTCATTATAGATATAATTGTAAGAAGCAAAATCGTTCAGTAAAGTAAGAACTTCAAACACATCACCATCACCAAAATACAATTTTGTCATGAATCCATTTGTGTCCTTTGTTTAATATGCACATAGACCAAGGTGAGCGACACAGGCTCTTTAGAGCCTCTAGTTTTCAAAGTTTTCAAATTTGAAATTTGAAATTTTCAAGAAGAAATCTTCAATTGACAGTATTGTTCAATAGATTTGTTAGATCTTTGACCACATTTATTTTGTGGCAAAAACCTATATTATGTCAAAAATTTGATTACAATCCAAATCTAAACAGTATCAAGCTTGAATATTGTGACCAAATTTGCCCGCAACTGGTCAGGGTTTGGCCAATGTGGTAGTATAAAGCTGCGCCCTGTTGAGCACCTGGTTATACATCTGGGGAATTATTTTTTTAGGTTTGTATAATGCTATGGTGCTGATGTATTCTGCTTCGTTGTCGTACAAAGACTTATTTGGTTTCTGAACAATAACTTTAGTTTAAGTGAATAGATCTCAGTGAAATTTTGCACGAAGGTTTAATTCCACAAAAGGAAGGTTTGGTTTGGTTTTGGTGTTTATGGTACCAACCAATTATATAAGGAATAAGGGACCAAAAACATGCAATTTTGCAGTTTCAGGACAATAACTTTTGTGTTAGTGTATGAATCTCTCTGACATTTTACCACATTGTTCCATATCACAAAGGGAAAGCTTGGATTGAGTTTAAGGGTAATTGCTTCAAACATGCAGGAATAAGGCCAAAAATAGGGGCCAAAAACAAGCATTTTCCTAGTTTCCAGACAATAATTTGTGTTTTAGTGTATATTGTACTACAAGTTTAATACTACAAAGGAAAGGTGGGATTGAGTTAGGGGTAATTCCCTTGAAGGGGGGTAAAAAAAAGTTGGGGGGGGGGGGGATTCCCAAAAAATTTCTAATGTTTTGAAACAAGAAGAAATCTTCAATTGCACAATATTGTGCAATAGTTTTTTAGCTCACCTGGCCCGAAGGGCCAAGTGAGCTTTTCCCATCACTTTGCGTCCGGCGTCCGTCGTCCTGCGTCCGTCATCCGTCGTCGTCCTGCATCCGTCGTCGTTAACTTTTACAAAAATCTTCTCCTCTGAAACTACTAAGCCAAATTTAATCAAACTTGGCCACAATCATCATTGGGGTATCTAGTTTAAAAAATGTGTCCGGTGACCCCGCCAACCAACCAAGATGGCCGCCATGGCTAAAAATAGAACATAGGGGTAAAATGCAGTTTTTGGCTTATAACTCAAAAACCAAAGCATTTAGAGCAAATCTGACATGGGGTAAAATTGTTTATCAGGTCAAGATCTATCTGCCCAGAAATTTTCAGATGAATCGGACAACCCGTTGATGGGTTGCTGCCCCTGAATTGGTAATTTTATGGAAATTTTGCTGTTTTTGGTTATTATCTTGAATATTATTATAGATAGAGATAAACTGTAAACAGCAATAATGTTCAGCAAAGTAAGATTTACAAATAAGTCAACATGACCGAAATGGTCAGTTGACCCCTTAAGGAGTTATTGCCCTTTATAGTCAATTTTTAACCATTTTTCGTAAATCTTAGTAATCTTTTACAAAAATCTTCTCCTCTGAAACTACTGGGCTAAATTAATCCAAACTTGGCCACAATCATCTTTGGGGTATGTAGTTCAAAAAATGTGTCCAGTGACCCGGCCATCCAACCAAGATGGCTGCCACGGCTAAATATAGGACATAGGGGTAAAATGCAGTTTTTGGCTTATAACTCAAAAATCAAAGCATTTAGAGCAAATCTGACATGGATTAAAATTGTTTATCAGGTCAAGATCTATCTGCCCAGAAATTTTCAGATGAATCGGACAACCCGTTGATGGCTTGCTGCCCCTGAATTGGTAATTTTATGGAAATTTTGCTGTTTTTGGTTATTATCTTGAATATTATTATAGATAGAGATAAACTGTAAACAGCAATAATGTTCAGCAAAGTTAGATGTACAAATAAGTCAACATGACCGAAATGGTCAGTTGACCCCTTAAGGAGTTATTGCCCTTTATAGTCAATTTTTAACCATTTTTCGTAAATCTTAGTGATCTTTTACAAAAATCTTCTCCTCTGAAACTACTGGGCTAAATTAATCCAAACTTGGCCACAATCATCTTTGGGGTATGTAGTTTAAAAAATGTGTCCGGTGACCCGGCCATCCAACCAAGATGGCTGCCATGGCTAAATATAGGACATAGGGGTAAAATGCAGTTTTTGGCTTATAACTCAAAAATCAAAGCATTTAGAGCAAATCTGACGGAGTGAAATTGTTTATCATGTCAAGATCTATCTGCCCTGAAATTTTCAGATGGATCCGACAACCGGTTGTTGGGTTGCTGCCCCATAATTGGTAATTTTAAGAAAATTTTGACGTTTTTTGTTATTATCTTGAATATTATTATAGATAGAGATAAACTGTAAACAGCAATAATGTACAGCAAAGTAAGACCTAAAGATAAGTCAAACATGACAAAAATGGTCAGTTGACCCCCTAAGGAGTTATTGTCCTTTATAGTCAATTTTTAACAATTTTCATAAAATTTGTAAATTTTTACTAACATTTTCCACTGAAACTACTGGGCCAAGATCATTATAGATAGAGATAATTGTAAGGAGCAAGAATGTTCAGTAAAGTAAGATGTACAAACACATCACCATCACCTAAACACAATTTTGTCATGAATCCATCTGCTTCCTTTGTTTAATATTCACATATACCAAGGTGAGCGACACAGGCTCTTTAGAGCCTCTAGTTTTAGATCTTTGACCACATCTATTTTGTGTAAGAATCCTATATTATGTCAAAAGTTTGATAACTATCCAAATTCAGACAGTATCAAGCTCGAATACTGTGTCCAAATTTGCCCCAACTGTTCATGGTTTGACCTCTGTAGTTGCATCATGTTGGCTCATCAACACTTTCTATTATTTTATGTTCATTGATATAATTATTTTCATTGCCATGTTTAACCCAGCCACATTCTGTTTATAATGGAAATGGGGAATGTGTCACAGAGACAACCCGACCAAAGAGCATTGTTTTATTTTTGTCAGGGTCTTTACTTATTTTATAGGTCATAAGAATCATAGCCAGAGAAATCTTTGAGAATGTTCTTAAAATCCACACCATGACCAGCTCATCAGACATAAGTACCGACATTTTCCTGCAGAATCTGACAAAGAAACTCATCTTCCATGTCAGCTGGTCAAGCAAAGGAAAATATGGGATGTTAAGTAACCTAGTCCAGATTGTAGGGACTGACCTTCTTTTACAGCAGACCTCTGATCTCTCAACCATGATACTGTCACAGATGAGTGAGCATGCATTAGCCTGTCATGTAAGTACTTTTTGAATATTTTATAGATTCACATGCAGCTACATGGAAGTTGAAGTAAACGACTACTGTGGATTCTTTATTATTCGTTGGATACCAATTTTGTGGGTTTCATGGGAATAGGTGAACCAAGAAATTTAAATTTTAAATGAAATTCAAGTTTCTATAAAGTTGTATCCAGACTTTGGCAGAGCCAAGAAATCACATATCCACGAAAATGCAAGGTTTCTGTTATCCACGAAAATTGGTTCTCACGAAAAAGATTGAATCCACAGTATGTCTTACAAATAACCCCCTGACTATGCAGTGGCCTGTCATGTAGGTAGCATGCAGATACATGGAAATTGAATTACAAGACCATGTCTTACAACCAATCCCTGAACATAAATTGGCCTCTCGTGCAAGTAGCATGCAGCTACATTGAAATTGAAGTAAAAGCCTATGTCTTATAACCAACCCCCTGAACATGCAGTGTCCACTCATTCAAGTAGCATGCAGCTACATTAAGAAAGAAGAACAAGACTATGTCTTACAGCCAACTCCCTGAACAAATGCTGGCCTCTCATACAAGTAGCATGCAGCTACTTGTAAATTGAAGTGTAAGACTACGTCTTACTACCAACCCCCTTAACATGCATTGGCCTCTCATATAAGTAGCATGTAGCTACATGGAAATTGAAGTAAAAGCCTATGTCTTAAAGCCAATCATCTTAATGCATTGGCCTTACATGCAAATAAAATGCAGCTACACTGAAATAGAATGTTACAGTGGTCTTCAGATTAGGTAATGTAATGGTTTAACATAATACATCTGTATTGGTCGTCCATCTTATGGTATGTATAAAACGCACCCATGCATAGTATGCATCCCCCTTTTCATCCTTGAAAATTGAGAAAAAAGTTTCTTATGAAAAAAATGATTTCTTTTCTTGGACAGTCCTGGTTGATTTCAGGATAATGAAATCATTGTTGCAGGATAAATAACTTAACAAATTATGTTTGATTCTTTATTGTTTCCATAGATGTGTTTGATTGAGAACAACAGAAAGTGTTTAATTTAAAGCAGCTAAAGATAAACTGTTTTTCACTATAATGGAACAATTTATACAGTTATTTATTTTTTTAAACTTAAAGGTATACCTTCATTTTTAACTCTCATGGTTCATAAAGCTGTTTCTGTCAATATATGTAGTTTGTCTGTCTACTTTTGTTTGTAGTTGTTTGTGTATAAATGGATTTTTTTTAAACATTTTTAAAAGATTGTTTTTATACGACCGCAAAAATTTTAATTTTTTGGTCGTATATTGCTATCACGTTGGCGTCGTCGTCGTTGGCGTCGTCGTCGTCCGAATACTTTTAGTTTTCGCACTCTAACTTTAGTAAAAGTGAATAGAAATCAATGAAATTTTAACACAAGGTTTATGACCACAAAAGGAAGGTTGGGATTGATTTTGGGAGTTTTGGTCCCAACATTTTAGGAATTAGGGGCCAAAAAGGGCCCAAATAAGCATTTTCTTGGTTTTCGCACTATAACTTTAGTTTAAGTGAATAGAAATCTATGAAATTTTGACACAAGGTTTATGACCACAAAAGGAAGGTTGGGATTGTTTTTGGGAGTTTTGGTTCCAACAGTTTAGGAATTAAGGGCCAAAAAAGGGCCCAAATAAGCATTATTCTTGGTTTTCGCACATTAACTTTAGTATAAGTAAATAGAAATCAATGAAATTTTAACACAAGGTTTATGACCACAAAAGGAAGGTTGGGATTGATTTTTGGAGTTGAGGTCACAACAGTTTATGAATTAGGGGCCAAAAAAGGGCCCAAATAAGCATTATTCTTGGTTTTCGCACAATAACTTTAGTATAAGTAAATAGAAATCTATGAAATTTAAACACAAGGTTTATGACCATAAAAGGAAGGTTGGGTTTGATTTTGGGAGTTTTGGTCCTAACAGTTTAGGAATAAGGGGCCCAAAGGGTCCAAAATTGAACTTTGTGTGATTTCATCAAAAATTGAATAATTGGGGTTCTTTGATATGCCGAATCTAACTATATATGTAGATTCTTAATTTTTGGTCCCGTTTTCAAATTGGTCTACATTAAGGTCCAAAGGGTCCAAAATTAAACTTAGTTTGATTTTAACAAAAATTGAATCTTTGGGGTTCTTTGATATGCTGAATTTAAAAATGTACTTAGATTTTTAATTATTAGCCTAGTTTTCAAGTTGGTCCAAATGGGGGTCCAAAATTAAACTTTGTTTGATTTCATCAAAAATTGAATAAATGGGTTCTTTGATATGCCAAATCTAACTGTGTATGTAGATTCTTAATTTTTGGTCCAGTTTTCAAATTGGTCTACATTAAGGTCCAAAGGGTCCAAAATTAAACTAAGTTTGATTTTAACAAAAATTAAATTCTTGGGCTTATTTGATATGCTTTATCTAAATATGTACTTTGATTTTTGATTATGGGCCCAGTTTTCAAGTTGGTCCAAATCAGGATTTCATATCAAGTATTGTGCAATAGCAAGAAATTTTCAATTGCACAGTATTGCACAATAGCAAGAAATATCTAATTGCACAATATTGTGCAATAGCAATTAATTTTCAATTGGAGTTATCTTTCTTTGTATAGAATAGTAGTTGATAATATATGTTGGAAATTTGCCAAACATGACTATGATGTCATTTTCTATTTTTATTTGCCAATAACTTTATGTAAATGACTATATGTCATTTTCTATTTTTATTTGCCAATAACTTTATGTAAATAACTTCATTGGAAATTTGCCAATATAAAATGTTTCTGATGAAGTTTTTTTTATTGTTTTATACAATAAACAATGTATATTCACTTTTACTACCAACCAATCTTTACCATTCAGTGATAACAAACACTTTATTTTACATTTTAATATTTTATGATGTATTTAAAAGAGTAGTTATTGTTGCAAACTCCATTAGAAATTTAAATTGATATCAGTTTTGGAAAATGGGAAACGGGGATGTGAAAAAAAAGGGGGGGGTTAAATTTTTCTCATTTCAGATTTCATAAATAAAAAGAAAATTTCTTCAAACATTTTTTTGAGAGGATTAATATTCAACAGCATAGTGAATTGCTCAAAGGCAAAAAAAAACTTTTAAGTTCATTAGACCACATTCATTCTGTGTCAGAAACCTATGCTGTGTCAACTATTTAATTTTAGATTTAAAAAGTTTGACGAAGAAATCTTTAATTGATTTGTAAAATCTTGACATTTGTTTTGTGTAAAAAAAAACCATGTATTGTCAAAAATTTGATCACAATCCAAATTCAGAGCTGTATCACGCTTGAATGTTTTGTCCATACTTGCCCCAACTGTTCAGGGTTCGACATCTGCGGTCGTATAAAGCTGCGCCCTGCGGAGCACCTGGTTCAATTTTATTCTAATTAGATCTTGTTTCAACAATATTTGAAACAGGAAACCACAAAATTTATCATATGGAAAAATATTTAAAACATCACAAACAAAATTTTATAACGAAACCAGAAATTATTATTATGAGGAAAAAACATAGATTTTTTATCATAACATATCTTAAATCAGGAAACCAGAAAATTTGTCAAATGTTATCTATTTGACAGATCACAAATGGGTTTGTTTAATGAAACTAACATAATTTCATGACCAGAAATTACTTTGATCTAAAAATAATAAAACAAATGTATCATGAAATCTGTTCCCTAGCAATTAAAAGTGTATATAACCAAATGTGTGCATGTTCTTGTTTTCAGTCACCTTCTTTATTGAAAGGAATTTCAGTCCCCAAAATTGTTGTTCTATTTTCCTACAAAGTTAACTAAATCTTTATAAAACTCATACAGTATTTTTAAAAGAGCTTGCAACTGATAATCAGACTTTATAAAATGTCAACTGTGTCTGAGCAGAAAGTTTATGAACCAGGGTTATGTCAAAGATCTTCTTATCCTTTTTCTAGACAAGTTTATCGGAAGATCAAAATACCGTGTTGATAAATATTCTGTATCAACTTCACAAATAATACATGATGGTCAATATATATATAGTTTGTCTGTCCACTTTTGTTTGTAGTTGTTTGTCTGTGTAAAAATGGTGTCTTTTTAAAAAACGTTTTGTAAGAGATTGCTTTTCAAATAAATTCTTATTAGATCTTGTTCCAACAATATTTGAAAATGACTTTGAGGTTATCAGCATTAAAAATTACTATTAATATTCTTTGAAATTAGCATTTAAAACCAGAAATCTAACTGATGTAGTAAAATAAACATCAGGGGGAGGGTTGAGATCTCATAAACAAGTTTAACCCTGCCACATTTTTGCGCCTGTTCCAAGTCAGGAGCCTCTGGCCTTTGTTAGTCTTGTAATATTTTTAATTTTAGTTTTTTGTGTACAATTTGGAGTTTGGTATGGTGTTCATTATCAATGAACTAGTATATGTATTTGTTTAGGGGAAAGCTGAAGGACGCCTCTGGGTGCGGGAATTTTTCGCTGCATTGAAGACCTATTGGTGGCCTTCTGCTGTTGTCTGCTCTATGGTTGGGTTGTTGTCTCTTTGACACGTTCCCCATTTCCATTCTCAATTTTATCAATGGAAAAAAATATATTTATAAATAAGGACAAATACTGGTATGAATCTCAGATAGTATCATACTCTAAGCAATAGGTAAACTATATTTAGTGTATGAAATGATTGTAAGGTGTACATGTAAATCTGTCATATGACCTTGATCTCATTTTCATGTTTCATTGATCAATGTTAAGTTTTAAGGGTTGTGTCTGTTTCTTAGATACTATAAGCAATATGTCAACTATATTTGGTATTTATGGAATGATTGCAGGGTGTAGATGTTTCCTGGTATAGTATTTGGTGTATGGTAGGATTGTAAGTTGCACATGTCTGTGTGGTAGGATTCATCTGACCTTGACCTCATTTACATTGATGATACTGTGATACTGTTTAGTTTATGTTAATGTGGATTTATTTATTTTCGTGGATTGCTGAAAACTTGCATATTTGTGGATATTTGATTTCGTGGTTTTGCCAATCTCTGTATATAAAGCCTATTGAAAATATGTTATGCATCTACCTGTTCCCATGAAACCCACAAAAATTGTTATCCAACAAAAAAATAATGAGTTCACAGTATACTTGTTGTACAACGTTATATTACAACATAAGTTCAATAGTGATATGTAAAGCTTGCTAAACATTTCAGTATGTTCACTCTTGCTCCATCACTCACTTTGTCATTTTATTTTTAACGTAATACTTATAGCAGTGTATCCAGTTCAGCAAGTTACATATCCTTGTGTGATATAAGACATAAATTATTGGAAAAGGTATAACAATAACCCTGCATGTATACCCTGCCTCCATGACTCATGGTCATATACACCCCAGTTAATCTATACAGAACATGATTTAACATCAATGAATTGAGCAACTTCAGTATAATAGTGTCCATGATATCATATTTGTTTTACTACAAAGATAATAAAAGTGGATATGTATGATTTTAGCTAAAAAAAATTATCAAAAACTAGGAATTTTTAATATTAGTCATGAAAGGGGGACACTCTTTTACTAGTAACTACAATGTCTATTTAAAATATCACACACATGGTTTGTATAAAATTTAATCATAAAATCTCTGAACAATTTGAAATCAGGAAACCAGAAAAAATTGTCAAATGTTATCTATATCTACTTCAAGTTTGTTAAAGGAAATAAACATGATTTAATGACTATAGAGACTTGTACGTGGAGGCAAAAGTTATAAAATCATTATCATAAAATCCCTGAAATAGGAAACCAGAAAATATATGTCAAATAAAATGAAAATTAGTTTGCAGATATTTTGTCAATATTTTTCAAAATTTATACTGAATATTGGATATTTCACATGTAGAAATCCATGCCCCCTCCAAACAAAAAACCATAGATAGGCAAATTGGTCATCCCCTTATGTGTGTGCATGTTCTTGTTTTCAGCTAGCTTGTTTATGGTTAATTAAAAAGGAATTGAAGTCCCCAAATTATTTGCCCTATAATTACATATTATCCTACTAAGTTAACTCGTATTTATATCTTGATGTCCCCCTTCAGGGATGATTCCATGTGTTTTAAAATGGTCCCTTGAACATCAAATTCAGAATTTTATCCCAATTGGGGATTTTTTATGCATAAAATCTAAGACGAAATAACGTTATTTTCCTGTAAAAAAGGAAAAATGTATATTAAGTTTCACCTGTACAGGTAATAAGTTGTAACATTTTGGATCATTTAGGATTGGCTACTGATTTTGATATATATGATTACCAGATCACTTGACAGTTATTGGATTAAAACCAGGGAAGTTGTTAAATGATTATCATTGTACATGATGCACTATCATCTTAGCTCTGGTAACCTAGGCCTATAACAAAAACATCTATATCAGCTAACATAAACCACTGAAAATAATCATCCATTGTGTATTTTTTCAACAACATGTCATCTTTGTAAATTTACCTAGATTCAAATGGATTTCAAATTGAACTGGCCAATTGTTGATATCTAAAAAACAATTACAAAAGCTAATATACTAAATTGATAAGATATTTAAAGCATTGAACCAGTGTACTTTAAAATAATTGGATCATCTTCAGAACTTTTGAAAAAGTTCAATAATGATGAAATGGTATTTCATGAATAGTCTTTCATCAATATTTATTTTTAACTTATATATGAGGAAATAGAGCATAATATAAAAAAAAAAATAATTTAAAAACAAGTTTTCATCATATTATATAACCAGCTCTGCTGGGTGATCTGCTTTTACGAGATCAACAGCCATTAAAATTTATTCATCAATTTAACTTTATATCAAAATTTTTTAATTTGCTCTCTGCCAATGTCTGCTTTGGCACCTATTTCGACAAAAAGCATCTATATCAACCAGCTTGGCTATCTGCTTCTATGATATCAACTACTTCCATAACATTTTAATCAATTGAATCCGGCTGCTAAAATTGTTTAACACATGTTGACATAATTGAATCTTTGTTAATAAAATGCGATCATAAACAGCATTCTTATCAGGATTTTAAAACGTTGTGACGATAAACTATGAAAAATTATAGTTGCCTATTCAGTAATCGGAACATTTCTGCTTAGCGGCCCTAAACTATATAGTGGAATCATCCCTGCCCTTGATGGTCTATAAATTTTCTCTAATTCTTATCTGATTGATCCTTTTCCTGATCCATTGGTTATTTTTATTTAATCAATGTGTGGTTATTAATATTAGGTCAAAATTTTTCATTGGTAAAAATTCAATTATGGCGTCAAATATTCTTGGTCTCCTCTGAAAATCCCATTGGAAAGTCTCTTAAAAAGGCAACCCTGCCGGATGACGTCATATTAAAAGACACATCTTTTTGCAGATAATTCTAATAAAAGGACTTTAAATGTCTTGCATATCATCTAAATATCATAAGAGAAATAGATTCCACCACCAATCTCGTGCAATCATTATTTATCCACTGTTGACAATAATTTAACTGTCCTGAGTGAATAATTATTGTATCATTCTTGATGTATTAGTAGAATCTATATATCTATGTGGATTATGCAACATCTGTTCTTTGATGGATTGATTGTTGGTATTTAACTGTTAACGCCATTGGCTATATCCTAGTTGTCAGTTTTTATTGGTGAAGGAAGCCATTTAAGTGAGTTTTTGCTCCATGTTAAAGGCCTCATTGTGTCTGCCATATAAAGAACAGCAAAAAAAGCTGAAAGTTGTAAAAAACTTCCTTATCTATATATTTTATACAAAAGATGGTGAAGATACAAAAGGAATATCCAAACACTTTAAGTTGGAGACAGATGCCATCACAAAACACTAAAAATCACTAACAGATGTTTTTTACAGTCTACAAAATATAACATGGCAAACTAAAGACTGAGCAACACTAACCCCACCAACATCTGGTATTGATCTCAGATGTTCAAGAAAGATAAGCAGATCCTGTTTAATAAACAGTAACTCTCAATAAAGGAAATGCAAGCTTTGTAATATTGTATCAACTGGGAGTCATGCTTCAGGGGTGTAGCTAGGTATCAACTCAACTGTAGGCACAAATCGGCAAGGGGTCTGGGTGCCACTTAAGGTGAAAAACGGTTTTCAGCATTTTTGGTGCATAATTTTGTGTACAAAAATATCATATTTACTGGTTTTTATCATGATAATATTCATGAAGAAAAGTTCGAAGAATTATGAATAATTTTACATTAACACTTGAATTAACGTAGTAGTGTACAATCAAAAAAAAATTATTACAATATGCCCAGTGTAGATCAGACTAGTTTAAGAATAAGGCCCACAGAGGGTCAAAGGAGAAGATTTTCAACTTTTTTGAACGAATCTTTTAACTCAAATTTGGGCAAAAATTGGTTAAACAAATCTTATATTTCTGAACTTTTATGACTGATAACTTTCAGATCCAGTTTCATACACAAAGGCAATGATACATTTACTCAAAGTCAAGTCGACGGTTTTTTCTGCCGATAAAATCAGTTATACTCCATCAACATCAACATTGAGGTGTCGGTGTATATGAAGAAGAGATAGATTTGAAAGTCGCTCGTCTCCCATTGTCGATCTCAGGTAGGATTTGACGCGTCTCATCGCGCTGAAGGAAATTTCACTAGTTGCCAATGAATTACAATTTTAGCCTCTGTCAAAGATTCAATCAAATCAATATCGGTTTTCTGTAAGTCATTTGTCAAGGCGACTGTTGAGCTTAATATGTGTTCTACAACAACAAGACTTATGATAAATTCAAATCAAAGTATCGCATTCATACTCTGTGCTGCTTTGTCATCGTTGTCGTTTTACGTGAATTGAGGGCAGAGACAACAACTTCAAATGCTTTTCGAAATGTATACAGCGAATCTGCCCAGCTTGACCGACGAGTTTCACACAGTGATCTCAACTTTGTTCGACGTTCTAGTTGTTCTTGAACGTTTTAATTTTCTGACAGTTCTTCAGTGAAAGCAGTCAAGCTTTTAGCCGAATTATCAAATTTGAATGCAATTTCCTGTACAGTCTACATCATGTTTCTAACACAAAGTTCCTTACTACTATGAACGAGTGCAAACTTTAGTTGGTGTGCCTTGCAGTGGATGTAGGAAGCTTCTGATGATTGCTCTAGTATTTTTGCCTGCACACCACTATATATTTGCCGGACATTTTCGCGGCGCCTTCATAACACTGAGCACGGAGATTCCTTATATCAAGGTTTACATATTCAAGAAACTCCACGATCGTATTAGAAATGGCAACACCTTTTACACTTTTGGCATATTTAAAACCGATGAATTCTTCTCGTATGCTGATGATATCGTTTTTCTTATCTAAGAACCTAACACACAAAGACAATTTAATTTTTTAAATTTTTTTTTCCAAAGGGGGTATGATCGGCAAACTTATGTATAGGCACGTGCCTAGTCGAGCCTTGGGTAGCTACGCCCCTGTGCTTCATATGCCTCGGGTGCTACAGGAATGTTGCTACATAGAAATGGAAAGTTCATAACTTAGAAATTGTATATTCCATATGTAGATGAAGTTGGTAATTTGCTTTTAAGGACTGGGGGGAATGAAAATTTCTAAATTAAAATCATCTCATTTGTCATAGATTCTGGTACTCAAATGACCGCTTATGTCAAATTCCAGGTATAAGTCATAAAATGAGTCAGAGGAAGCAGTGTCTGTTGTTTCTTTAATTTCTAGTTCTTGAGGATCTATTAATTGAACCCAATCAGAAGAGTTAGGATTGTTAATGGTAGAAACATCATCAATATATCTGAATGTAAAATTGAATGATCTGTCTTCTTTGATCTTCTTGTTTTTGACAAGTGTCTGCAGGAACTGGGATTCACATTAAAATAAAAAGAGGTCAGCAAGGAGAGGCTAACAGTTCCTTCCCATAGGAATACTGACAATTTGAATTTTAAAAAAAGCCTGTCAAAGATCTGTCAAGTTAAAAATTGCTGATTTGTTTTTGTTTCTGTTTTCTTACTTCAGTTTGCCTCAACCAAATTTTATGAGACTTATACATGGATTTCGTGTTGCTTATTCTTTAGTTTTCTATGTTGTGTCATGTGTACTATTGTTTGTCTGTTTGTCTGATTCATTTTTAGCCATTGCGTTGTCAGTTTATTTTCGATCTTTGAGTTTGACTGTCCCTCTGGTATCTTTCATCCCTCTTTTATACACAATCATTATTACCACAAAACACAGATCAAGTTTGAATTTTGGTTGCATCACTTTAATTGTTCTAGAGTTATGCTCCTATATAAATAGAAAAATTTCTTAATTTTAATCCCATGGAAACATTCCCCGTTTTTTTTAGTTGTTCAATGGTGGTTGTAAAAAAAATCACACAATACTTTATGAAATATGAACAAGTTTAATTTTGTAAATACATGAATAGAATGATGATCTTAATACAGACTAGGGAAGTAATCAAAATCAGAATCCAGAAACTTGAACAGTATATATTTTGGCCTCCTCGGGTTCACCTTTATATGTATTACAGCCTATGTACAGTGTTCCTGTATTATCAATGTCAACAGAGTATGGTAACACAATACCTAACTGATCCTTAGTGTTCATGTAATGAATACACTGTCCTGAAGTGTTAAGGATATGAATCGTGTGATTATCCTGATCTGTAACTATAATATTGTCTGATTTTGTAGACACTAAATCTCTAGGTTTGAATGTTTGTTCCTTGTTGATATCTGGATGACCACTATATATCCATCTCACTTCATTAGTTTTATCTAATGCCACTATCCTACCAAAGTTTTGATTGAGAAGATCAATGACATAAATGTTATTGTCACTGTCTGTAGTTATTCCATAAGGATTGGTAAAGATAGGTTTCCCTTTGTTGTCGGTGTGGTAGACTTTTTCTATTGTTCCATCCATATTCATCATGATAACTTGTCTGGTACCACTTACATGGTATGGATTTGTTTGGTTCTCTCTTGCACCCACTAAGATTTTATGATCACTTGTTACATGAACAGCAAGGGTTATCAAAGGAGTTACACTGTACTTTGTTGGTTCTACTTTACTGCTGCTACAGGAAATTGTTTTAAGGTTTGATTCCTTAGTAGAAAGGAGAAGATCACCAGATGGTAGTAATGCCATGTAAAAAACATCTATTTTAAAAGTATGCATCTTTTGCAAAGACTCATTTGTCAGTTTAAATTTTTGTAATTTATGACTGTAAAAATAATTAATCCACATTTGTGCATCGCCACAACAGACTAAATTGTTAACAAGTGGAAGTGTTGTTTTGTATTGTTTTATCACTTCAAATTCAAATTGTTTTTTGTTCTCATCAGTTTCAACTAATGATCCAAGATAAAAATCTTCTACTACTTGTTTTCCTGGTACAAATTTTGGTAACATTTTAAATGTAGTTTTGACCTGTTCAACCCTTTGATTTCTTGAAGTTTTCTCTTCTGAATATATACTGAAAATTTTATTAGCATTATTGGAATTTAAAGCATGGCTTAAATTCTTCTTTCTGAAGTCTAAATCTTGGTTAATATTCTCTGATCTATTTTCTGCATCATTCACTGATTTCATTAGAATTTCCTTTCTCTGATCAAGTTCTTTTAAAAGTTTATTGGTATGCTTTTCAACTTCATTCTTCATATGTTTTTCTCGGCTCAGAATTTTCTGCTTTTCTAATTCATATTTTGAATCTTCGGAAGATTTGAAAATTCCAATTTCAGATAACACCTTCCCATTTTGTACTAACTTTTGGTCAATCTCAGAATTGAACATTTTTACAGTTTTTATGGTAAGTTCATATCCTTTTGCTAATTCAATCATATTGTGCTTGTTATGAAGTTTTGTTATACACAAAGGGCAGACAACTGCTTCACAAGATTGACAATATAAGAAACAGTTTTGACCTACATGAATTCCACAAGGAATGTTATTAAAATCTATTTTATCCTTGCTTTGATACTGATGAGAAGCAATGTCCTTAATGTCTATTATGGTATGCTGGTCGGTAGATTTCACTTTTTTATGAAGTGTTTGACATTTTGTACACAAGAGAAAGTCACAAAGTAAACATTTCCACTTAATCTCATTAGATTCCTCACACATCTGACAGGCCAATGGAGCTTGTCCACTCTGAAGAGATTTTGATAGCGCCATTATGTGGACCTTAAGTTTTTAAACATTAATTTTAACTTTAATTTTATTCACACTACACACAAGGAAATTTTATATCACATGATTATGTAAGTACTTTTTCTCAGTACAGCAACATTAGATATCCTGTTTATCTTATAAATGATTATAGCTACCACCAAGATATCTGGTCATACGATATGATATACTAACTATACTAACGGAAAATATGTAATTTTTTAAGATTTTATCAATGTACCAAGAATGAAAGTTGAATCCTCAATTAACCTTCATAAAACAGTGATCTTAAATGGTGAACGAAAATAAACATAAGCAATCAAATAATATATGATTTCCCTGTAAATATTTTACAACCTTTGACTAATTCCCTGACAACAATTAAAGAACTAATTGTTAAAATTTATAATAAAATATAAGAAAATTATTTATACAACTATTCCTTGTTGATGTTTATTGGGTATTGTTTGTTCTTGTTTGTAATTTTTTTTTTTTTTCAGTTGTTGCTGATTTGTATTGTCAGTTGTTTGTTCCAATATTTTTGTATATTCCAGTTATCCTTTTTATGTGTTTTAAGACAATCAAATATGCTAAAATTAAGTAGACCAAGACTTTAGCAGGAAATCAAGTTATTTTATTTTACTGTAGACACATCCAACCTTGCTCCATTTAAATTCAAGCATCATAAAAACTAGATGAAGGATGGTCTAATACTAAGCCGGGTTAATAATCAAATTATATTACCATGTTATTATAATCCTCTTGAATATGCATTTGGTACTGGACATGAAGCAGTAGTCCATCATCATCCCATCTATACTCGGTTTCATAGTTTTCATTCAAAAATAGTTGACCATATGTACCACAATTTTTATACGACCGCAAAAATTTAAATTTTTCGTCGTATATTGCTATCACGTTGGCGTTGTTGGCGTTGTCGTCGTCGTCGTCCGAATACTTTTAGTTTTCGCACTCTAACTTTAGTAAAAGTGAATAGAAATCAATGAAATTTTAACACAAGGTTTATGACCACAAAAGGAAAGTTGGGATTGATTTTGGGAATTTTGGTCCCAACATTTTAGGAATTGGGGGCCAAAAAGGGCCCAAATAAGCATTTTCTTGGTTTTCGCACTATAACTTTAGTTTAAGTGAATAGAAATCTATGAAATTTTGACACAAGGTTTATGACCACAAAAGGAAGGTTGGGATTGATTTTGGGAGTTTTGGTTCCTATAGTTTAGGAATTAGGGGCCAAAAAAGGGCCTAAATATAAGCATTATTCTTGGTTTTTGCACAATAACTTTACTATAAGTAAATAGAAATCTATGAAATTTAAACACAAGGTTTATGACCATAAAAGGAAGGTTGGGTTTGATTTTGGGAGTTTTGGTCCCAACAGTTTAGGAATAAGGGGCCCAAAGGGTCCTAAATTGAACTTTGTTTGATTTCATCAAAAATTGAATAATTGGGGTTCTTTGATATGCCGAATCTAACTGTGTATGTAGATTCTTAATTTTTGGTCCCGTTTTCAAATTGGTCTACATTAAGGTCCAAAGGGTCCAAAATTAAACTTAGTTTGATTTTAACAAAAATTGAATCCTTGGGGTTCTTTGATATGCTGAATCTAAAAATGTACTCAGATTTTTTATTATTGGCCCAGTTTTCAAGTTGGTCCAAATTGGGGTCCAAAATTAAACTTTGTTTGATTTCATCAAAAATTGAATAATTGGGGTTCTTTGATATGCCAAATCTAACTGTGTATGTAGATTCTTAATTTTTGGTCCCGTTATCAAATTGGTCTACATTAAAATCCAAAGGGTCCAAAATTAAACTAAGTTTGATTTTAACAAAAATTGAATTCTTGGGCTTTTTTGATATGCTGAATCTAAACATGTACTTAGATTTTTGATTATGGGCCCAGTTTCCAAGTTGGTTCAAATCAGGATCCAAAATTAATATATTAAGTATTGTGCAATAGCAAGAAATTTTCAATTGCACAGTATTCAGCAAAAGCAAGAAATCTTCAATTGCACAGTATTGTGCAATAGCAAGAAATTTTCAATTGCACAGTATTGCGCAATAGCAAGAAATCTTCAATTGCACAGTATTGTGCAATAGCAAATATTTTCAATTACTCAGTATTGCGCAATAGCAAGAAATATCTAATTGCAATTTCAATTGGAGTTATCTTTCTTTGTCCAGAATAGTAGTTGAATCAACTTAAATCTTTGTTTTATACAATATATATAATTAATATTTCAATTGGAGTTATCTTTCTTTGTCCAGAATAGTAGTTAAATCAACTTAAATCATTGTTTTATACAATATACAATGTATATTCACTTTTTCTACCAACTGATTAATTAAAACAATCTTTACCATTCAGTGATAACAAGCACTTTATTAGGGGGATGTGAAAACAAATGGGAGTGGGGGGGGGGGGGGTTAAATTTTTCTCATTTCAGATTTCATAAATAAAAAGAAAATTTCTTCAAACATTTTTTTGAGAGGATTAATATTCAACAGCATAGTGAATTGCTCAAAGGCAAAAAAATTTATTTGAAGTTCATTAGACCACATTCATTCTGTGTCAGAAACCTATACTGTGTCAACTATTTAATTACAATCCAAATTTAGAGCTGAATCCAGCTTGAATGTTGTGTCCATACTTGCCCCAACCGTTCAGGGTTCAACCTCTGCGGTCGTATAAAGCTGCGCCCTGTGGAGCATCTGGTTATTGGAGTTATAGGACTTTGACCATTATTTTAGAATTGTGACAATAAAACCTTCTGAATCCACTTCCTATGAGACAATTTCATAGAACACTTTTATACTTTTAAAATTTTTGTTCATATGTATGTTTCTTGGAGTTTAGTGTGACGTCCATTTTCAATGAACTAGTAAACATTTTTGTTCAAGGGCCAGCTAAAGCTCACCTCCCGGATGCGAGAAATTTTCGCTGTCTTGCAGAAGGTTGTCTTGGGCTGTTATTAGTTCTTTGGTCGGGTTGTTTTTTCTTTGACACATGCTCCATTTTCATTCTCAATTTTATTGGTAGAATTATTAGCCATTATGTGAAGTTTACCATATTTTACCATTTTTTAAAGACCATTTGCACAGGAGTAAGAGGACTTTGATTCTGTTTTGGAGTATTATTTGATATACTTACTAAAACAATGAACATAGATTTTGGATATTGGACCATAATAGGTAAATGTTCTTTAACCACATTCATTTTGTGTCACAAACCTATGCTGGGTCAAATATTCAATCACAATCCAAGTTCAGAGCTGCTCAAACCTTAAATGTACTAAGTGACAAGTAGTGTCCATCGTTGCTCAATTGTTCAGGGGTTAACCTCTGCAGCAAATCAGTATTTGGAAATTTGTTGCATCTGATAGTAACTCAATTCAGAAATTCACCTAAACAGTTCATTTAGATGACCTCTCACAGAACTGTAACCAAAGAATGCCTTTACACTCCCTTTCTTTCTGATGGGTAGGTTTATGATCTATTTTTCATTGTCAATCTGACCTGTGACCTTGAAGGGAGGTTGGTAGGTGACCTTGCAACTTGAGGTCTGGGAAGCTCAGGGAACTGTGAATGTTCAAAACCAATAATCAGGTCAGTAATTATTTTCAAATTATTTCATAGATAACTTCAAAAGTGACATGGTGATTAGTTTCACAACCAGTAGCATTTATATGAAGTTAAAACTAAGATTTTTATCATAAAATCTGTGAAAACAGGAAACCTGAAAAATTTGTCAAATGTAAATCTATTTGAAACATCTCAAACAGGTTTGTATAAGGAAACTGACAAACTTCAATATTTCATGATAGGAAACTAGTACTTTGAGTCAAGTTTATTTTTATCATAAAATCTCTGAAAATATGAAACCTAAAAATAAATCAAGTGTGATGGAAAAAAATTCTCCTCAATATTACCTATAATATGAACTGAATGATGGTACATTCACTTGCTAATTAAAAACTGAAAGTCCCTAATCAAATGGAAAAATCAAAAGCTCAAACATTTTAAACAAATGAAAAACATGTGTATGATATTCCTGATTTCTTATGAAGACAATGGTGTTAACCTCTGACTTTTATGACAGCTGCATAAAATTCCGTTATATTGACAACAATGTGTAAACAAAATAAACAGACATTTATTTAAAAATTCAAAAATAGTGAGATGTATACAGTATAGTCAACATTGTGTTATAATCTTAATCTTGATAAAACAAACAAATACGGTATGGACTTTGCTCATTGTTAAAGACAGTAATGTGATTTTAGTTGATAAATTCTGTTTCATTTGGTCTTTAGTGGAGATTTGTCTCATTGGCAATCATACCACTTCTTTTTTTTTTAGCTCACCTGGGCCGAAGGGCCAAGTGAGCTTTTCCCATCACTTTGCGTCCGGCGTCGTCATCCGTCGTCGTAGTCCTGCATCCGGCGTTAACTTTTACAAAAATCTTCTCTAAAACTACTGGGCCAAATTAAACCAAACTTGGCCACAATCATCATTGGTGTATCTAGTTTAAAAAATGTCCAGTGACCCGGCCAACCAACCAAGATGGCCACCATGGCTAAAAATAGAACATAGGGTTAAAATGCAGTTTTTGGCTTATAACTCAAAAACCAAAGCATTTAGAGCAAATCTGACATTGGTAAAATTGTTTATCAGGTCAAGATCTATCTGCCCTGAAATTTTCAGATGATTCGGACAACCATTTGTTGGGTTGCTGCCCCTTAATTGGTAGTTTTAAGGAAACTTTACTGTTTTGGGTTATAATCTTGAATATTATTATAGATAGAGATAAACTGTAAACAGCAATAATGTACAGCAAAGTAAGATTTACAAATAAGTCAACATGACTGAAATGGTCAATTGACCCCCTAAGGAGTTATTGTCCTTTATAGTCAATTTTTAACAATTTTCATAAAATTTGTAAATTTTTACAAACATTTTCCACTGAAACTACTGGGCCAAATTCATTATAGATAGAGATAATTGTAAGCAGCAAGAATGTTCAGTAAAGCAAGATGTACACACACATCACCATCACCAAAACACAATTTTGTCATGAATCCATCTGCTTCCTTTGTTTAATACTCACATAGACCAAGGTGAGCGACACAGGCTCTTTAGAGCCTCTAGTTTTTTTTATCAAATATGTCAACAGAGAAAAACAAAATGACATATAGACAAAGCACTTAAGCAAAAGTGATATACAGGATGTATAAGTATTTAACCACTTCAAAGGGATATTAGCTAATAAGGACTAAACAGTAAAGGTTAATAATTTACAAAGATAAATATTTTCCTAATAAAAAGTATGAACTTTTTTGTGATAATTTTTCATATCATTCTACTCACTTGAGATAGAAAATTATCGTCAGAAATAAGGGTGCACATGCTTATGTCTACGTAAACCTCAACAACATCATTGGTAAAATAGTGATAAGCAGATAAAAAAAATGATCTTTAAAAATATGATTGTAGCTGATTAACACGTATTTTACACGATTAGTCATTCTGATGTTAAAATTGAATGTTAATACAGAAAATTTAAATTTATTTTTTTTATAAATGTAATGTTTTTAACCGGATTTTTGTGACAAAAATGTCGGTTATTGATTTTAAGATGTACGGCTGGGCGGCCAGACGGGCAGGCGGTCGGGCAGGCGGGCGTTCGGCAATCAAATGTTGTCCGTGCATTAACTCGTGAACCGTTTAACCAAAGCTTTTAAAATTTTAATATGTTATTACTGACAACTATACGAAGGTCAAGTTCAATAATGGCGATTTTGACTTTTACCGTTCAGGAGTTATGGTTCTTGAAAGATTGAAAAATGGAGTTTCCAGTCATGTCCGTGCATTTACCCATGAACTGTTTTACTAAAGCTTCCCAAATTTTAATATGTTGTTACTGATGACAGAATGGAGGTCAAGTTCAATAAGGACGATTTTGACTTTTACCGTTCAGGAGTTATGGTTCTTGAAAGATTGAAAAATGGAGTTTCCAGTCGTGTCCGTGCATTTATGCATGAACTGTTCTACCAAAGCTTCCGAAATTTTAATATGCTGTTACTGAGGAAAAAATGGAGGTCAAGTTCAATAATGACGATTTTGACTTTTACCGTTCAGGAGTTATGGTTCTTGAAAGATTGAAAAATGGTGTTTCCTGTCGTGTCCGTGCATTTTCTCATGAACCATTCAACCAAAGCTTTTGAAATTTTAATATGTTGTTACTGATGACAAAATAGAGGTCAAGTTCAATAATGACGATTTTGACTTTTACCGTTCAGGAGTTATGGTTCTTGAAAGATCGTAAAATGGCGTTTCCATTCACGTTGTTGCATTTACTCATGAACCATTCAATATAAGCTTTTCAAATTTTAATATGTTGATACTGATGACAAAATGGAGGTCAAATTTGATATTGAAGATTTTCACTTTCACCATTCATCAGTAATGGTTCTTGTGATATTGCCAGGACACAAATAAATGTTAATAAATCCGGTTTGCTGTCGTTGTGACAGCCTCTTGTTTGTATGTATGGTAATTTGCCATGTAAATATAGATTGTAAAAGGATAAAATGAACTTGAACACAATGAAGTGAAAGCATCAAAATTTTGCTATGTCTAAAGATCTCATAGTGACTTTGAGCTAGAGAACAGCTATAAAAGAATAATACAAAGTATATCAAAAATAACAAACTCCAAGGAAGAATTTAAAACAGAAAGTCCCTTATCAAATTGCAAAATCAAAAGCTCAAATAAAAGTACTGCTCTATTTCTAGGTTTGAGTGTTACTAATGAATTTATTTTATGAATCAATGCATAGTTATCTGAATTGCAAATCTTTTATTTATATACAATAACCTATTTCTTTTGTTGAAATGAATCTTGATCTATATAAAAGACCTGTTAATTGGTGCTACAAAAAATTATTTGAAGGTTTGATTCCACTGTAGATAGGAAGAGGTCACCAGATTGTAGTAATGCCATGTTGAATATAAAGTACTAAATGGGGGCCCCCCTACCAGCAAAGCTATTTTTAGCACTTATCTCCTTAAAAGGCGTTTTTTAATAAACTTATTATGGAAAAACTGCTGTTGTCTAATTGGAGCTCGATATCTATTTGTGATTTTACCGCACTTAAATATAAATGGTCCCATGTCTTTTCTTGGTGAATTTTTGTTTTTTTTACGATACCTTACGATTTCGCAGTAAATTTTCCCTAATTTTGATCAACATTAAAAAAAAATTCCGACCCTTCATCCTATACATTTTTAAAAGAACAAATATGGGCTTGCATGAAACTTTGTTCATAATGCTTTCCAGAAAAAAAATACATAAATGATAATACAACCAATCACAGAGAGCCATCTATTTTTATCTCTATGTCATTTTCCCTTCATAAAATGTCTGCGCCCATGTAATTTTATTTGGTACATTGTAACCTATATGTTATACACATCTATCTCCAAAGTACTTATCTTATGTAATGATTCATTTGTCAGTTTCTTCTTTTGTAGTTTATGGATTTTAAAATGACTTATGTGTGCATCACCACACCAGATTAAATTTTCAACTAATGGCAGGTCTGTTGTGTTTTCTTCTATCACTTTTAATTCAAAAGTCTTCCCACATTGATTTTTTTTATGATAAGCTATTTCTGTTTTACTAAGAGTGACTATTGACATCCACGCATATAGGTTTCTTCATACTGATTCAATAAATATATGCTTCTATGTATTTTGACTGAAATAAGGGAGATAATTGTCATCATCAAGTTTTTAAAATGTCATTTCCTGTCTCATATGATTGCTTTATTGACAACAATTCCTAAAATATATGGTTTCTATAAACTTTTGCCTGTAATAAGGGAGATAATAGGTACTTCTGGTTTGTTGAAGGTCAGTTCCAGTCTCTAATGATAAATTTGTTGTATGTTTATTTAAAAAAATATAGTTTCTAGGTACCTTTCCATGAAGTAAGTGCAGAAATGGCTACTTTTGGTTTCCTCGCTTCCAGTGGATATTTTTCAAGGTCATATGTCAACCAAAATTTTGCAATAAAAACCTATGTCTTTATCATGTACCAATTTGGAGGAATAATCAATTAACATTTTAAAAGTTTGATCACTTCAGGCACAATAACTCATTTAATGTCATTGGATTGTTTCAGACCAATTGTATCATATCTTCATCACAATCAGGCAACCGTTTTACAATAGTTCTTTTCTATATATCTTTAAATGTGACCGAAGAGATCATAAGACAAGGAAAAGTCAAAATTGAGAATATGACCTTCACCTTTGAAATAATCCTTTTTTTCATTTTAGTGTATCACTCAATGTATCATTTATGCCAAATACTGCAGGGGGAATAACTCACATATGGAGTCCTTGCTTCGTTCAAAATTGGACAAAACATCATGAGGATATAACCATGTGGATATAATAAGCAATTTAGTAAAATAAATTTGTCGCTTTCTTGTATGGTAACAGAGAAGATGCACTTACAAGGGAAACAATGCTCAGGGAGATATATAACTCCTACAAAGAAAAGTATTTGGTTAAGCAGGGTCAGTTTTAAACTGTACGATATCATATACCAAACATCTAAGAGACATCTTGTGAAACAAAATTTATACGTGTCAAATAACAGTATCAAATGAATACCACTACAACACTTAAAAAAAAAAGTAAACTGCAACTTTTATTGTCGACATGTGTCACAGATTAGATCAGCTTCATCAGGACAAAGTATACAAAATTAGAACCCCTAAAGTACAAAAAAGTAGCATCATGTATGTGACATCAAAATTGTCCATTGTTGACGTTGCTATGGGATACTCTATATCACTATGTAATGTTGAACAGATTTAAATCTGTACACTGACATTGTACTTACATTCATGTTAGACAAATTTATATTTCTATTTAAAAACACATTTTATTTATACACTTACCATTATAATAGTTTACAACCATTTTAAAGTTAAAGACAATTCAAACAATTTTAGATTAACTCTAAATTTAGTAACTCTATTTGCATTGTACTATGTTTGATTCATATTCTGTTCAACATTACATAATGATATAGAGTATCCCATAGCAACGTCAACAATGGACAATTATAATGTCACATACATGATGCCACTTTTTTGTACTTCGGGGGTTCAAATTTGTATACTTTGTCCTGATGAAGCCGATCTAATTGGCGAAACATGTCGACAATAAAAGATGCAGTTTACTAAAGTGTTGTTGTCAATGTAGTGGTATTTGATTTTTTTTATCTGACAACCCTGCATACCATCTGGTATCCACTTAAGGGAACTCTACCTTTATAAAACATAAGAGGGGTTGGTTCAGCAGCTCTTTATTTATCTAGTATCAAATGAAGAAAAAAAATAACAATCAGAAGAAAATCAATAGGTCCCTTCACAGAAAAGTAGCAAGACCTTATAATTGGGTACACATGCAGTTGTGAAATAACTACTCCCTTCATTGCAGTTATAACTGTGTGGCTTGATTTTCAAAATGTGTGCACACTTTTTACAAATACAATATTGTTTGCATTGATATATACTTTTGTAAACTCATCATAGACATGATAGAGGGTACATAGATAGTTTTGCTTCTTAAGTTGCTTGGTTTTCTTTCTCTAAACTGTTATGCTAGAAATTGATAATGCAGAAAAAAACAACGGAACAGAATTTGAAATTCTGTAAGCAGAAGTGGTATGCAGCAATTCCTGAAATACATCCATTATTCTAAAAGGAAAAAGACCAATATGTTATTTGACAATTAGACAGCAACCCTAGAACACATAACATCACAAGCATCTAGAAGTCAACATATTGGTTCAACAACAGACAAGTGAATGCACTGACTTGCCCCAAGTCTAGAAAACATGTGAATAATAAAGTCTTGTAATTTAGTTTCAAAGTGGCTGTATAAATCATACAATAATATATGAATTTGAAATACATTTTAATTTCGTAAATACATAACTAGAGTGATTATATTAATGCAGCAAATAATTAGAATCCAGAAACTTGAACAGTATATATTTTGGCCTCATTACGTTCACCATATGTATTACAGCCTATGTACAGTATTCCTGTATTGTCAATGTCTACAGAAAATGGTAACTCAATACCTAACTGATCCTTAGTGTTAATGTAATTAATACACTGTCCTGAAGTGTTTAGGATATGAATCATGTGATTACTCTGATCTGTAACTGGGTCAAAATCTTTAATTGTTTTTACATAGGCGGTAATGGTAACGTTTTTTCCTGTAGCTCAGTCCATATCGTTAACTTGGATATGTACGATAGCTTGTTTCGAAGCTGTGACATTTTCACATATGTGGTTAAATTTTCGGGGTACGAAGTGAGATTACTTTTTCCGTAAATTAGCAAACCCCGAACATCCTGTTGTGATGCGGCTCCTTGTGGTAAAATATCCCCTTTTTAACACAATAAGTTCTTTGAAAATTTAATACTTTGAACACATTCAATAGCTCCATAGTTTTTACACATTTATTCTATGTTCCTCTACTTTCCTAATCACCACAAATAATTAAGTTCAGTCATTTGCTAAAAATAGAAACATGTCCAATATCACTACACAGAGATTTTTTCTTTACACGTGACTTTTGAGTTCCTCATTTCAAGGCGCATTAGGGATGTTGTCCCATATTGAAATCCATACTTCTGATTTTTCCAAATATTTTTATGTGATCTTCATCGGTATAATATTCTGAATAAATCTTTGTATTTTTGTCCATTTCTGAAAAAAAATAAAGTTGTTTTAGCACTATAAGGCAATGACACTTTCGTCGCTATATTCATTTATTTTGAATACAATGAGTATGTATAAGTAATTTCTTCCAGATTACCTCCACTAGTCAAAACAAGGACAAAACTTCTGATTATAACCTTTAATTACAATACACAGACCCTGATAAAGCATTCTATAAAATTTTCTTGTGCCTTAAAGTGCATTTTGACAGAGAAATTATGCAAAACTGAAGGTTTTATAAAAAAAACAACACCAAAATAATTATTCTTACTAGTGGAAATCTTGTATTTAATACTGTTGAAACCACTCTAAACTACTGGGAAAGTCATCCATATCATATAATTAGAGTGCAATATAGTGCAAAATTTCAAAACTTGTCCTTTCACATAATTCTATTTGAGAAAAAATGTTTTTTACATGTTTTTCAGTGAAAACCTTTTATCAGTGAGAAATCCACATAAGGTCTTAACGGAAACATTGTGATATCACATGTATTATGGCGTCATTAAATAACGACAGATCAAAATAGCGCTAAATATAGTTTGCAGTGTTACGTGAGAAACAGTTGCCGCAAGATTTAACTCGAAATATTGAGTCCAAATGATCTGTAACTAAGCCTTTTCATTTAATACCAAGACCATAGCAACAGTTTTCATATTAGCATATTTTTAACATACCGACTGTAATTTCAATTGCATAAATACAAGAAATAAACAATTTAGAGCTTGCCTAATAAAACAAAATGCTTACCAGTTATTCAGGACTTTTTAAAACCTCTAGTTTGCCATCTCAGGTTGAAAAATAATGATATGTCTGGAACTGAAATAAGACCAAAAAAAATACTCAGGCTGTGTTATCATTTGATTTAAATACATAAGTATTATTGAGAGAGAAAAATCTATTCTTGAAAGTTTAATCACAAAGAAAGACAAATGCTTCTCCCTTGTGGCTTAGCCACCTTCATTTAAACCTTTTGTATTAGAACCAATGGTAGTAGCTAACTAGCTTAATAGTTGAATAGGTGCAGAAATATTGTTTTCAAGAAGGGTTTGACCCTCCCCCTTTTTCACTGAGAAATGACAATATCTTTTGTTTTGCTCATGTGCATTAAAAATAATAATTCATGATTTTCTTAAAACATGTAAATGTTTTTGTCTGTTTTTTTGTGCATATGATATCTACTGACCAGGGGTCAAATCATTGGATAAAAGCACATGCGATGAAGAATCTCACATTATGAAGTGTGTTATCTCCCTTGATTATCAGGTATTCCTGTAGACCAGAGTGATATTACATAACAAAGACTATATTGTGTCATGTTTACTTACAATTTAATAATATTTAAAAGTTATTTCTTGCCTTTTGAATGTAGTAAACAAATTCCTTTCGGATCTCTCGGAAGTAAACAAATTTATGATTGTGCCTAAAACAAGTGTTCAGCCCCGTGCCAGTAATGCATTTTAAAAGCGAAAATTTTCTCGAGTTTTTGCTGATCTTTATCAATAACATTTATCTTAAACAATTTATGATATCTAGGTATAAATAAAAAACTACTTACCATCATTTTCGGTGGTGTACAAGGTGAAATCATCCATAAATCAGTCTGACAACTTCAGGAATTGAGCTTCTAATTTGGGTCAAAATCTTTAATTGTTTTTACATAGGCGGTAATGGTAACGTTTTTTCCTGTAGCTCAGTCCATATCGTTAACTTGGATATGTATGATAGCTTGTTTCGAAGCTGTGACATTTTCACATATGTGGTTAAATTTTCGGGGTACGAAGTGAGATTACTTTTTCCGTAAATTAGCAAACCCCGAACATCCTGTTGTGATGCGGCTCCTTGTGGTAAAATATCCCCTTTTTAACACAATAAGTTCTTTGAAAATTTAATACTTTGAACACATTCAATGGCTCCATAGTTTTTACACATTTATTCTATGTTCCTCTACTTTCCTAATCACCACAAATAATTAAGTTCAGTCATTTGCTAAAAATAGAAACATGTCCAATATCACTACACAGAGATTTTTTCTTTACACGTGACTTTTGAGTTCCTCATTTCAAGGCGCATTAGGGATGTTGTCCCAACTATAATATTGTCTGATTTTGTAGCCACTAAATCTTTATGTTTGAATGTTAGTTCTTTGTTTATATCTGGATGACCACTATATATCCATCTCACTCCATTGATTTTATCTAACACCACTATCCTACCACTCCTGTCTTCATCTCGAATATCAATGACATAAATGTTATTGTCATTGTCTGTTGTTATTCTTCTGACAATTGTAAATATTCTTTGCCCTTTGTTGTCTTTGTGATACACATTTTCTTTTTTTCCATTCATACTCATCCTGATGACTTGTCTTGGACCACTGACATGGTATGGTTCTGGTTGGTTCTCTCTCACACCCACTAAGATTTTATGGTCACTTGTTACATGGACAGCAAGGGTTATAAGTGGATTTACACTGTACTTGGTTGAGTCCACTTTACTTGTACTACAGGAAATTATTTTAAGATTTGATTCCTTTGTAGAAAGGAGAAGGTCACCAGTTGGTAGTAATGCCATGTTATAAACATCGATTTTAAAAGAATGCGTCTTCTGTAATGATTCATTTGTTAGTTTCATTTTTTGTAGTTTATGTTTAGAAAAATAATTTATTTATATTGCATCATCACTACTGCAAACTAAATTTTCAACAAGTGGAAGCTTTGTTTTGTATTGTTTTATCACTTTAAATTCAAATTGCTTTTTGTCATCATTAGTTTCTACTAATGACCCAAATTTGAATTCTTTAACTTCTAGTTTTTGGGGCACAAATGTTGGTAGCTTTATAAATGTAGTTTTGACATGCTCTATGTTTTGGTTTCTTGAAGTTTTCTCCTCTAAATATATGCTGAAAACTTGATAAGCATTGTAAGAATTTAAAGCATAGCTTAAATTCTTCTTTCTGATGTCTAAATCTGTCTTGATCTTCTCTGATCTATTTTCTGCATCATTCACTGATTTCACAAGGATTTCCTTTCTCTGATCAAGTTCTTTCATAAGTTTATTGGTATGCTTTTTAACTTCATCCATTAATACTTTTTCTCGGCTCAGAATTTTCTGCTTTTCTAATTCATATTTTGAATCTTCGGAAGATTTGAAAATTCCAATTTCAGATAACACCTCCCCATTTTGTACTAACTTTTGGTCAATCTCAGAATTGAACAATTTTACAGTTTTCATGGTAAGTTCGTATCCTTTAGCTAACTCAATCATATTGTGCTTGTTATGAATTTTTGTTATACACAAAGGGCAGACAACTACGTCACAAGATTGACAAAATAGAAAACAGTTCTGTTCACTATGAGTACTACACGGAATGTTACTAAAATCTAATGTATCCTTGGTTTGTTGCTGATAAGTAGCAATGTTCTTAATGTCTATGATGGTATGCTGGTCGGTCGATTTCACTTTTTTATGAAGTGTTTGACATTTTGTACACAAGAGAAAGTCGCACAGTAAACATTTCCACTTAATCTCATTAGATTCCTCACACATCTGGCAGGCCAATGGAACTTGTCCCCTCTGAAGAGATTTTGATAGCGCCATTATATGGACTTAAACATTAATTTCAACTTTTATTTTGTTCACACATCTCACGAGGAAATTTTATATCACATGAATATTTAAGTATTCTTTCTCAGTACAGCAGCATTTGATATCCTGTTTATCTTATAAATGAGCTACCACTAAAATATCTGTTCATACGATATGATATACTAACAGGAAATATGTAAAAAAAAAATAGATTCTATCAATGTACCAAGAATGAAAGTTGAATCCTCAATTAACCTTCATAAAACAGAGATCTTAAATGGTGAACTAAAATTAACAAGCATTAACAAATAATATATGATTTTATCTGATCTCCCTGTAAATATGTTACAACCTTAGACTTATTCCCTGACAACAATTAATGAACAAATTGTTAAAATTTATAAGAAAATTATTAATACAACTATTTCTTGTTGATGTTTATTGGGTATTGTTTGTCCTTTTTTGTAAATCTTTTTTTTTTTTGGGGTTGTTGGTGATTTGTTTTGTTATAGTTATTTGTTCAAATATGCTTGTAAATTTCTGTCAAATATTCAATCACAATCCAAATTCAGAGCAGCTTTAATCTTAAATGTAATGTCCATCGTAGCTCAATTGTTCAGTGGTCGACTTCTGCAGGAAATCATTATTTGGAAATTTGTAGCATCTGACACTTACACAATTCAGCAAATCACCTAAATAGATCATATATCATGCCTCTATACTCCCTTTCTTTCTAGACATGTAGGTTTAGGATATATTTTACATTGTCAATCTGACCTTTGACCTTGAAGGGAGGTGGGCGGGTGACCTTGCAACTTAAGGTCTTAATCTAAGAAGATCTGGGAACTATAAATGTTCAAAACCAAGAATCAGAGCAGTAGCATTTATATGTAGTAAAAACTAAGATTTTTATCATAAAATCTGTGAAAACAGGAAACCTGAAAAATTTGTAAATCTATTTGAAACATCTCAAACAGGATTGTAAAAGGAAACAGACAAATTTCATGATAAGAAACTAGTACTTTGAGCCAAGTTTTTATCATAAAATCTCTGAAAATATGAAAACTGAAAATATGTCAAGTGTAATGCAAATAAACTTGAAGATTTTTCGTCAATATTACCTATAATATAAACTGAATGATGGTATTTTCACTTGCAAATGTGTGCATGTTCTTGAATTCAGCAAGATTTTTCATTGAAAATTAAATGCAGTCACTCCTCCCCTATTAGATGTCCTATCAACTATCTACTTTCCAACCAAGTTTTCTAATATATGTCTTGATGTAACCCTTCGATGTCTAATTTTTGTTTATTCTTTGTAAATGTTACACTAAGTATGTCAGGCGATTAGTGATAGTATTTGTTGGACTTAAATTTGCTCAATGTCATTTATTTATATTAATTTGTTGATATTATGCCTTAGCAATACATGTGTGCTTGAAAACATGTTCTTCAATGCTCAGAATTCAAAGTAGCATGATAGACATTAAGAAAAAAAATTTGCATAAAGTGAGGCAGGAATTGGGTACTGTGGATTTAATTATTTTCGTTGGTACCAAATTGAATAAATCTTTGTAGATATTTGATTTTCTGATTTTGCAAATTTTTGCATATAACAAGCAGAAAATTTTGTATATCACTGACATTAAAATTTGGGGTTCACCTGCACCAACAAAACCCGAAAAAAGTGTTATCCATTAAAAAATAAAGAAAGGTAAAATAAAACAATACTTAACTCTGAGTAAAGTTCAAAATGGTAAGTCCCTAATGAAAATAGCAAAATCAAAATGGAAAGTCCCTAATCAAATGGCAAAATCAAAATGCTCAAACACTTTAAATAAACAAATTGAAAAAGTGGCATATTCCTGATTTGGTACAGGCAATTCTTTATGTAGAAAATGGTAGATTAAATCTGGTTTTATATCTAGCTAAACCTCTGACTTGTATGACAGTTGCATAAAATTCCATTTTATTGACAATAATGTGTGAACAAGACAAACATACATAATAGGTGAAAAATTCAAAAGTAGTGAGGGGTACAGCAGTCAACATTGTGTTATAATCTAAATCTCTATAAAAACAAACAAATATGTCGATAGATAAATACAAAATGGCATATAGACAAAGCACTTAAGCAAAAGTGATATATACAGGATGTATAAGTATTGAACCACTTCAAAGGGATATTATAAGTTATCTACGTTCATATCCATAGATATGGATATTTTAACACCCTGAAGTATCCAAGTACACCCTGAGTCGCAGAAATACGACCACAAAGTTTAACGTGAAAGTAAAGTTTTTTTCATTTTTTAAATATCTTTTATTGAAATTTGGGATTTTGACATATTTTTAACAGAGTGTAGGGTACTTATATAGTGATGCATTTTTGTAAATGAGTACAAATAATAGACAAAATAAGATAAAATCGTTAGTGTATTAAGTATCTTATTATACAGACATCATGGATAATCTACAGAATTCGATATTTCATAAGGAACAACCATGGAACTAAGGCAAACGCTCGTGAATTTCCCTGATGTAATGGGTAGCAAAGTCCCGGGATTTGGGTTAGCAACACTCAGGGGCTATGGGTTTTGTAACAATGTGCGTTAACCAAACAAAATGCTAGAAATATACTAAGCCGGGGATAATACCAAATAAGGACTAAACAGTAAAGGTTAATAATTTACAAAGATAAATATTTTCCTAATAAAAGTATGAACTTTTTTGTGATAATTTTTCATATCATGCTACTCGCTTGAGATAAAAAATTATCGTGAGAAACAAGGGTGCACATGCTTTTGTCAACGTAAACATCAACAACATCAATGGTAAAATAGTGGTAAACAGATTTAAAATGGTCTTTAAAACTAAGATTGTAGCTGATAAACACATATCTTACATGATTATTTATTGTGATGTTAAAATTGAATGTTTATACAGAAAATTTATATTTATTTTTTGTTATTTTTTTTTTATAAATGTCATGTTTTTTTGTATGTGTGGTAATTTGCCATGTAAATACAGATTGTAAAAGGATAAAATGAACTTGAACACAATGAAGTGAAAGCATCAAAATTTTTGCTATGTCTAAAGATCTCATAGTGACTTTGAGCTAGGGAACAGCTATTAAAGAATAAAACAAAGTATAACAAAAATAACAAACTTCAAGGAAGAATTCAAAACAGAAAGTCCCTTATCAAATTGCAAAATCAAAAGCTCAAATAAAAGTACTGCTCTATTTCTAGGTATGAGTGTTACTAATGAATTTATTTTATGAATCAATGCATAGTTATCTGAATTGCAAATCTTTTATTTATATACAATAACCTATCTCTTTTGTTGAAATGAATCTTGATCTATATAAAAGACCTGTTAATTGGTGCTACAAAAAATTATTTGAAGGTTTGATTCCACTGTAGATAGGAAGAGGTTACTAGATTGTAGTAATGCCATGTTGAATATAAAGTACTAAATGGGGGCCCCCTACCAGCAATGCTATTTTTAGCACTTATCTCCTTAAAAGGTGTTTTTTAATAAACTTATTATGGAAAAACTGCTGTTGTCTAATTAGAGCTCGATATCTATTTGTGATTTTACCGCACTTAAATATAAATGGTCCCATGGCTTTTCTTGGTGAATTTTGGTTTTTTTTACAATACCTTACGATTTGGCAGTAAATTTTCCCTAATTTTGATCAACATTAAAAAAAAATTCCGACCCTTCATCCTATACATTTTTAAAAGAACTAATATGCGCTTGCATGAAACTTTGTTCATAATGCTTTCCAGAAAAAAAATACATAAATGATAATACAACCAATCACAGAGAGCCATCTATTTTTATCTCTATGTCATGTTCCCTTCATAAAATGTCTGCGCCCATGTGATTTTATTTGGTACATTGTAACCTATATGTTATACACATCTATCTCCAAAGTGCTCATCTTATGTAATGATTCATTTGTCAGTTTCTTCTTTTGTAGTTTATGGATTTTAAAATGACTTATGTGTGCATCACCACACCAGATTAAATTTTCAACTAATGGCAGGTCTGTTGTGTTTTCTTCTATCACTTTTAATTCAAAAGTCTTCCCACATTGATATTTTTTATGAGAAGCTATTTCTGTTTTACTAAGAGTGACTATTGACATCCACGCATATAGGTTTCTTCATACTGATTCAATAAATATATTCTTCTATGTATTTTGCCTGAAATAAGGGAGATAATTGTCATCATCAAGTTTTAAAAATGTCATTTCCGGTCTCATATGATTGCTTTATTGACAACAATTCCTAAAATATATGGTTTCTATAAACTTTTGCCTGTAATAAGGGAGATAATAGGTACTTCTGGTTTGTTGAAGGTCAGTTCCAGTCTCTAATGATAAATTTGTTGTATGTTTATTTAAAAAAATATAGTTTCTAGGTACCTTTCCATGAAGTAAGTGCAGAAATGGCCACTTTTGGTTTCCTCACTTCCAGTTGATATTTTTCAAGGTCATATGTCAACCAAAATTTTGCAATAAAAACCTATGTCTTTACCATGTACCAATTTGGAGGAATAATCAATTAACATTTTAAAAGTTTGATCACTTCAGGCACAATAACTCATTTAATGTCATTGGATTGTTTCAGACCAATTGTATCATATCTTCATCACAATCAGGCAACCGTTTTACAATAGTTCTTTTCTATATATTTTTAAATGTGACCGAAGAGATCATAAGACAAGGAAAAGTCAAAATTGAGAAGATGACCTTCACCTTTGAAATAATCCTTTTTTTTAATTTTAGTGAACCAAGTATGCTATACATTCAATGTATCATTTATGCCAAATACTGCAGGGGGAATAACTCACATATGGAGTCCTTGCTTCGTTCAAAATTGGACAAAACATCCTGAGGATATAACCATGTGGATATAATAAGCAATTTAGTAAAATAAATTTGTCGCTTTCTTGTATGGTAACAGAGAAGATGCACTTACAAGGGAAACAATGCTCAGGGAGATAACTCCTACAAAGAAAAGTGTTTGGTTAAGCAGGGTCAGTCTTTTATATAAGTTTTGGATTTCAAATATTTTGGCTACGAGCATCACTGAAAAGACATGTATTGTCGAAATGCGCATCTGGTGCAAGAAAATTAGTACCGTTAATTTTATTACTACCACTGGGTCGATGCCTCTGCTGGTGGACTATCAGTCCCCGAGGGTATCACCAGCCCAGTAGCCAGTACTTCGGTACTGGCATGAAAATACGGATTTTTTTGTGTTATTAAAATTTGCTGTTACAAAATATTAGAAATTAATATAAATTAAGGAATGTATCTCCCTCATGCAAAGCTCTGATTCCTTTCACGGATTTGGCTATACATTTTGGACCTTTTTGATTATAGCTCTTCATCTTTTATATAAGTTTTGGATTTCAAATATTTTGGCTACGAGCATCAATGAAGAGACATGTTTTGTCGAAATGCGCATGTGGTGCAAGAAAATTAGTACCGTTAATTTTATTACTACCACTGGGTCGATGCCTCTGCTGGTGGACTATCAGTCCCCAAGGGTATCACCAGCCCAGTAGCCAGTACTTCGGTACTGGCATGAAAATACGGATTTTTTTGTGTTATTAAAATTTGCTGTTACAAAATATTAGAAATTAATATAAATTAAGGAATGTATCTCCCTCATGCAAAGCTCTGATTCCTTTCACGGATTTGGCTATACATTTTGGACCTTTTTGATTATAGCTTTTCATCTTTTATATAAGTTTTGGATTTCAAATATTTTGGCTACGAGCATCACTGAAGAGACATGTATTGTCGAAATGTGCATCTGGTGCAAGAAAATTAGTACCTTTAATTTTATTAAACTGTACCATATCATATACCAAACATCTAAGAGACATCTTGTGAAACAAAATTTATATGTGTCAAATAACAGTATCAAATGAATACCACTACAACACTTTAAAAAAAAAGTAAACTGCAACTTTTATTGTCGACATTTGTCGCAGATTAGATGGGCTTCATCAGGACAAAGTATACAAAATTAGAACCCCTGAAGTACAAAAAAGTAGCATCATGTATGTGATGTCAAAATTGTCCATTGTTGATGTAGCTATGGGATACTCTATATCATTATGTAATGTTGAACAGATTCAAATCTGTACACTGACATTGTACTTACATTCATGTTAGACAAATTTATGTTCTATTTAAAAACACATTTTATTTATACACTTACCATTATAATAGTTTACAACCATTTTAAAGTTAAAGACAATTCAAACAATTTTAGATTAACTCTTAATTTAGTAACTCTATTTGCACTGTACTATGTTTGATTCATATTCTGTTCAACATTACATAATGATATAGAGTATCCCATAGCAACGTCAACAATGAACAATTATGACGTCACATACATGCTGCCATTTTTTTGTACTTCGGGGGTTCAAATTTGTATACTTTGTCCTGATGAAGCCGATCTAATCGGCGAAACATGTCGACAATAAAAGATGCAGTTTACTAAAGTGTTGTTGTCAATGTAGTGGTATTTGATTTTTAGCTCACCTGACCTGAAAGGTCAAGTGAGCTTTTCTCATCACTTGGCGTCCGTCGTCCGTCGTCTGTAAACTTTTACAAAAATCTTCTCCTCTGAAACTACAGGGCCAAACTTAACCAAACTTGGCCACAATCATCCTTGGGGTATCTAGTTTAAAAAATGTGTCCGGTGACCTAGCCATCAAACCAAGATGGCCGCCATGGCTAAAAATAGAACACAGGGGTAAAATGTATATTTTGGCTTATATCTTTGAAACCAAAGCATTTAGAGCAAATCTGACATGGGGTAAAATTGTTGATCAGGTCAAGACCTATCTGCCCTGAAAGTTTTAGATGATTCGGACAACCTGTTGTTGGGTTGCTGCCCCTGAATTAGTAATTTTAAGTAAATTTTGCAGCTTTTGGTTATTATTTTGAATACTATTATAGATAGAGATAAACTGTAAAGAGCAATAATGTTCAGCCAAGTAAGACCTACAAATAAGTCAACATGACTAAAATTGTCAGTCAACCCCTTAAGGAGTTATTGTCCTTTATAGTCAATTTTTAACAACTTTTCGTCATTTTTTGTAACTTGTACAAAAATCTTCTTCTCTGAAACTACTAAGCCAAATTTAACTAAACTTCGCCACAATCATCATTGTGGTATATAGTTTTAAAAATGTGTCTGATGACCCCGCCTACCAAACAAAATGGCCAACATGGCTAAAATTAGAACATAGTGGTAAAATGCTGTTTTTGCTATATATCTTTAAAACTAAGACATTAAGTGCTTCTTAAGTTGCTTGGTTTTCTTTCTCTAAACTGTTATGATAGAAATTGATAATGCAGAAAAAAACAACGGAACAGAATTTGAAATTCTGTAAGCAGAATTGGTATGCAGCAATTCCTGAAATACATCCATTATTCTAAAAGGAAAAAGACCAATATGTTATTTGACAATTAGACAGCAACCCTAGAACACATAACATCACAAGCATCTAGAAGTCAACATATTGGTTCAACAACAGACAAGTGAATGCACTGACTTGCCCTAAGTCTAGAAAACATGTGAATAATAAAGTCTTGCAATTTAGTTTCAAAGTGGCTGTATAAATCATACAATAATATATGAATTTGAAATACATTTTAATTTCGTAAATACATAGTAGAGTGATGATATGAATACCGGAAATAATCAAAATCTGTAAATCAGAATCCAGAAACTTGAACAGTATATATTTTGGCCTCATTAGGTTCACTATTGTATGTATTACAGCCTATGTACAGTATTCCTGCATTGTCAATGTCTAGAGAGTTTGGTAACTGAATACCTAACTGATACTTGGTATTCAGGTAATGAATACACTCTGCTGAAGTGTTCAGGATATGAATCATGTGATTATCAGTATCTGTAACTATAATATTGTCTGATTTTGTAACCACTAAATCTCTAGGTTTGAATGTTTGTTCCTTGTTTATATCTGCATTGCCACTATATGTCCATTTGACTCCATTAGATTTATTTAATGCCACTATCCTCCCACCACTCCAGTCTTCCTTTAGATTATCAATGACATAAATGTTATTGTCATTGTCTGTAGTTATCTTAGAGGGAAGAGTAAAGATAGGTCTCCTTCTGTTGTCTGTCTGATACACCTTTTCTCTTTTCCCATCCATACTCATCATGATGACTTGTCTTGGACCATTGACGGGGAACGCGTTTGGTTGATCCTCTCTTACCCCCACTAAGATTCTATGATCACTTGTTACGTGAACAGCAATGGTTATTAAAGGATATACACTGTACATGCTTGATTTCACTTTACTGGTGCTGCATGAAATAATTTGAAGGCAAGATTCCTTTGTAGATAAGAGAAGGTCACCAGATGGTAGTAATGTCATATCATTTGAAGCTATCTCAATCTTGTGCATCATGTGTAATGATTCATTTGTCATTCTCATTTTTTGTATTTTATGGCTGCCAAAATGACCTACCCAAACTGTTGCATTTTCATAGCAGACTAAATTTTGAACACGTTGAAGCTTCGTTTTGTATTGATTTATCACTTTAAATTGAAACTGCTTTTGGTCAAAATCAGGTTCAGTTAATTCTCCAAAATAGGAATCCTGAATGACCTGTTTACCTGGGACAAACTTAGGCAACTTAGGAAATATTGTGTTGACAGGAACTATTCTTTTTTGTCTTAAAGTTTTCTCCTCTGACTGTATGTTGAAAACTAGCTTGGCATTATTGGAATTTAAGGCTTGGCTTAAAGTCTTCTTTTGAAGGTCTAAATCTTTGTCAATATTCTCTGATCTATTTTCGGCATCATTCACAGATTGCATTACAATTTCCATTCTCTGATCAAGTTCCTTCAAAAGTTTATTGGTATGTTTTTCAACGTCATTCTTCAAATCTTTTTCTCGGCTCAGTATTTTCTGCTTTTCTAATTCATAATTTGAATCTAATGAAGATTTAAAAGTACCAATTTCAGATAATACCTTTCCATTTTGTACTAACTTTTGGTCAATATCTGAATTGAACGTTTTTATGGTTTGTTCATATCCTTTAGCTAACTCAATCATCTTGTGTGTATCATGCACTGTTGTAATACATAAAGGGCAGACAACTACTTCACACGATTGACAAAATAAGAAACAGGTTTGTCCTACATGAATTCCACAAGGAATGTTATTAAAATCTATTTTATCCTTGGTTTGTTGCTGATGACAGGCAATGTCCTTAATGTCTATGATTGTATGCTGGTCAGTAGATTTCACTTTCTTATGAAGTTTCTGACATTTTGTACACAAGAGAAAGTCACAATGTAAACATTTCCACTTAATCTTATTTGATTCTTCACACATCTGACAGACCATTGGAACTTGTCCCTTCTGAAATGATTTTGATAATGCCATCACAGTGATTTTATTTTCCAATTTTCTCTCTGGTTTGATTTGGGATACTATTGATCACTTCATTATTTTACCTGTACAGATCAAGGTAGTTTTTTTCTCTCAAGGTTATATATAGTACCGTACATGATATTTATGCATTTAAATGTAATCAATAAAGTTATAAATAGTCTGTATTAAATTGTTTACGTTTTTTTTATATACTTATATTTACAGAAGTGCAACCTATTAGAGGTTAAAATATGATTTATACAATAGATTTCCTCAGTGTATATTTGTTGACTTGATTTGTCTCTTCTAAACGGATTATTGATGTCTGCTTGTCATGTTTTTGAATTGTTGTCAGATTTTCGGAATCCTCTGGTTTTATACATTTGAATGCCTTAAATAAATTTCCCCATGAACCCCCATTTTTCTTTTTATAAATCTTTTACATGTATAATTATAAGTCATTTGTAAAAGTCTTATAAAATTTTATTTATTTTCTAATAGTATTTGATAACTTTAACTGGTCAATGATAATGCTATGAAAAATCAAGAGAGAACATTTTCCCGCCAAAATTCCAATGGCTAATATCTCAAAAACAAGCACATTGACCCATATTTTTTTTTTGCTGTTTTGATTCCTCAATTTATTCCCTATCAATATATACTAGTTTTATAAAAAGTTATTTATTTTGAAACTGAGCAGCGAACATCCTTAACTAGATTTGAACATCAATTATCTACTATCTCTTTTATTTGTCAAACAGTGTTCATTTGACTTCTTTTCCCTTCAACATGAACACTGCAGTACAAATATTATTTTGCTATTTCAATGTGTTTTTTTGCTGTGCAGGTTCTAATTTTGTGTCATGGATTGATACCACACATCTTTGTTTTCTATTATATATATACAAACAATAAACTTTTTTCCAACTTTATACTAAGGTTATGTAGTGGTCCATACTGTAAATTTGAAGAAAAAAAATTATTGCTCTGGTTATACACCAAAAAAAACAGTTGTAAATTCAAATAGCATTATTGGTATACTGCAATTCCTAAAATACATCCATTATTCTATAGATAACAAGAGAAATAAGCTATATAGAAATGAAACAGAAACCGTTAAACACAAAAAATCAAAGGCATTTAGAGGTTGCACTTTGTAAATACATCTCTTTTACAAACTATGCTTCTTTTGTGGAGATTTATAATTTTGGTTTGTTTTTTTATCTACTGGTTCTCAGATATGAACTCTATGTTTTGTCTCATAGAGAAAAAAACTTTGGAATTTAACCAGTATAAATACGCATGAAAAGCGGCTAAATGGAATTCTGAGGAAGACCCAAAGCGATTGTAGAGGTAGTACAGAATTTTAGTATAAGTTTAAAATCAATTAGAAGTTTGAGGCATATTAATGTTGAAAATATCCTACACACCCCTATATTTTAACCTTTGAAAAAAAGAAATATAAACTTTCCATCTACAGGATACAATTGGTTTTATGCAACTTCATTGGAGAGCCGTGGTGTAGTGGTTAGAGCATCGGACTTCTAACACAAAGGTTCCTGGTTCGATCCCCGTTCCTTGGGAGAAAATTTCAGAGACTGAATTTTCGGCTCTCCCTTGACACCATTTGGGAGTATGGTCTTGAGAAACGATGATAGTATGTCGGAAGGGGACGATAGATGGCTGACCCATGTTAAGAGAGAGCAATACCTCTTGCATGTAAAAGACACCCTTGTAGATTTTGAAAAAGAGCAGGCTAATGCTGCTACAAGGCAGCACTCGCACCCGCAAAGTGGAAAGGGATTAATATAAGTTGCAATAATTTGTTTCCCAATCCACTATAAATTAATATGTTTAAACTAACTTCATTGTAAAAGTGGCACAGTGTTAGTCGTAAAAGGATATCTTATCTATTTTTACAGAAGTCAGAACCTTTTACAGGCCAATATATATGATTTCAACAGTAGTCAAGTAAATATGAAGGTTTTAGAAATTCATTAATTATAAATTTGAAATACAATGTGATTTCAAAAAATTATGAAAAAGGGGAAATTTCAATACAGACAAAAAAAGTAATTAAAATCAGTAAATCGGAAGCCAGAAAGTTAAGGTATTTATGTTGGCCTTCTCAGGTTCACTTTCATCTGTTTCACATACTATATGTGTAATGTATCTGTACTGTAAATTCTACACATTTTCATTTGTTAAATCTATTTTCTTTATGACTATTTGTCTTGGACCATTGATTGATAGGGTTTCTGTTGGTCCTCCTCTTTACCCAATGTGCTATAGGGAAGTATTTTTAGGTCATATTGCAGTAAGGAGTAGAAAGCAAATGACAAAAATACGAATTCCAAGGAAAATTCAAAAAGATCACCATCTGGTAGTAATGTCATGTTTTATACATCTTTTTTAAAAGTATGCATCTTATATAACAACTTCTTTGTCAGGAGCATTTGTTTAGTTGATGGCTTTTAAATATACTTATTTAATTAAGTGTATTCTATGTATTTTTGGTAAATTATCAAGTCAGGGATTTCTTTACAACAAATTACTAGTTTTTCTCTGTTACTGTTAATGATGTCTTTACACTAAATCCATTGGATGTTGGATGTTTACTGACTGATATTTTAGTCTTAGATCATGTAGATACTTGATTACTTTCAAGTTGTTATTGGCTTTGAACTAGCTGTCTGTAACTGTGAGTACTCTCAGAACTTTATAAAGATCATTTACTTAGTGTCTTTTTTGTTGTGGGATGTATAGATAAGCTGCAATATCTGGTCTGTTTTCGTTAGATGTTTTCTGCTTTGTATTGATCTGAAGAGTTGAGCCCTTTTCAACTCATTTTTATAGTTTTTTTCTTATGTTGTACTGTTACACCACTTTGTCAGGTTATGGGGAGGGTTTTGTGCCAGAAAACTAGGGGAAGCTTAAATTAATACCAATATTTATGATAAAAGAGATGATTGTTCATTTCCTATTGTTAATTATCCATTTTTAGATAGTGACTTTCCCTTGTCACCATATTATGGTGTTTATATATCTCAACTTGTTTGATTGGCTCGTGTATGTAACAATGTATTCGATTCTAAAGAAAGAAATCTCTGTATTACTGAAAAATTATTACACCAGGGTTTTCGATATCACAAACTAGTCAAAACATTTACTAAATTTTTCATTGGTACAAGGACATCACTTGTAAATATTAATCAACATGCAGACATCTTATATGGCGTATAAAATTATAAACCTGGTACCTTTGATAACTACTTATAGGTTCAGGTTTTTTCACATCCAATTTTTTATGGATATATTCTATACAAAGTACAAAAATGTTGGCATTCACTTCAATAGCTAACCAAACCTTCAAACAGACTTATTCATAAGGATATAGTTAGGATACTGTTGTCAGGTCATTAAAAATGGCATATTTTGATATAACTATTGATTCACTCATAAGGTAATAAATTTTGCATCGGAAAAAACATATTTATTCAAAAACCAGTTGTTGACATGATATGGATTCAATTTTCTTTTCATATATTTTATGACGGTACGATACTAAACCCGGAGGGGATTGTTCTTGATTTTCATATGATGAAGACATTATTTTTCAATCAGTTTAATTGAGGTCTGGAACTGGCATGTCAGTAATTGATAGTAGTTCTTTGTTAATTTATGTATCATTGTCATTTTGCTTAGTTTCTTTTGTTACCTTTTCTGACATAGGACGCATACTTCTTTTAAACAGAGTTTTATTTTGCTTATTGCTGTGTGTTTGTTTATTTTACATTGGCTAGAGGTATAGGGGAAGGGTTGAGATCTCACAAAACAAGTTTAACCCTGCCACATTTTTGTGCCTGTCCTAAGTCAGGAGCATCTGGCTTCTGTTAATCTTGTATGTTTTTTTTTAAATTTTAGTACTTGTATATTTTTTCACTGAACTAGTACACATTTTTGTTTAGGGGCCAGATGAGGCCCACGTCCGGACCCATTGGTGGCCTTTGGCTGTTTTCTGCTTTGGTCGGGTTGTTGTCTCTTTGACACATTCCCCATTGTCATTCTCAACTTAAGTTAAATCCCGCCACATTCTATAAGTGCCTGTCCCAAGTTAAGAGCCTGTAGGTCAGTGGTTGTAGTCTGTCATATTTGTTTTTCGTAAATTGTTGTGTTATGGATTAGGCTGTAAGTTTTCTCAATTGGATAGTTTAATGTTTTTCATGATGGTTTTTATGCCCCACCTACGATAGTAGAGGGGCATTATGTTTTCTGGTCTGTGCGTCCGTTCGTCCGTTCGTCCGTCTGTCCGTCTGTCTGTCTGTTCATCCGTCTGTCCCGCTCCAGGTTAAAGTTTTTGGTCAAGGTAGTTTTTGATGAAGTTGAAGTCCAATCGACTTCAAACTTAGTACACATGTTCCCTATGATATGATCTTTCTAATTTTAATGCCAAATTAGAGTTTTTACCCCAATTTCACGGTCCACTGAACATGGAAAATGATAGTGCGAGTGGGGCATTCGTGTACTGAGGACACATTCTTGTTTTTATAGCTGACTACACAGGATAGTTTTTATTTACTCTTGAAGACTGTACATTACCTTAAATTGATTACATCCACTTCATTTGAGCTTTGATGGATAGTTGTCTCATTAGAATTCATATCACACCTCCTTATTTTTTATATTATCTACATTGATGCATCATTACATCAGATTAAATGTTCATTAAGCTTTTTTTGTATTGTTTTATCACTTCAACTTCAAATTTCTTTTTGTGATCATCAGCTTCATCTTATGACCCAAGATAGAAATTTTGACTACATTTTGTAATTGTTTTCCTGGAACATTTAAATGTAGTTTTAGTATGATCTATGCTTTGATTTCTTGAAGTACTGTTTTCCTCTGAATATACATGATGTATACTGAAAACTTGATTAACAGTATTGGAAATTAAAGCTTGGTTTACATTCTTCTCTGTGAAGTTTTGGTATCGTGTATATGTATATAGGAAATATTTACATATTTTCCATATGCTACAAAAATATCTGGAATGGCAAAACTGACATGAACAGCAGTTGTAGTAATTGTATGAATGACTTCGTGGTCCATTATATATATTTGTCAATAGAAGAGAGGAGAAGTAGCATATTACAACATAAAAATGATAACCCACTAAGAAGATCCTTTGTCTGAAGTGCTTTTTCTGGATTAATCTTTATATCGAACCCAAACATCTAATATATGTAAGAGCTTTATAACCTAAAGGGACATAAAAAGGCAGTCAAATACATTTAAGGTCAATTTTGTTTATATTAAATGGGATTTGAAAAAGATATGGTATAAATCATTTCAGTACCAAGGAATAATAGTTCAAATGCAGTGGTATTGACGCAGATCTAGTAAATGAAGTAACATTTTATAAATGAAGTGTGTTTCGAAGTGCACTTCTGAATTAAATTACTGTCCTCAATCCCAAACATTTGATGGCAGCAATGTATAAAAACTTTAAAATGTTTTAATAGAGCTATAGTGATTCATTACATAAATTGATAGGATTCTTTTCATTTTTGCAAAAGATAAAAAAAAATGAATAATGATAATGTATTGTCTGTTTAAATGTATATTTTTCTTTCAAAAGGTTTTGATAGAAAAATAACCCGAATTATTGGACTTTTACTTTGAATTTTAAGGTAACTGGGGAACATATCAATGATAATTCATGTCAGCCCAGAAGTTCTGACTACTGGGCTGGTGATACCCTCAGGGAATTAAAACTCCACCAGCAGTGGCATCGACCCAGTGGTTGTAAATAAACTCATCATAGATACCAAGATTAAATTTTACATTTACGCCAGATGTGCATTTTGTCTACAAAAGACACATCAGTGACGCTCGACTCATCAGAATTTAGAAAGTAATTCTGACCCATTGTGTAGAGAAATTGTTATGTTTTCTGCACATTTAATACCTTGCAACAACTCTTTGAAGGGTCAGTATTGTGCTCTTTTGTAAGGCACAATTTCTGTCTCTATCCAGTATACCCTCATTTTCCAATGGCAGTCCAAACTGTCAAACTGGACTGCCTCTATTACATCACCAACCTATTGTATTTGTATTGTTACTTTGTTCTTGTCCTGAACATGCATGAAATATTTGCCAATGAAGATTGAGCAACAAACAATAAATCAGTTGACTGGTTAAGTTGATTCAACTAAAATTTAAAATTCTGAGAGAATTGTTGGTATACAGCAACTCCTTAAACTTTAACAATAACACTTAAAGGGGCACTAGCTACGAGATATATAAAAAATCTAAAGTAAGATTATTTTTTTTTTCAATCAATAATGAAAGTGAAATAGTGAAGTAAACATTCGCTTTTAGCAGCCAAAATGGGTCAATTTTGTAAAATTAAGTGAAGAAACATTGATAATTACTTATTCACTTGCAAGTGAATAAGTCGACCTCATTAAATCCGTATTCATGTGAACTTCAATTTAACCCATAGCTAGAAATTGACACGCATGCTTTGTACGGGTACTGGTTATTTAAAGAAAAAGAATGTCAACAATGAAAGTGAAACTATGGTAAATGATTTGATTACTGATTCCATCAATATAAAATCATTCTTATACGGTTTAAAACAATGAGAAACTTTTTTTTTTAATCTATAAAATAAACTCAAAAAGACCTATAAAAATCCAATTGCACGTGTTGGTTTAATCTATTCATATCTTTATTTATGTTTACATCGCTTATATGGTCATTTGAGGTCAAATCGATAGGTAATTAGATGGCATCTGGACTAAAATACACATGAAACGAACCTACATATTATCTACCCCATGCTATGTAAACTGTTTATTTTATACTTTTGGTAGTTTGGATAAATCTTTTACATTGTTATAAATCAAATATGAGAATTTGAGTCAAATCGGTGACCATGAATTTGACAGCTAGTGCCCCTTTAATCAATTATGTAGGTCTGAAACACTTTTTGGGATTTACCTTCACCAGTAATACCCAAACACAAACACATGAGAGTCAAGGATGTATAGGACCTTAACATGTGAAGAGATATAGGAACAAATTGGACTTGAAAGTAGCCAATTTCATCTGATATCAACTTTCCATGATGGAGTTTGAACCTTAATTTCTCTATTAGTTTATACAATAATTCTAAATTCTAAATATGAGAAGCTATTTTGACACTTATGTCAATAAGACACAAACAAATCAGATGACATCTGATGATGTTTCATCAATACAATTTATTTGAGTAGATATATAATAAAAAAATGATATGAATACATGTACAGTAAATTATTAAAATCAGTAAAATCAGAATTCAGAAACTTGAACAGTATATATTTTGGCCTCATCAGGTTCACCTTGGTATCCACCACAGCCTATGTATAATGTACCTGTATTGTCAATATCTAAAGAGAATGGTAATGCAATACCTAACTGATCCTTAGTGTTCAGGTAAAGAATGCACTGTCCGGAAATGTTGAGGATATGAATCATGTGATGCTTAAGATCTGTAACTAAAATATTGTCTGATTTTGTAGCCACCAAATCATCAAGTTTGAATGTTTGTTGTTTGTTTACATCTAGATGACCACTATAAATCCATCTCACTCCATTAGATTTATCTAATGCCACTATCCTACCATTATATTTTTCATCTTGAGTATCAATGACATAAATATTATTGTCTTTGTCTGTTGTTATTCTAAAAGGAACAGTAAATATCTGTTTCCCTTTGTTGTCAGTGTGGTAGACTTTTTCAATTTTCCCATCCATATTCATCATGATGACTTGTCTTGGACCATTGACAGGGAAAGAGGCTGGTTGGTTTGCTCTTACACCAACTAAGATTTTATTATCTCTTGTAACATGGACAGCAAGAGTTATTAGTGGATTGGCACTGTATGGAAGTAACGCAAAGTTATAAACATCTATTTTAGAGGTGTGCATCTTTTGTAATGATTTATTTGTCAGGTGAAGTTTTTTAAGTTTATGGCTTTTTGAATTATTAATCCATATAGCTGCATCATCACAACAGACTAAATTTACAACAAGTGGAAGTGTTGTTTTGTATTGTTGTATCACTTTAAATTCAAATTGCTTTTTGTTATCATTAGTTTCTACTAATGACCCAAATTTGAATTCTTTAACTTCTAGTTTTTGGGGCACAAATGTCGGTAGCTTTATAAATGTAGTTTTGACATGCTCTATGTTTTGGTTTCTTGAAGTTTTCTCCTCTAAATATATGCTGAAAACTTGATAAGCATTGTTAGAATTTAAAGCATAGCTTAAATTCTTCTTTCTGAAGTCTAAATCTGTCTTGATCTTCTCTGATCTATTTTCTAGTGTTGGATAATCGGTTGAAATTACCAACCGATTATCTATTACAATCGTTTGACAGCAACCAACCGACTATCGGTTATAATCGCATCAGAATACTTTGCCCTTTTTTTAAATGAAATCATGCATTTTAGTCTCATTGGTCATGTCTAATGTGTATATTCCATTTCATTGCAGAGTTTTATATGTTAATATTTGATCTTCTGTTTTCTTTTCATATTTTATTTAGCAATTATAAAAATGAATTAATTAGAATCCAGATTCAGATTGAACATATTTTATCTCATAATTACAACATTAATTACCAAGAGTGACACTAACTTTTCTAAATTTCAATGGTTTAACTCACATTATAATTTCAATAACTTAGCAGTATAAACATTTGAATGTTTCACAGGAAGAAAAGATATATATAAAGTATTTTACTTTAAGAAATTTAAGATTAACAGAAAAAAATAAAACAATGCATTTGCATTGAAATATATACAGTAAACAAAGAGGATCCAGCCAATGTCTGTTAATTCGTGTAGAATGCTTTTTTTTCACTTTATGATCATCATTTTTCTGTCAATTGTGTCAAGCGAGCGTCTGAACTTATAATTGCAAAAATGCGGAATTATTACATAGTTGAACCGTATCCGATCCGTGATTCTAAGGTAGCACTCCACAGTTAGGTGTTTAGTTTCGCATTTTGGCCCCTGTGGATTTTTCAAATATGAGAGCTAGTGTGCAATAAAATTCATTTTTGGATAGCTGAGTATTAAAATAGCCTTTGTATTGGGTTTATATGAACATCAAGATTATGTAATGTATGTAATATAGGCTGGTTTCTGTATGACAGTCCGTATTTGCATGTCCCTACCATACATTGTTCCGGCAATTATTGTAATGTTTTTTTACAACTTTTTATCGCACGAACTTTGTGATTGGATTTTACGAAAAAATGAGGCGAAAGACACCCATTTTTTATTTGATCATTAGGAAGATTTATGAACAGTTTCTAAAAAGGTATCACTCAAAGGCATTGAAATTCTAGTTTGATCCAAATTTTGGGGGGATATGTGACATGTCCACCCCCCTTTTTGCAATATTTTATGGTAAATAAATGCAGAATGTTGCCATGGATACACATAAAAAGAATTAATTTTCACTCTTTTAACTTTTGAAAATCAAATCTATGGAATATACTGATTACATACATATGCACATATACAATACAGACAGTTAGGTTAATGTATTAGAAATCCAGGAATAGGAGATGATAAAACATTTCGTGGCTCATTTTTAATTTTATTTTCTAACTGTGGAGTGCTACCTAATGTATTTCAATGGCGGACAAATTTCAGAAAATTTACAAACATAAACGATGTTTGACAAGCAATTTGGGAAGGAATATGACGCTTTTGACGCTACTAATGGATAAAACATTAATAAAAGGCAATTTGCGACACGCTCTAATGAAGTAAAGAAATTATTTTGTCTAAAATCTGAAGGATTTCATGTACGCTCTCAAGTAACAAGTATCCGGTATTGAGAGAGTATTTCATACAAAGTTATTTATTTTAAAGATCAATCTGTATATATATAGTCAATACTTTTGTCACGTTTTAAAGGGGAAAAAATGGTTTTGTCTTTAATTATAGGATGTTTGACATTGTTATTGTCATCCACTGATATTTTTTGTTGCAATTTGTTTGACTGAGCAAATAAAATTCAAACCGCAAACGGACCGGAAGTTGATACGCAAAAAGTCCGGAAACTATAGCGACAATCGATTGAACAAAATCCCAATCGATTATCGACATCGTGAGGCCCAACCAACTGATTTCCGACTTATTCCGATCATCGGAACAACACTACTATTTTCTGCATCATTCACTGATTTCACAAGGATTTCCTTTCTCTAATCAAGTTCTTTCATAAGATTATTGGTATGCTTTTTAACTTCATCCATTAAGTCCATTTCTCGTCTCAGAATTTTCTCCTTTTCTAATTCATATTTTGAATCTTCAGACGATTTGAATATTCCTAATTCAGATAATACTTTCACAGTTTGTACTAATTTTTTGTCAATATCTGAATTGTACGTTTTTACAGTTTTCATTGTTTGTTTGTATCCTTTAGCTAATTCAATCATCTTGTGTTTGTCATGTATTGTTGTAATGCACAAAGAAACAACAGCTTTGGCCTGCATGAATTCCACATTGAATGTTACTAAAATCTAATATAACCTTGGTTTGTTGTTGATGAGAAGCAATGTCCTTGATGTCTATGATTGTATGCTGGTCGGTCGATTTCACTTTTTTATGAAGTGCTTGACATTTTGTACACAAGAGAAAGTCACACTGTAAACATTTCCACTTAATCTCATTAGATTCCTCACACATCTGACAGGTCATTGGAACTTGTCCCCTCTGAAGAGATTTTGATAGCGCCATTATATGGACTTTAAGTTTTTATACGCCCGTCAAAATTTTGACGGGACGTATTATGGTATACAAATGTCCGGTGTCCGTCTGTCCGTCTGTCTGTCCGGCTTAAACATGTCGCACCGTAACTTGAGAACGACTTATCCAAATTTCATGAAACTTATCATAGTTGTTTCTTATGATGGTCAAATGATCTGTATACTTTTTGGTGAAAATAAGATTAAAAATTTTGAGTTACGGCACTTTGTAACTAAAACAGGGGGGTGTTTTTTTTCACATGTCGCACCATATCTCAAAAACGATTCTTGATTATGGCTTAGAACTTTAAACACTTCTTAGTTATATTAATCTTAATATCTGTATACTTTTTGGTGATGATTCAAAATTTTATTTTTGAGTTATTGAGTATTTTGTAAAAAAAGGGGGAGGGTTTTTTTACATGTCGCACCATATCTCATAAACGATTTATGATTATTGCTTAAAACTTGACACATGTCTTTGTTTAATTAATCTAAAGATCTGTATACTTTTTGGTGATGATTCAAAATTTCATTTTTGAGTTATTGAGTATTTTGTAAAAAAGGGGGAGGGTTTTTTTTACATGTTGTGCCGTATCTCAAAAACAATTTATAATTATTGCTTAAAACTTTACACACTTCTTTGTTATATTAATCTAAAGATCTGTATACTTTTTGTTGATGATTAAAAACTTTATTTTGGAGTTATTGAGTATTTTGTTAAACAGGGGAGGTTTTTTTTTACATGTCGCGCCGTATCTCAAAAATAATTTATGATTATTGCTTAAAACTTTACACACTTCTTTGTTATATTAATCTAAAGATCTGTATACTTTTTGGTTTTGATTCAAAATTTTATTTTAGTGATATTTAGTTTTTCGAAGAAAAAAAAACAGGGTTAGGGGTTTCACATGTCCCGCCGTGTCTCAAAAATAATATATGGTTATTGCTTAAAACTTTCTCAGAAACTATTTATGATTATTGCATAAAACTTCCACATAAGACGTCGGGCGTATTATGCGCTCATGGCGCAGCTGTTTATTAAACATTAATTTCAACTTTTATGTTGTTCACACATCTCACAAGGAAATTTTATATTACATGAATATTTAAGTATTCTTTCTCAGTACAGCAGCATTTGATATCCTGTTTATCTTATAAATGAGCTACCACTAAAATATCTGTTCATACGATATGATATACTAACGGGAAATATGTAAAAAAAAAAATAGATTCTATCACATGTACCAAGAATGAAAGTTGAATCCTCAATTAACCTTCATAAAACAGAGATCTTAAATGTTGAACTAAAATAAACAAGCAAACAAATAATATATGATTTTATCTGATCTCCCTGTAAATATGTTACAACCTTAGACTTATTTCCTGACAACAATTAATGAACAAATTGTTAAAATTTATAATAAAGTATAATAAAATTATTAATACAACTATTTCTTGTTGATGTTTATTGAGTATTGTTTGTCCTTTTTTGTAAATCTTTTTTTTTTGGGGGGTTGTTGGTGATTTGTTTTGTTATAGTTATTTGTTCAAATATGCTTGTAAATTTCTGTCAAATATTCAATCACAATCCAAATTCAGAGCAGCTTTAATCTTAAATGTAGTGTCCATCGTAGCTCAATTGTTCAGTGGTCGACTTCTGCAGGAAATCATTATTTGGAAATTTGTAGCATCTGACACTTACACAATTCAGCAAATCACCTAAATAGATCATATATCATGCCTCTATACTCCCTTTCTTTCTAGACGTGTAGGTTTAGGATATATTTTACATTGTCAATCTGACCTTTGACCTTGAAGGGAGGTGGGCGGGTGACCTAGCAACTTAAGGTCTTAATCTAAGAAGATCTGGGAACTATAAATGTTCAAAACCAAGAATCAGAGCAGTAGCATTTATATGTAGTAAAAACTAAGATTTTTATCATAAAATCTGTGAAAACAGGAAACCTGAAAAATTTGTAAATCTATTTGAAATATCTCAAACAGGATTGTAAAAGGAAACAGACAAATTTCATGATAAGAAACTAGTACTTTGAGCCAAGTTTTTATCATAAAATCTCTGAAAATATGAAAACTGAAAATATGTCAAGTGTAATGCAAATAAACTTGAAGATTTTTCGTCAATATTACCTATAACATAAACTGAATGATGGTATTTTCACTTGCAAATGTGTGCATGTTCTTGAATTCAGCAAGATTTTTCATTGAAAATTAAATGCAGTCACTCCTCCCCTATTAGATGTCCTATCAACTATCTACTTTCCAACCAAGTTTTCTAATATATGTCTTGATGTAACCCTTCGATGTCTAATTTTTGTTTATTCTTTGTAAATGTTACAGTAAGTATGTCAGGCGATTAGTGATAGTATTTGTTGGACTTAAATTTGCTCAATGTCATTTATTTATATTAATTTGTTGATATTATGCCTTAGCAATACACGTGTGCTTGAACACATGTTCTTCAATGCTCAGAATTCAAAGTAGCATGATAGACATTAAGAAAAGAATTTTGCATAAAGTGAGGCAGGAATTGGGTACTGTGGATTTAATTATTTTCGTTGGTACCAAATTGAATAAATCTTTGTAGATATTTGATTTTCTGATTTTGCAAATTTTTGCATATAACAAGCAGAAAATTTTGTATATCACTGAACATTAAAATTTGGGGTTCACCTGCACTAACAAAACCCAAAAAAAGTGTTATCCATTAAAAAATAAAGAAAGGTCAAATCAAAAAAATACTTAACCAGAGTAAAGTTCAAAAAGGTAAGTCCCTAATCAAAATAGCAAAATCAAAATGGAAAGTCCCTAATCAAATGGCAAAATCAAAATGCTCAAACACTTTAAATAAACAAATTGAATTAGTTGCATATTCCTGATTTGGTACAGGCAATTCTTTATGTAGAAAATGGTAGATTAAATCTAGTTTCATATCTAGCTAAACCTCTGACTTGTATGACAGTTGCATAAAATTCCATTTTATTGACAACAATGTGTGAACAAAACAAACATACATAATAGGTGAAAAATTCAAAAATAGTGAGGGGTACAGCAGTCAACATTGTGTTATAATCTAAATCTCTATAAAAACGAACAAATATGTCAATAGAGAAATACAAATGGCATATAGACAAAGCACTTAAGCAAATAGTTATCAAAAGTACCAGGATTATAATTTAATACGCCAGACGCGCGTTTCGTCTACATAAGACTCATCAGTGACGCTCAGATCAAAATAGTTAAAAAGCCAAATAGATACAAAGTTGGAGAGCATTGAGGATCCAAAATTCCCAAAAATTGTGCCAAATACGGCTAAGGTAATCTACTCCTGGGGTAAGAAAATCCTTAGTTTTTCCAAAAATTAAAAGTTTTGTAAACAGAAAAGTGATATATACAGGATGTATAAGTATTGAACCACTTCAAAGGGATATTATAAGTTATCTACATTAATATCCGTAGATATGGAAATTTTAACACCCTGAAGTATCCAAGTACTCCTTGAGTTGCAGAAATACGACCACAAAGTTTAACGTGAAAGTAACGTTTTTTTCATTTTTTAAATATCTTTTATTGAAATTTGGGATTTTTGACATATTTTTAACAGGGTGTAGTGTACTATCTTTGGTAGAACCCTACAGGAAAACAAATATAAGACGTTTTTAATCTAAAGACAGAGAAGTGAAATGGGTCGAATTTCACGCTCAAAGTTGTGAGATTTACATAGACCGTTTGACGTCAACTTGGGTCATTTGCATAGCTAGGTCAGTAGTCCCATTCATTGACAATGGGGTAGAATAGTGCTGCATTTTCTTAAATGAGTACAAATAATCAACAAAATAAGATAAAATCGTTTTTGTATTAAGTATCTAATTATACAGACATCATGGATAATCTACAGAATTCGATATTTCATAAGGAACAACCATGGAACTAAGGAAAACGCTCGTGAATTTCCCTGATGTAATGGGTAGCAATGTCTGGGGATTGGGGTTAGCAACACTAAGGGGCTATGGGTTTCAATGTAACAACATGCGTTAACCAAACAAAATCCTAGAAATATACTAAGCCGGGGATAATACCAAATAAGGACTAAACAGTAAAGGTTAATAATTTACAAAGCTAAATATTTTCCTAATAAAAAGTATGAACTTTTTTGTGATAATTTTTCATATCATGCTACTCGCTTGAGATAGAAAATTATCGTGAAAAACAAGGGTGCACATGCTTTTGTCAATGTAAACAACAACATCATTGGTAAAATGGTGATAAACAGATTAAAAATGGTCTTTAAAACTAAGAATGTAGCTGATTTAAACACGTATTTTACACGATTATTTATTCTGATGTTAAAATTGAATGAATATACAGAAAATATATATTATTTTTTTTGTTATTTAATTATAAATGTAATGTTGTTTGTATGTGTGGTAATTTGCCATGTAAATACAGATTGTAAAAGGATAAAATGAACTTGAACACAATGAAGTGAAAGCATCAAAATTTTGCTATGTCTAAAGATCTCATAGTGACTTTGAGCTAGGGAACAGTTATAAAAAGAATAATACAAAGTACATGTATATCAAAAATAACAAACTCCAAGGAAGAATTCAAAACAGTTAGTCCCTTATAAAATTGCAAAATCAAAAGCTCAAATAAAAGTACTGCTCTATTTCTAGGTTTGAGTGTTAATGATGAATTTATTTTATGAATCAATGCATAGTTATCTGAATTGCAAATCTTTTATTCATATACAATAACCTATCTCTTTTGTTGAAATGAATCTTGATCTATATAAAAGACCTGTTAATTGGTGCTACAAAAAATTATTTGAAGGTTTGATTCCACTGTAGATAGGAAGAGGTCACCAGATTATAGTGATGCCATGTTGAATATAAAGTACTAAATGTGGGCCCCCTAACCAGCAATGCTATTTTTAGCAATTATCTCCTTAAAAGGCGTTTTTTAATAAACTTATTATGGAAAAACTGCTGTTGTCTAATTGAAGCTCGATATCTATTTGTGATTTTACCGCACTTAAATGTAAATGGTCCCATGGCTTTTCTTGGTGAATTTTTTTTTTTTACGATACCTTACGATTTTGCAGTAAATTTTTCCTAATTTTGATCAACATTAAAAAAAAATTCCGACCCTTCATCCTATACGTTTTTAAAAAAACAAATATGCGCTTGCATGAAACTTTGTTCATACTGCTTTCCAGAAAAAAAATACATAAATGATAATACAACCAATCACAGAGAGCCATCTATTTTTATCTCTATGTCATGTTCCCTTCATAAAATGTCTGCGCCCATATAATTTTATTTGGTACATTGTAACCTATATGTTATACACATCTATCTCCAAAGTACTCATCTTATGTAATGATTCATTTGTCAGTTTCTTCTTTTGTAGTTTATTGATTTTAAAATGACTTATGTGTGCATCACCACACCAGATTAAATTTTCAACTAATGGCAGGTCTGTTGTGTTTTCTTCTATCACTTTTAATTCAAAAGTCTTCCCACATTGATTTTTTTTATGATAAGCTATTTCTGTTTTACTAAGAGTGACTATTGACATCCACGCATATAGGTTTCTTCATACTGATTCAATAAATATATGCTTCTATGTATTTTGCCTGAAATAAGGGAGATAATTGTCATCATCAAGTTTTTAAAATGTCATTTCCGGTCTCATATGATTGCTTTATTGACAACAATTCCTCAAATATATGGTTTCTATAAACTTTTGCCTGTAATAAGGGAGATATTAGGTACTTCTGGTTTGTTGAAGGTCAGTTCCAGTCTCTAATGATAAATGTGTTGTATGTTTATTTAAAAAAATATAGTTTCTAGGTACCTTTCCATGAAGTAAGTGCAGAAATGGCTACTTTTGGTTTCCTCACTTCCAGTTGATATTTTTCAAGGTCATATATCAACCAAAATTTTGCAATAAAAACCTATGTCTTTATCATGTACCAATTTGGAGGAATAATCAATTAACATTTTAAAAGTTTGATCACTTCAGGCACAATAACTCATTTAATGTCATTGGATTGTTTCAGACCAATTGTATCATATCTTCATCACAATCAGACAACCGTTTTACAATAGTTCTTTTCTATATATCTTTAAATGTGACCGAAGAGATCATAAGACAAGGAAAAGTCAAAATTGAGAATATGACCTTCACCTTTGAAATAATCCTTTTTTTTCATTTTAGTGAACCAAGTATGCTATACATTCAATGTATCATTTATGCCAAATACTGCAGGGGGAATAACTCACATATGGAGTCCTTGCTTCGTTCAAAATTGGACAAAACATCCTGAGGATATAACCATGTGGATATAATAAGCAATTTAGTAAAATAAATTTGTCGCTTTCTTGTATGGTAACAGAGAAGATGCACTTACAAGGGAAACAATGCTCAGGGAGATAACTCCTACAAAGAAAAGTATTTGGTTAAGCAGGGTCAGTTTTAAACTGTAAGATATCATATACCAAACATCTAAGAGACATAATGTGAAACAAAATTTATACGTGTCAAATAACAGTATCAAATGAATACCACTACAACACTTTAAAAAAAAAAGTAAACTGCAACTTTTATTGTCGACATGTGTCGCAGATTAAATCGGCTTCATCAGGACAAAGTTTCAAAATTAGAACCCCTGAAGTACAAAAAAGTGGCATCATGTATGTGACATCAAAATTGTCCATTGTTGACGTTGCTATGGGATACTCTATATCATTATGTAATGTTGAACAGATTTAAATCTGTACACTGACATTGTACTTACATTCATGTTAGACAAATTTATATTTCTATTTAAAAACACATTTTATTTATACACTTACCATAATAATAGTTTACAACCATTTTAAAATAAAAGACAATTCAAACAATTTTAGATTAACTCTAAATTTAGTAACTCTATTTGCATTGTACTATGTTTGATTCATATTCTGTTCAACATTACATAATGATATAGAGTGTCCCATAGCAACGTCAACAATGGACAATTATGACGTCACATACATGATGCCACTTTTTTGTACTTCGGGGGTTCAAATTTGTATACTTTGTCCTGATGAAGCCTATCTAATCGGCGAAACATGTCGACAATAAAAGATGCAGTTTACTAAAGTGTTGTTGTCAATGTAGTGGTATTTGATTTTTTTTATCTGACAACCCTGCATACCATCTGGTATCCACTTAAAGGAACTCTACCATTATAAAACATACATGTAAGAGGGGTTGGTTCAGCAGCTCTTTATTTATCTAGTATCAAATGAAGAAAAAAAATAACAATCAGAAGAAAATCAATAGGTCCCTTCACAGAAAAGTAGCAAGACCTTATAATTGGGTACACATGCAGTTGTGAAATAACTCCTCCCTTCATTGCAGTTATAACTGTGTGGCTTAATTTTCAAAATGTGTGCACACTTTTCACAAATACAATATTGTTTGCATTGATATATACTTTTGTAAACTCATCATAGATATGATAGAGGGTACATAGATAGTTTTGCTTCTTAAGTTGCTTGGTTTTCTTTCTCTAAACTGTTATGCTAGAAATTGATAATGCAGAAAAAAACAACGGAACAGAATTTGAAATTCTGTAAGCAGAAGTGGTATGCAGCAATTCCTGAAATACATCCATTATTCTAAAAGGAAAAAAACCAATATGTTATTTGACAATTAGACAGCAACCCTAGAACACATAACATCACAAGCATCTAGAACCTCAACATATTGGTTCAACAACAGACAAGTGAATGCACTGACTTGCCCTAAGTCTAGAAAACATGTGAATAATAAAGTCTTGCAATTTAGTTTCAAAGTGGCTGTATAAATCATACAATAATATATGAATTTGAAATACATTTTAATTTCGTAAATACATAGTAGAGTGATGATATGAATACCGGAAATAATCAAAATCTGTAAATCAGAATCCAGAAACTTGAACAGTATATATCTTGGCCTCATTAGGTTCACTATTGTATGTATTACAGCCTATGTACAGTATGCCTGCATTGTCAATGTCTAGAGAGTTTGGTAACTGAATACCTAACTGATACTTGGTATTCAGGTAATGAATACACTCTGCTGAAGTGTTCAGGATATGAATCATGTGATTATCAGCATCTGTAACTATAATATTTTCTGATTTTGTAACCACTAAATCTCTAGGTTTGAATGTTTGTTCCTTGTTTATATCTGCATTGCCACTATATGTCCATTTGACTCCATTAGATTTATTTAATGCCACTATCCTCCCACTCCAGTCTTCCTCTAGATTATCAATGACATAAATGTTAATGTCATTGTCTGTAGTTATCTTAAAGGGAAGAGTAAAGATAGGTCTCCCTTTGTTGTCTGTCTGATACACCTTTTCTCTTTTCCCATCTATACTCATCATGATGACTTGTCTTGGACCATTGACGGGGAACGCGTTTGGTTGATCCTCTCTTACCCCCACTAAGATTCTATGATCACTTGTTACGTGAACAGCAATGGTTAATAAAGGACATACACTGTACATGCTTGATTTCACTTTACTGGTGCTGCATGAAATAATTTGAAGGCAAGATTCCTTTGTAGATAAGAGAAGGTCACCAGATGGTAGTAATGTCATATCATTTGAAGCTATCTTAATCTTGTGCATCTTCTGTAATGATTCATTTGTCATTCTCATTTTTTGTATTTTATGGCTGCCAAAATGACCTACCCAAACTGTTGCATTTTCATAGCAGACTAAATTTTGAACACGTTGAAGCTTTGTTTTGTATTGATTTATCACTTTAAATTGAAACTGCTTTTGGTCAAAATCAGGTTCAGTTAATTCTCCAAAATAGGAATCCTGAATGACCTGTTTACCTGGAACAAACTTAGGCAACTTAGGAAATATTGTGTTGACAGGAACTATTCTCTTTTGTCTTATAGTTTTCTCCTCTGACTGTATGTTGAAAACTAGCTTGGCATTATTGGAATTTAAGGCTTGGCTCAAAGTCTTCTTTTGAAGGTCTAAATCTTTGTCAATATTCTCTGATCTATTTTCGGCATCATTCACTGATTTCATTACAATTTCCTTTCTCTGATCAAGTTCCTTCAAAAGTTTATTGGTATGTTTTTCAACGTCATTCTTCAAATCTTTTTCTCGGCTCAGTATTTTCTGCTTTTCTAATTCATAATTTGAATCTAATGAAGATTTAAAAGTACCAATTTCAGATAATACCTTTCCATTTTGTACTAACTTTTGGTCAATATCTGAATTGAACGTTTTTATGGTTTGTTCATATCCTTTAGCTAACTCAATCATCTTGTGTGTATCATGCACTGTTGTAATACATAAAGGGCAGACAACTACTTCACACGATTGACAAAATAAGAAACAGGTTTGTCCTGCATGAATTCCACATTTAATGTTACTAAAATCGAGTTGATCCTTGGTTTGTTGCTGATGACAGGCAATGTCCTTAATGTCTATGATTGTATGCTGGTCAGTAGATTTCACTTTCTTATGAAGTTTCTGACATTTTGTACACAAGAGAAAGTCACAATGTAAACATTTCCACTTAATCTTATTTGATTCTTCACACATCTGACAGACCATTGGAACTTGTCCCTTCTGAAATGATTTTGATAATGCCATCACACTGATTTTATTTTACAATTTTCTCTCTGGTTTGATTTGGGATACTATTGATCACTTGATTATTTTACCTGTACAGATCAAGGTAAATTTTTCTCTCAAGGTTATATATAGTACCTTACATGATATTTATACATTTAAATGTAATCAATAAAGTTATAAATAGTCTATTAAATTGTTTACGTTTTTTTTTTATATACTTATATTTACAGAAGTGCAACCTATTAGAGGTTAAAATATGATTTATACAATAGATTCCCTCAGTGTATATTTGTTGACTTGATTTGTCTTTTCTAAACGGCATGTACTAAAAGGTGGAGTGGAGTGGAGTAGTGGAGTGGAGTGGTGGAGTGGAGTGGTTGAGTGGAGTGGTTATTAACAAGATTTGAACATCGATTATCTACTATCTCTTTTATTTGTCAAACATTGTTCATTTGACTTCTTTTCCCTTCAACATGAACATTGCAGTACATATATTATTTTGCTATTTCAATGTGCTTTTTTGCTGTGCATGTTCTAATCATTCTATTATATATATACAAACAATAAACTTTTTTCCAACTTAAATACTAAGGTTATGTAGTGGTCCATACTGTAAATTTTAAAATTATTGCTCTGGTTATACACCAAAAAAAAAAAAGTTTTAAAAATTCTAATAGCATTATTGGTTTACTGCAGTTCCTAAAATAGATCCATTATTCTATAAATAACAAGAGAAATAAGCTATATATAAATGAGATAGAAACCGTTAAACACAAAAAATCAAAGACATTTAGAGGTTGCACTTTGTAAATACATCTGTTTTACAAACTATGCCTCTTTTGGGAAGATATATAAAAAAATATATCTACTGGTTCTCAGAAATGAACTCTATGTTTTGTCTAAGTATAGAGAAAAAACTTTGGAATTTAACCAGTATAAATAAGGATGGAAAGCAGCCAAATGGAATTCTGAGGAAGACCCAAAGTGATTGTAGAGGTAGTACAGAATTTTAGTATAAGTTTCAAATCTTAGAAGTTTGAGGCATATTAATGTTGAAAATATCCTACGCACCCCTATATTTTAACCTTTGAAAAAAATTGTGGTGTATATCAACTTTCCATCTACAGGATACAATTTGTTTTATTCAAATTCATTGGAGCGCCGTGGTGTAGTGGTTAGCGCATCGCACTACTAACACAAAAATTCCTGGTTCGATCCCCGTTCCGGGGAGAAAATTTCAAGGAACTGAATTTTCGGCTCTCCCTTGACACCATTTACGAGTATGGTCTTGAGAAACGATGATAGTCCGTCGGAAGGGGACGATAGATGGCTGACCCGTGTTAAGAGAGAGCAATATCTCTTGCACGTAAAAGACACCCTTGGAGATTTTGAAAAAGAGCAGGCTTATGCCGCTACAAGGCAGCACTCGCACCTGCAAAGTGGAAAGGGATTAATATAAGTTGCAATAATTTGTTTCCCAATCCACTATAAATAAATATGTTTAAACTAACTTCATTGTAAAAGTGGCACAGTTTTAGACGTAAAAGGATTTCTTATCTATTTTTACAGAAGGGAAACCTGTTACAGTCCAATATATATGATTTCAACAGTAGTCAAGTGAATATTGAGGTTTTAGAAATTCATTAATTATAAATTTGAAATACAATGTAATTTCAAAAAATTATGCAAAAAGGGGAAATTTCAATACAGACAAAGAAAGTAATTAAAAGCAGTAAATCGGAAGCCAGAAAGTTAAGGTATTTATGTTGGCCTTCTCAGGTTCACTTTCATCTGTTTCACATACTATATGTGTAATGTATCTGTACTGTAAATTCTACACATTTTCATTTGTTAAATCTATTTTCTTTATGACTATTTGTCTTGGACCATTGATTGATAGGGTTTCTGTGGGTCCTCCTCTTTACCCAGTGTGCTATAGGGGAGTATTTGTAGGTCATATTGCAGTAAGGAGTAGAAAGCAAATGACAAAAATACGAACTCCAAGGAAAATTCAAAAAGATCACCAGCTGGTAGTAATGCCATGTTTTATACATCTATTTTAAAAGTATTCATCTTTTATAATAACTTCTTTGTAAGGTGCATATTTATAGTTGATGGCTTTTAAATATACTTATTTAATCAAATGTTTTCTATGTATTTTTGGTAAATTATCAAGTCAGGGAAATGTTTTACCACAAATAACTAGTTTTCCTCTGTCATTGTTAATGGTGTCTTTACACTAAATCCATTGGATGTTGAATGTTCACTGAGGCTGATATTTTAGTCTTAGATACATGATTATTTTATAAGTTGTTATTGGATTTGAACTTATTGTCTGAAACTTACAGTGAGTACTCTCAGATCTTTACTTAGTGTCTTTTTTGTTGTGGGATGTACAGATTATGTTTGTTTTCTGTCTGAATGTTACAGTAAGTATGCCTGGGGATTGGTGATAGTATTTGTTGGACTAATTTGCTGAATATGATTTATTTATATTAATTTGTTGATTTTACACCTTAGCTATACACACATGCATGAACAAATTTTCTTCAGTGCTCAGAATTCAAAGTTACATGATAGACATTAAAAAATGAATTTTGCATAAAGTGAGGCAGGAATTCAGGGTACTGTAGATTTATTAATTTTCGTGGGTACCAAATTGAATAAATCTTTGTAGATATTTGATTTTCTAATTTTGCCAATGTCTGCATATAACAAGCCTATGAAAAATTGAACATTAAAGTTTGGGGTTCACCTGCACCAACAAAACCCCAAAAAAGTGTTATCCATTGAAAAATACAGAAAAGTGAAATCACAAAAACACTTAACTCTAAGTAAAATTCAAAATGGAAAGTCCCTAATCAAATGGCAAAATCAAAATGCTCAAACACTTTAAAAAAAACAAATTAAAAAAGTGGCATATTCCTGATTTGGTACAGGCAATTCTTTATGTAGAAAATGGTAGATTAAATCTGGTTTTATATCTAGCTAACATCTGACTTGTATGACAATTGCATAAAATTCCATTTTATTGACAACAATGTGTGAACAAAACAAAAATACATATATAATAGGTTAAAAATTCAAAAATAGTGAGGGGTACAGCAGTCAACATTGTGTTATAATCAAAATCTCTATAAAAACAAAAAAATATGTCAATAGAGAAATACAAAATGGCATAAAGACAAAGCACTTAAGCAAAAGTGATATATACAAGATGTATAAGTATTGAACAACTTCAAAGGGATATTATAAGTTATCTACGTTAATATCTGTAGATATGGATATTTTAACACCCTGAAGTATCCAAGTACACCCTGAGTCGCAGAAATACGACCACAAAGTTTAACGTGAAAGTAACGTTTTCTTTCATTTTTTAAATATCTTTTATTGAAATTTGGGATTTTGACATATTTTTAACAGGGTGTAGGGTACTACCTTTGGTAGAACCCTACAGGTAGACCAAATATAAGACATTTTTCATCTAAAGACAGAGAAAGTGAAATGGGTCGAATTTGGCTCTTAAAGTTGTGAGAGTTACATCATAGACTTTTTGACGTCAACGTGGGTCATTTGCATTGCTAGGTCAGTAGTCCCATTCATTGACAATGGGGCAGAATAGTGATGCATTTTCTTAAATGATTACAAATAATCAACAAAATAAGATAAAATCGTTAGTGTATTAAGTATCTAATTATACAGACATCATGGATAATCTACAGAATTCGATATTTCATAAGGAACAACCATGGAACTAAGGAAAAGGCTCATGAATTTCCCCGATGTAATGGGTAGCAACGTCCGGGGATTTGGGTTAGCAACACTCAGGGGCTATGGGTTTCAATGTAACAACGTTACCAAATAAGGACTAAACAGTAAAGGTTAATAATTTACAAAGATAAATATTTTCCTACAGTGACTTGACTGTTGGTGTTGCTCTCCACCAATTGCAACTCATTCAAAATTTTGACCAAGTTGCAATTTGTTAATAAAAAGTATGAATTTTTTTGTGATAATTTTTCATATCATGCCTCTCCCTTGAGATAAAAAAAATATCATGAGAAACAAGGGTGCACATGCTTTTGTCAACGTAAACATCATCAACATCATTGGTAAGATAGCGGTAAACAGATTAAAAATGGTCTTTAAAACTAAGATTGTAGCTGATAAACACATATTTTACATGATTATTTGTTCTAATGTTAAAATAGAATGTTTGTACAGAAAATTTATATTTATTTTTTTATATTTCTTTTATAAATGTAACGGTTTTTGTATGGTAATTTGCCATGCAAATACAGATAGTAAAAGGGTAAAATGAACTTGCAATTCAATGAGGTTAAAGCATAAAAAATGTTGCTTTGTCTGAGGATCTCACGGTGACTTTAAGCTTAGGGAACAGCTATAAAAAAAAGTTATATGAGGTATAAAAAAAATATCAAACTCAAAGGAAAAATCCAAAGTATAAAGTCACTTATCAAATGGCAAAATCCAAAGTATAAAGTCACTTATCAAATAGCAAAATCCAAAGTATAAAGTCACTTATCAAATGGCAAAATCCAAAGTATAAAGTCACTTATCAAATGGCAAAATCCAAAGTATAAAGTCACTTATCAAATAGCAAAATCCAAAGTATAAAGTCACTTATCAAATAGCAAAATCCAAAGTATAAAGTCACTTATCAAATAGCAAGATCCAAAGTATAAAGTCACTTATCAAATGGCAAGATCCAAAGTATAAAGTCACTTATCAAATGGCAAGATCCAAAGTATAAAGTCACTTATCAAATGGCAAAATCCAAAGTATAAAGTCACTTATCAAATGGCAAAATCCAAAGCTCAAATTAAAGCACTTCTTTATTTCTTTTGGATTGAGTGTTGATAAGGATTTATGTCATGAACAATGCAAAACCTGTCTCATTTACAAATCTTCTTTTATCTATATGCAATAACTTATCTTTTTTGTTGAAATAAATGTTAATCTATAGAAAAGACCAGTCACAGTAAAATGTAATGATTTAATATTTGTTCTTGTCTAAAACAGGCAAATAGTCACAATCATGTTTTCAGAATCCTGAAATCTGAACAGTATATATATTTTCCTTCTCAGGTTCATCTTGGTATGTATAACAGCCAATGTACAATGTACCAGTATTGTCAATGTCTAAACAGAATGGTAACTCAATACCTAGTTCATCCTTGGTGCTTAGGAAATGAATACAATATCCTGAAGTATTGACGATATGGAGATGGTGATTCGTACCGTCTGCTAATATAATATTGTTTGATTTTGTCACCACTAAATCTTTCGGCCTAAATATTTGTTCTTTGTTGATATCTGGATGACCACTATATATCCATCTCACTCCACTGCTTATATCTAAAGCCACTATTCGACCTGTCCGGTCTACATCTTGGATATCAATGACATAGATATTATTTTCTTTGTCTGTAGTTATCCTGTAAGGAAGAGAAAAGATAGGTTTCCCTTTGTTGTCTATGTGATAGGCTTTTTCTTTTTTTCCATCATCGTGCAGCACGATAAGCAATCGAGGACCATTAACAGGAAAGGGTTTGTCTTGGTCTTCCCTTGCACCTACTAAGATTCTATTGTCACCTGTTACATGGACAGCAATGGTTATTAAAGGGCTCACACTGTATTTTGTTGGTTCCACTTTACTGGTGCTGCAGGGAAGTATTCTAAGACTAAATTCCTTTGTAGATAGAAGTAAGTCTCCTAATGGTAAAAATGTCATGTCAAATGCGTTTATCTCAATGATAGACATCTGAAATAATGATTCATTTGTCAGTTTAATTTTATGTAGTCTATGGCTAAAATAATGAGTTATCCAAACTGCTCCATCATCACAACAGACTAAATTTTGAATAAAAGATAGAGCTGTTTTGTATTGATTTATCACTTTGAATGCATCAGCGTCAATAAAAGCTCCAAGGTAGAAATTTTGAATTTTCTCTTCACCTGGCACGAAAGTTGGCAACTTGTTAGATATAGTGTTGACAGGTTGATTATTCACCTGTTCCCGGGTTTTAATCTCTGAATATATCCTGAAAACTTCAGACGCGCTATCAGATTTAGAGGCTCGTCTAGAGTTATTTTCTTTGAGGTATAAATCTTCTTGGATCTTCTCTGATATATCTTCTCCATATTTCACGGATTCCACCTGGATTTCCCTTATCAAATCAAGATCTTTCAAACGTTTATTAGTATGCTCTCCAACTTCATTCTCTAATTTCTTTTTTCGACTAAGAATTTTTTTCTCCTCTGATTCATATTTTGAATCTACTGAAGATTTGATATTTCTGAGTTCAGATAATAATTTTTCATTATGAACTAATTTCTGGTCAACCTTCGATTTTAAAGTTTTCAATTTTTCTACTGTCAGATTATATCCTTCAGCTAATTCAATCATTGTGTGTCCATTATGTGTTTCAGGTATACACAAAGGGCAGACAACTTCTTCACAAGGTTGACAAAATAAACAACACCTTTGTCCTTTATGAATTCCACATTTAATGTTACTAAAATCCATTGTGATTGACAAACATAACATACAGAGATGTATTTGATAAATAAAAAAAAAAAGGTTTAATAAATGTATCAATTCGGTCACTTGATTATCTTTAGATATGAAATATCAAATCACAAGATCATTTTACAGGTATTACGTATTATAATAAGATTAGTTATTTATTCAAATGAGACAGTTAAATTTTAATATCTAAAGCGCGAAAATAATTTAAATTTAACTGTTGAGAGTGGAAAGATATCCTTATACACCAGTTACAGTGGTGGAATCTGTTTTTCTAATGACTTTTAAACTTCCTTTTCAAAGATTTGAGGAGAGTTGTGTACTTTTGATGTGACGTCATCAGACATGGTCGCCTTTTTTCATGACGTCAAAATAAGAAATTTCAGAAGAAAACAAGAAAATTTAATGTCAAAATTTAATTTCAACCAATCATTTGCTGAGAACAGCTTTTTCACTAGTGAGGAGAAATATTTTTCTCACACCCATCAGGAAATGTGAAAATGGCACAAAAATTTGAGAAACAACAGCAAAATGACAGAAATATTTTAAAATAACCTTAGGTCACTGTACACCCTTCAACAATGAGCAAAGCCCATCCTGCATAGTCTGCTATAAAAGGCCTCCAAATTACACAAATGTTAAACAATTCAAACAAGAAACTAGCGGCTGAATTTATGTACAAAAATATTGAAAGAAATACAAATATGTAACACAGCAACCAACCACAACTACTGAATCACTGTGGCTCATGACTTGTGTACCAGTATACACCACAGTACAAAGGGAGAGAATGAGACTGGGTCATAATTCCTGGCTAGTGAAGATGAAAAGAGGTATGGTTTGTGAAACAGCCGTATTTACAAAGTGCAACTAAATTTTATTATCATTGTCTGTAGTTATTGTATAAGGAATGGTAAATATGTTTCTTTTTGTTTTCTGTGTGTTACACAGTTTTATTTATTCCATCAGTTTTCATCATAAGTAGTCTTATACCCTTATAGAATAGAAGGGTTTGGGTTCGACCTCTCTTGCACCTACTATGGTTATTTAAGGGTTCACCCAGCTTTGTTGGTTCAACTTAACTGGTGATATGAGAAAGTTATTTTTGGTTAGATAAAAAAAAGGATTAACAAAAATACGTTATACTCCAAGTTAAGCTGAGGGACGCCTCCGGGTGCGGGAGTTTCTCGCTGCATTGAAGACCTGTTGGTGACCCTCTGCTGTTGTTTTTTATTTGGTCGGGTTGTTGTCTCTTTGACACATTCCCCATTTCCATTCTCAATTTTAAATTCAAAAAGTTCAGATTTATTTTTTCCTAGACCAGAGGTGGTCCAGGTGAGCTTTTCTCATCACTTGGCATCCTTTGTTGTCATGGTTGTAATCTTTAACAAGTTGAATATTCTTCGAAATTTTAATTCTTTGATTAGTTATTCATTGTATTACATTGACAATGGAAGTAAAAAAGAAAATTACTTTTCTTCACTATACAGTGAGTGTTACTTAAAACATGTTATTAACAACTAAAATCTAAGCATGCAAATTTTTATCTTAAACAATCATGAATAATGACAAAAGTTATGATAAAACAATGAAAATATTATTAACTGTTTCCTTTAAAACTTTCATGTACATTAACTCTACTATAAAGTTCTGTTTCGCATCGGTCGACATCAACAAATGATCCAAAGACAAAATCTTGAATCACTTGTTCTCCTGGTACAAATATTGGTAACTTTTTAATTTTAGTGTCAACATGATCTGTACTTGTTTGTTCCAAAATTTTCTCCACTGAAAATAGGTCAAAAACTTGAATTGCATTTTTGAAGTTTAATGCTTGGCTTATATCCTTTTCTCTTTTTTCTAAATCCCTTTTGATCTCCTTCAATCTTTTTTCCTCTTCATTCACTGATGTCACTATATTTTTTCTTCTTTCATTCAGCTCTTCTAAAAGTTTTCTTGTATTTTCTAAAACTTCATCCTTTAAAATTGTGTCTCGATTCATAATTTTCATTTTCTCGGAATCATATTTTTTGTCTTCTGAATCTTTCACGTTTCCCTGTTCTACTAATATTTTCAAATGCTGCTTTAACTTGTCTTCAATACGCAAATTTTTCATTGCATTCGTGATAAAATCAAAACCTTCATCTAATTCAATCATTTTATGTCCATTGTGAATTTTTGATATACACAAAGGGCAGACAACTTCTTCACAGGATTGGCAAAAAAGACAATAGTCTTGTCCATTATGAATTCTGCATGGAATTTTACTCAAATCTTGTTTGTCCTTGGCTGGAAGCTGATATGTAGCAAGGTCAATGATCGTGTGCTGATCTGTGGATTTCACTTTCTCATGTAGTCTCCGACATTTTGTACACAAGAAGAAGTCACAATGTAAACATTTCCATTTGATCTCATTAGATTCCTCACACATCTGACAGGTCACTGGAATTTGGCTCTTCATTAGGGATTTGGATAATGCCATAGTGATGAAAAATCCAGACTTACAGAACTATATTGGATAGAAAAATATTATCTGATGTACACTGTACAAATAATGTCATATATTTACTTTTTGATGTCATTTATTAAATCAGGGTCATTGTATAGATAAAGATGATGATCATAACTAGATCAGTTAGTTATTCATGTAGATGCATTTTGTCCTTTTATCTTACTTACTATCAGATATTAAATCATTACTTAAGTAAATTTTAGGATTTCTTTCATTACTTAAAAGAATTGGGCACATAATTTTGCCTTTCTATTCTATGACCTTTCTTTTATGTAGGAGGGGCTGATGTGACTGAATGGTTTAAGAAGCCAAGCTACTTCATCACTAGCTTGTCAACATATCTGGTTGGGAGTTCAAATCCCACACATGGCAGGTGTGCTTGACTCTTATATTAATTGAATACTCTGGATTGTCAGTTTTTCTGTTAAAGGTCATTTGTCTCTCAGGGCACTCCAGCTTCTTCCACTGCTAAAAAACGACTACCAGCAAATAGTGCTTACAGTGGCATTAAACACCAATCAATCAATCTATTCTAAATATGAAGATATTGTTTTCCATTATGCATAGGCGGATCCAGGGGGGGGGGCCCGGGCCCCCCCTTTCGTGGGAAAAATTTGGTTGATTATATAGGGAATCATTGAAGCATGACTGGAGCGGGCCCCCCCCCCCCCCCCTCCTTAGGAAAAGTTCTGGATCCGCCACTGTTATTTATGTAAAATTTCTCACCTATATGCCAAATTAGTTTTGATTTAGATTGGGGCATGATATTCAAATCTGTATATATTTGATGTTGATGAAAAATGTCAGAAGTTATGTTCAATCATTATAAACAAGATTCTGAAAAAAAAACTTAATTCAAGCTTCATTTTGTTGTTTTCAATTCTTCTAAATCTGTTGTAGTTTTTAAGATGGCAGCTAAATTGCAAAATAAACAATTATAAAAATAATTTGCAAAAAGTCAAATTAATTCTTTTAAACAAAATTTTAAATTCATTGTTATCATATTTTGAAAAAAAATGGTCTGCTTAAAGTAAAAAAAATGTGATAAAATGTCTCAGAAGGGTGATAAATATTTTTTCAAACAGTTTAATATGTTTTGATAATAAGGCCCAGTTTGTTCCAATTGGGTCTAGTTGAACTTGCCATCAATCAATCATACATTTTTATCCAAATTATCAGATCATTGAACCTTGTGTTAATATGCTTCATTATAGGCAGTCAATTCTGGCCTGGTCAACAAAACACTTTTAAATTACATGTAGCTGTTTCTTTGTAGAAAGTCAGAAAATGTTTCTCAGAAGGACAATGCGTTTTCTGCACACAGTTTTTAGTGTTTTGAATAAACATGTTTAGAATTGTGGTATTTTAAAGAAAAAAATGGTCTGCACGAAATCAGAAAAACGTGACTCAGAAAGGCAATACATGTTTTCTGCAAACTGTTTTTTGTGTTTTGAACATGTTTAGAATTAGGCACAGCCTGTTCAAGTGGATCTAGTACAATCCTGTCATCAATCAATCAATTACATGGTATATTATATTAATTCTTTAAATAGTTTTTAATGTTTCTTTTACAGGCCAGTGAACTGTATATACAGCTGTCTTTTAAACACCAGAAAGAAAAGCCTGAGAAATGGATGTCAATGTGGATAGATCCTATGCTGAAAGTTCTAGCTCTGGACAACAAACAACAAATCAACAATGTTATAGAGGTCAGTATAGTTGAACAGGCAGCCAACAATTAACAAATATTAGAACAAGTAAGGCATTACAAATGGAACAATTCAAAAATATGATATGAAGAAAGACAGACAATGCCATGGACAAAATAAAATAGATGAAAAGACAAATATGATACAAAACACATCAATAAACCTTATGATCTTAGGGAGCTACCATTTGATTTTTATGGGGGGGCTAGGAGGAAAAATTTTGTCCTGCCTTTTTTTTTAGCTGTAATCTCTGTCCTGCCTTTTTATTTTTCACTCTGTTTGGTCCTGCCTTTTTTTTTTTTAGTTTATCCTGACTTTTTTTTACCTAAATTGTCGTCCTGACTTTTTTTTTTTGCAAGTGTCTCATCCTGCCTTTTTTTTTTACTCAAAACTCCTGTCCTGCCTATTTTTTTCAAATTTCATCCTAGCCCCCCCCATAAAAAGTAAATGGTAGCTCCCTTATAAGAAGCTTACCAAAAATCAGTATTGTGCTCCCAAAGTGTAGGCAGTGCTTGTTTGATTAGATAAAGATGTATTATACATGCAGAGTAAGATCACAATAATTGAAAAAAAAAGATGTTTGAATGATCAGATTGTAAATGCTTAGTACCAGACTTAAATGGGTGTTATGAAATGTTACCTTATTGTCAATTCAAAGTGCAAGAGAATATAATTTTTGCTAAGATTTTCACTCTCCAAAATTACATTCTTTTGTTGCTTTTTTTTTATAGATAATTCGTTAAAATAATAAAAAGGCTTGAAATGAACAAGTATGATTAATTCCTTGATTAATGGTTATAAAGATTGAAAAAAAATATATTTGCATTTATATCTATATATGTGATACATATAAAATTTTCTGCTCCACTTCATCTTAATAATCACTGAGTATACCACACTGAAAAAAGGTATAACATCATTTTGTGGAGTACTGTCAGACTTTAACATAATCAACCACAAAAGAAGGTTATAAAAAGTCATGTTGATTTTTCAGTATATTTTGACAAAACTGTTGAAGAAGGATAAAGAAATACTGCCATACATACTAAAGCAACTGTCAACACAATCTGGTAAGAGTTATTCCTCTTTTATCCATTTTTTACATTGTATTGACATTTGTTCAGTAAAATTGCAGAATATGAATTTTCCATTAATATTCAATCTCAACACATCAGCAGTGATATGTGTTTAAGATATAAAAATTTGTAAGGGTTCCGAGGCCCAGTGTCTCATCTACTTTTGCTGTTGTCTATGTTTTCAGTGTGATAGGAGAATGCACATAATAGATTTATAGATCAATAGATTTGCAGGCTCCACAAAAATGGTGAAAAAATATTAAAATTTTCCTCTAGATACTATCTTTTGATTGTAAGAAGCTTCTGTCCATGTTTGGTAAATATCCAGGATAGTTTATGAATCTAATAAAAATTTTAAAAACTTTAACTGCAGACAGTATGTACTGTGGATTCATTATTATTCTTTTGATACCAATTTTCATGGGTTTCATTGGTACAAGTAAACAAGGAATTTGAATGTTCACAGGCAACATATGCAGAGATTTGATAAGCCACGAAATAAAATATCTAGGAAAATTCAAAATTTTATCTATCCACGAAAATTGATACCCAGGAAAATAGATACTATCTTAAGATCATAAACAAGCTTATGTTCAAGTTTGGTACAAATCCAGAATAGTTTAAGAAAGTTATTAAAATTTTAGAAACTTTAATCTCAGAGTGAATATTTGTGTAAGCCAATGTTGCCAATGCCAACAGAATATATGACTGGATTTTGCAACAAAATTTGCAGGCTCTAAAAAAATCATGCATTTCAAATAAAAGTTGGTTCAGTGCTCATTGACTTTTACCATGTTCCTTTTACTTCATAAAAAAGCTTTAGACCTACCCATGTAAAAATGGTAACTCTTGTAATTTGATGTGAAGATTTTGTTTATCATTTTGTAGATACTTCAAAAATGTCATCGCTGGTGACTTGTTTACGTAGAGCAAGAGTTATGGGACTTTTAGACAAACAATTGGAATCTGAAGACAGTGTCAACAAACTAATAAATATGTCTGTACTTCAACAAGCTTTATGTCATATAGATGACCAGGTATTTTGTAGTTTAGGATATAATTAAAATTAGAATTAGAAGGGTTTACATCAATGGAACAAAAAATTAACACAAGAACCAAAAAATGATGTTGGGATGAAATTTAAAGTGCAGGGGCAGCATGTGGGAATACATATTAAGACAAGGAGGGATATTTGTATGCCCAATTTATAGCCATTATGTTTTCTGGTCTGTGCGTCTGTTTGACCTGCTTCAGGTTAAAGTTTTGGTCAAAGTAGCTTTTGATGAAGTTGAACTCCAGTCAACTTGAAACTTAGTACTCATGTTCCTTATGATATGATCTTTCTAATTTTAATGCCAAATTATAATTTTAACCCCAGTTTCATGGTCCACTGAGCATGGCAAATGATAGTGTCATTGGGGCATCCATGTACTATGGACACATTCTTGTTTTTAGTGAAAGATAAACATGCTGAATTCAAATTCAAACAATATTGTAGCATGCTGATCTAAAAGTTGTAAAATTAAAGTAAGCAGGCTAAGAAAACTTCTTGAATAATAGAAGGCCACAAACCAGGAAAACATTTTAGATTTGATATGTTTTTTATGCTCTATGAACCCTTTGACTGATGTTTGAATGTTTGAATACATTCAGGAAAGACCATGATGTAGAATAGCACCTGTATTCACTTCTTAATAAAATTAAAATCAAAAGTTTTTAGATGGTTGTAATTCATTTGGGGGGGGGGGGAGAAATATGGTAATCTTGCATGTTCTAAATTCACAAATTATGGCGAGGTTAAATTTTTATTAATGCGAATAATGCGACTGGGTGGGAATCACAATATCAAGAACTTGCATTCTGATAAATGAAACATAGATCTGTTAGCAGTTTTTTTCAAAATCGCAATAGTTAAACTTGCATTTTTGTCCTTTCTTTAAAAATCTCAAAATAAATGCACACAATAATTTCTGAATTTATAGTATTATATTTATATGTTGGAAACCATCATATTTTTATCAATGTGGAAAATATTGAGTGGGTCAAAACTTTTGTCACTAAATGAGAATTGTTCAATATATTTCAGGTTAGACTTGATGCTTTTGCCTTTATCTGTGAAAGTAATAAAACCACAGCAGTGGTCTGTGATTGGGAGGTACAACTCATTAAGACATTTCTACCATGGAACTTAAATAGTCAGTCACCTGGATTTAGACAACTTCTAGTGTCACAGCTAAAGAAGGTAAAAAATGTCAACTGCAAAAGTGTTCAAGCAGAACAAGTAATAGTTCTGAATTTAGCCTCTTCAGAATCTAAAGGCCTAGGTGTAATATCATTGTTTGTACACCAAAATGAAAATAACTTTATATCAATGGTTGAATTTTCATTTTTGGTACATTTTATATAGTTTGATGATTATTTCAAGGCCATAGGTCATGCTCCTGCAAATTTTTATTAATAAGCAATGTTGCTGTCAATCAGATTTTGTTTCAAATTTTGTGAGGACAGGTGAGACATATCTCTGTGAGTCAACAGTTTATCTTAAATTGTACTTTTTAAATGTTCTCCACCCTGATATTTTTGACTCACAGAACCTACTTAAAGAAGTAATTTATTAATAATTCTGTATCTGATTTTTCTTTACAGCTGCTATATAGAATGAAGGAAAGTGAAACAATGATGTTACGTCAGATAAAAAAGATGAATAATACTGCTGATGGTCAGGTTATGAATGAGAAACAGAGCGTAAAACAGTACAAGGTCATACTGCAGATTGTAAAAAATAGCCTTAGTCCCTGATTGTGGTGTATTCCCCTTTTACAATAAAGTTTTTTTGCGTGTGAGAAAACTGGTGTACAGTTGTCTCATAGGCATACTTCTTTTTATATTCATACTATACAATTATATTGATGCAAAATATAAATAAAGTCATATGCAGTTGAAAGAAAATTCATTAAAAGGGTAATCCATCAATAAAATCAAATAAAAACAGAAAAAGGTTTTAACATGGTGAGAAAGAATTTGTCAGTTTATTCAATTCTGTAACTCTTTGGCATTTTTTTCTTTTTCCAGACGCATTGCATAAAACAATTCAAATGATAAAACTAATGGCCTGATTTATGTAATTAACACATTAAACGAAAAACAATCTGATACAATATAACAAATGTAAACCCCTGAATATAAGGCTCCTGACTTGGGACGAATGTACATATAAAATGGGGCAAGGTTTTAATAAAAAAAGAAGATGTGGTATGCTTGCCAATGAGAATACTCTCCACAAGAGACCAAATTACACAGAAATTAACAGCTATAAACATGTTACGGCACCCAATCCGCCCCCAACAAACGTATTTGTAATACTTATATGAGATTTGTAAATATGTTTTCCAAAAAATGTATAAATACAATCATTATAAGTTTTATCTTGTAAACTAGTTTGTTTAATATTTTTCAGGATTTTTTATCTTGGTTGACCAGACATTTATTTAGCTGTTTACATCCAGGATCATCATTCCCCAGAAAAACAACATGTCTGACAGCCTTAAACTTAATGGTGGATATATTTGGTACGACGTCTGCTGAAGGTAATTTCTATAACAATGAAATTTAAATTCTATTGATAAAGATTACAAAATATGATTTCAAGAGTAAAATTTCAAAGAAATGGTTTATGTACATCCAATATATAAAAAAGAAGATGTGGTATGATTGCCAATGAGACAACTATCCACTAAAGACCAAAACGACACAGACATTAACAACTATAGGTCACCATAAGGCCTTCAAGTTTGTTATAGATGTAATTAGACATTATGTTATGAATTAAATTTCTTTGCCATTTTTGTATAATTTAATTTTGGATGTAACGTGTCTTCTGATTGGCTGACGTTATTTTGTTATGAGCCCATAGACATAATTTAGTCATGTGACCGTGACGTCATCAACATTTTTTTATGGTTTCTATGGTTTAAAATGGAATTTAGAATTAAATTATAAGAAATGACTGTAATATTTTTTCTGTCTATTCGAAATAAATATTACAGTCATTCCTTAAATGTACAAAATCTTATATTTAAGATTTGAAGTGCCATTCTTATTTAATTCAAACTGTAAACAAATTTCTCATTCAGTTATTCAATTTTTCTTCAAAAAAATATCAGAATGTTTCAGTCATCTGTTCAAAATAATGATTTGTGAGGTAAACAAATTTCTATAATATCTAACTCGACTGTTTTCTATTTACCATGAAATAGACAAAGGGGAGATAACTTATGGTTATTGGTTGACATCAGACAGAGATGCACTTTTTTATTAAATTATTCCCCATTGCATTTTTACCAGTGTCATTGATAGGGATATACACAGATGACAGAAGTAACATTATCTCAAATCTTGATGATTTTTTTTAAGAAAAATGTTAAGATTTTTTTTTTCCAAGGAGACTATTTTTACAAAGTACCGTAATGATTTTAAAAGTTTGGTTTTTTTTTTGGGTTTTTTTCCATTTATGGTTATTAGTAAACCTTTGACTTTTTGCTTTTTTCAATTTTGCAGGATTCTGTGTTTGTAATGAGATAGAAGGAGAAGATCTTAATGTTTTGATAGAATGTCTGACAGATACATTTGAAGATAACAAAATAGAGGCTTACAAACTTCTCAAATATCTCTCATCATTAGACTTCATGAAACAGGTATGTATCGACTTTTTGATATTTGACGGCAAAAGATTTTTTTTTAGATTTTTTGTCATGTCAAAGACATTTTGCTTATTAAAATTTGATGATTTTGTCTTGGGCTATTATACTAACTTTTTGGAATAGATCTTGCCAACCAGTTGATGTTTTTTTTATATTTTTTTTTCTTCTTCTAATGTTCTTCATTTGATGCATAAACTCACCAGTTTAACTAAAATAAGATCTCTCAATGTAATGTAATGCTTAATTCTAAAACCACACTGAAATAGTTCCTTAATTGAATTTCAAGGTTAAAAAACCTACATATTATATTATTTTCATATTGTTACACTAAGTTAATGTTTTTTGCAATGGGAAATTTTCATATTGAGAATTATCTGGATACCCAAATAGTAAATACTTTGTTAATTTCAGAAAGACATATGAACTTTGAAGTAACGTTTCAAATATTTGTAAGGGGGTCAGATCGCAAACTATTTGTTAAGTAGCTAAATAAAAACAGTAATATTCATTCTCCTTGGCTATGACCACTTAAATTTCACTTGTTGTCACCTTTTTATGACATATCCTTACAAAAATTGTGTAAACTGTTTAGAAAGCAATTTTTTGAATGTATTTGTTTTGTCCACATATTTGTCAGAGATTACTCTGAAATCCAACAGCTGTTTTGCCAGACAAGCTGGGGCTGTGGGACATCTGGCAATACAGCCATTGGATGTCAGAGTAATCTCAGACTATCAGCATATTAATATTTAATAGTCTATTTTTCTGTTTTAGACATTTGATTCTGTGGATGGACTATTTGAAACAGCCTTGAACTTAGCAGGTAGCACTCGTCCCCTAGATAGCACAACAGCAGCATACATGTTCAGAATCTTATTGCTGCAAGCAGAGCTCCTACCAGTCATGTCAAAGGAATCGAAGTCAAGGTCATTCATTATTTCATGTGGACAGCCATCTTTACCAGAAACATCTACCAGCCAATCAGGAAGGGTTTTACATCTGTTGACATGGTTGATGAAGTATCTGAAGTATCAAATAAAGATGGCAGATCAGAGTTTGATGTCTGCTGCATGTAGTAAACCATTATATCCAACTTTACATAGCATACGATATGTCATCCAAGATGTCAACTTTAAGTGAGTACAATTTTATAAAAAGGCACTAAAGGTTAAATTACCTTATCAATAAATTGAATTCTCAAAAATATTACCAGTATAAATATAGAAGATATGGTATGATTGCAAATTAGACAACTATCAACCAGAGACCAAATGTTTTAGGCGTAAGCCAATATAAATGACCATACAGATTTCAAGTACTGTACCTTCAGAAATTATTGCGAGGTTTTTATTATTGCGAAAAATGCGACAGAGTTGTAAACGCAATAATCTGAACTCGCATTTTGAAATATTGTAAATGAATTAAACAGGATTTTTTCTCAAAATCGTAAAAATTAAAATCGCATTTAAGTCTAAAATGACAAAATCCGATAATAAATGTACGCAATAATTTCTGAATTTACAGTAAACTGAAATCATACATTCAGAACAACAAAAAAAGGAATTACCTTTCTGTAAAGGCAGATATCTTTTGAGTATTTATTTTGACAATAAATGACAACATGCTTTCATGACATTGTTAAAAATAAGACATTTGAGTAAAAAGCAGAAGTCTTTTTAAAATACTTTCATTCTGCATTTCTTTAATTTCATCATTTCTTGTTTAATACAGAAAATCATAAATTGTATGTCTTTCTTTTAATATTTTTTTCATATGAAAATTTTCTAAGATAGATATGATAAACTTTGCATTGTACAAAGCAATTTATTATAATTGATTAAATAGCTTAGTGAAGTATCACCATGGTAAATAGAATCATTTTAACTTAATCATATTTATTTCTTTTATGTATCTCAAAATAAGAAAAAGGTAGTGAAACTCATATTTTTGATTTTTTTAAACATTGAAGCCTTGTATTTGTAGGTTGATATTATCATCAGACATTCCATTTTGGAAAACAATTGTAGCAGAACTAATCAACGGTTGTCTACAGATATCACAGATTGTCTCCCCTGTTGTACAGAATTCATCACCAGAGGGCAACATCCCTTCAGAAGTTATGGGAAGTAAGTAATTTGAAAAGCTTTTGCTCTTGATAATTGTGGATTCATTTATTTTTGTGGGTACCAATATTGGTGGATTAAGGAAACCTTGTATCTTCGTGGATATTTGATTTCATTGTTTTGTCAAAGTCTACATAAAACCTGATAGCAAATTTGTACTTCGTTGAACATTTAAATTTGTGGTTTACTTGTACCAACGAAATCCACTTAAGGAATGACTGTAATATTTTTTCTGTCTATGAAGAAATAACATTAAAAATTTGGTGCACATTGAATAATGCGCGTAGCAGGTTATTTGACAGTGTGCACCACATTTTTTATGTTTTTTTCGAATAGACAAAAAAATATTACAGTCATTTCTCATAATTTAATTCTAAATTCCATTTTAAACCATAGAAAACCATGAAAAAACGTTGATGACGTCACAGTCACATGACTAAATTATGTCTATGGGCTGATAACAAAATAACGTCAGCCAATCAGAAGACGCGTTACATCCAAAATTAAATTATTAAAATTGGTATCCCAGAAATAATAATGAATAACAGTATGTTTAACACAATAAAATCAAAATAATTCAACAGAATAACATATAGCCTAAAACAAAATAAATATATATCCCTTTATTCAGATTTTCTGATTGTGTACTGTAAACTTACTTATTTTCACTAGCGATTTATTTTCTCGACTTTCGCAATGAGAAAATTAACGCGAATATAAATCGTTGCTAATAAGTAAATCTTAATTAATCTACATCAAGTAAATCAGAAAAACGCAAATTTTAAAATCCGCGAATTGAACTAGAATTGGTATAACACGAAAAAAAGTATCCATGAACATAAGTTGGTTTACAGTAATATACTGTGGTCACTTCTTTCTTAAAAATCATACTTGAGCTATCCTTTGTTTAGTTATGTATATACATCAATATATAAGAAAGAAGATGTGGTATCAACAATGAGCTAACCACATCTTATTATTTTTATATCTAGTTCATATTTGTCAAAATTTAAACTCAGAAAAGTCATATCTTACAAAATCTTTATTATGATTTGGTTACAGACATTACACAAACAGCAGAGGGTCTAATGCCAGAATATTTAACGGTCTGTTGCTGGAGAAGTATAAAGGAGGTCTCCTTACTACTGGGTTTGTTGTGTACTAATGTACCAGTAAAGAATACAGGGGACCAGGACTCTGGGAGCCTAATGACATGTGAGCAGGTAATTATACATATTTCTGTAAAAGGACAACAATGTGTGTTATGTACTAATAAAAATTAAAGAAGGTAGAAAACCTACTACAAGACCATTGATTAATTGGTCTTTAACAACATTTTCAAGACTATTTTGCTAATTCATGGTGGTCAGTTTTTATTGGTTGAAGGGGACGTAATGGCTGGAGAGAACCACAAACCTTTGGTAGGAAAACTGTCGGTGCCAGTCAATTAAGATGTGAGTCTAGTGCACCTGCTCACAACCTCAGCGTTGATACGCTAGTGATACTGTAGTTCGATAATCTAGATCACTTGGCCACTGTAGCTCTACTACAAGATAAAAAAACAGCAATAAAAAATTGTATCTTTGAAATATTGGTCATTTCTTTTAAATAATTCATGATATTTTTATTTCCTAAACATATCTTTTGCATTGTATACCTCTTACTATGTCCTCTTATATACTGTCTTGATGTACCAGTAAAAGATACAGATTTATAGAGCTGTATGAGGGCTCAATTAACAGGCAGCTTTTAAACATGTTTATCGATAGGTCTATTTAAAAAATGGTGCCCTTGTCTTTGGAGTAATAGATCAAGATCTACAAGAATACTTAGCTGATTTTACAATACAGTTTTCCTTCATTTCTTTTGCCATAATTTATGTTATTGTCATCTTTCATCTTGATAGGCAGTTTAAATGAAAGAAAATGTTATAATCAGTAAATATTAGGATAATTAGTATTTCTTGTGCTGTTTTGATTAACTATTTTTAATATTTCAATAGATAGATGAAATTGGGAGCTATTTTAAGACTCAACTTTTAGAATCGATACATAGAGGAGCATTTGAATTGGCCTATGCTGGATTTGTCAAAATGTGTGATATGTTATGGAGGTGAGTTATAATTTTTTTTACATTCCTATTTCAAAATGTTATTTTTGGTCAAATTGTGTTGGTAAAGTCAACAAAATATTTCTTAAATCTCTTTCTGGATCATTAGAAAATTTTGATAATTACAGAAATATTTTTTCGCGAAAGAGTGCTGTAAAGTTTGAATTATGCAATGTTTATAGTAAAAAATATGTAACCTGGTTTAAATCACTTTAAAACTCTCTTCTCCTATCCTATTCATAGACATAAGAAGAAGGTAACAACTCTCCATCCAAGTCACAATTTGTAAAAAGTAAACCATTATATGTCAAAGTACAGTCTTCAACACAGAGTCTTGACTCACACCAAACAGCAAACTATAAAGGGCACCAAAAATGACCAGTGTAAAACAACACATTACTTATGAAAGATGTTATTTGTGTCACAATAATTATTGGAATTGTCGTCAGCTCTCAACAGTATTTCTTATGATTTTCAGAAGTTCCATACCAGATCTGTACAAGCGTCCAAAGCTTTGGCTGTCACACCTGATGAGTGAAATCCAATCTGTCAGCTCTAAACTATGTGCTACAAGGAGGAGTGCTGGAGTTCCATTCTATGTTCAAGTTAGTGTTATTTGTTTGATCACATGATTAATTGTTGTGTGGTTTATGAATATAAAGAGTTTAGGTTTGCATTACAGACAATTTTTGAATTAGTGTAATTAAACTTTTTTTTATCTAAAACTTAATTTTTGCATTGAATCAAAAGACTCAAACAAATATGACAGATATGCTTTATTGTTAATCGTTTTTATTAGAGTTACAAATTATTTTTACTGTTTGTAGGCTTTAGTGACCACAGAACCATTGACCACAGGAAGGCAGTGTTTCAAACAAGCTATGATTGATTTACTTAAATTAGCATTGACAGAAGAGTCACATAACTTGTCAGAATCTAAGGTACGTCACATGTTTGAACATTGAATATCAAGCCTAGAGTAGAATTTTATTTCAATTTTTAAGTTTTTGATAACGGTCAGTAGTCATTTGATTATGGTTTTGAATAAAGTTATATTTCTTGCCCCAAAATATTATAAAAATGTATCAATATAATATTATGAAAATAAGGAGATGTGGTATGATATGCCAATGAGGCATTTACTATCCACCAAGTTCAATTGGAGCTGATGTCAGTATTTGATAGGCAAAGTAACAATGAGAACTATAAAATATAATTTCTTGTCAGAATTTTGGAACATGAGTTACTTTCACAGATATTCCAGTATTTTCCATTGATGATTTGCTCTTTAGGTCAGTTCTGGAAATCTCCAAATTCGGTTACGTTAACGAATTCGGTAACAGTTACAGAATTCGGTAACAGTTACCAAATTCAATAACTGAACCATTAACAAATTCGTTAACTTCAGTGTTTATTTGGTTTTGGCATTTATAAATAAAAAATGACATGCTGGGAACAATTTCAGACTGAACTATAGACAAATTTCTAGAAATCTGCCTGGTAAAATTAAAATTATCATTCCCTTATTTTATTTATAAATGTCAAAACCAAATAAATTCTAAAGTTACCGAATTCATTAATGGTTCAGTTAATGAATTCCGTAACTATTACCAAATTCAGAGATTTCCAGGACTGAGATCAGAATTTGATGACATCTAACAATAGATGGCATCAATGCATCTTTTAAAGAAAGTTTTACGGGATAATTTTATGTGAAAAATATAGTGCAAAAAAAATAAATTATAAAATGATAAACACTTTCAAATAAAAAAGGAATTAATAAAAATACTGCACAGTGCATCATACCATATCAAATGTAAACATCAGACTGTCTCCTCTTAGAAACAGACTTTCAAATGAAAATAAACAACACATGGTCAAGGTAGCCATTTTTGTTGAGCCTTCGACTTTAGTTGAAATAGCGAGACTAAGCGATCCTACAAGTTTTTGAAATTTTAATAACTTTCTTAAACTATACTGGATGTTTACCAAACTTGGACAGAAGCTTGTTTATGATCAAAAGAAAGTATCCAGAAGTAAATTTTGTAAAAATATAAGTCCATTTTTTCCATATTTTACTTATAAATTGACTTCTGCGAGGAAACATTACATTCACTCTGTGGTTAAAGGTTTTAAAATTTTAATAACTTTCATAAACTATCCTTGATTTGTACCAAACTTGGACAGTAGCTTGTTTATGACCATAAGAAATATTCAGAAGTAAATTTTGTAAAAAAAAAAAAAACCCCACTTTTTCCGTATTTTACTTATAAATGGACTTAGTTTTTCTTCCAGTTAACATTACATACAGTCTGCAAAGTTTATAAAATTTTATTAGATTCATGAACTATCCTGGATTTCTTACCAAACTTGGAAGCTTCTTTCAATCAAAAGACAGTATAGAGAGGGAAATTTTTATTGATGTTTTTCATCATTTTTGTTGAGTCTACGATTAACAGCAAAAGTAAGCGAGACAAGGGGTTCTGCGGAACCCTCACAAATTTTTTTTTTTATATGAGCACAAAATTTGAAGGGGTGAATATGTTTCTTTTATATACTTTGGAATTTAGCTTGACGTCCTTTATCACTGAACTAGTACACATTTTTGTTAGGAGGCCAGCTGAAGCACTTCTCTGGATGCAGGCTTTTCTAGCTGTATTAAAGACCCATTGGTGGCCTTCGGCTGTTTTCTGCTTTTGGTTGGGTTGTTGTCTCTTTGACACATTCCCCATATCCATGTGCAATTTTAATTAACAAGTTTTACTGACTATGTTTATTTTAGTTAAATGCCCAAAACATTATTGATTTATAATATTTGATGATTTGCTTTATCTAGGTTCATTCATTGAATATACTGAGAGCAATGTACAGAGACACAAGGTTGGGAGAAGATGTAACACCCTTTATATCTGGTGGATTGCAGGCAGCTATTCTGGGCTTCAAGTCTAAATTCTGGGGAGTAAGTATGCTTACTATAACATTAACTATCAAGTTTTTGAAGGATAAGGGAATAAGTAACTTTTCTATGCGATATATTTTGTATTCACTCTATTTTCCCAGACATAAACCTTCATAGCATCCATTTTGATTTACATTTTTATACGACCGCAAAAATTTAAATTTTTTGGTCGTATATTGCTATCACGTTGGCGTCGTCGTCTTGGGTCGTCGTCGTCGTCCGAATACTTTTAGTTTTCGCACTCTAACTTTAGTAAAAGTGAATAGAAATCAATGAAATTTTAACACAAGGTTTATGACCACAAAAGGAAGGTTGGAATGATTTTGGGAGTTTTGGTCCCAACATTTTAGGAATAAGGGGCCAAAAAGGGCCCAAATAAGCATTTTCTTGGTTTTCGCACTATAACTTTAGTTTAAGTGAATAGAAATCTATGAAATTTTGACACAAGGTTTATGACCACAAAAGGACGTTTGGGATTGATTTTGGGAGTTTTGGTTCCAACAGTTTAGGAATAAAGGGCCAAAAAAGGTCCCAAATAAGCATTATTCTATGTTTTCGCACAATAACTTTAGTATAAGTAAATAGAAATCAATGAAATTTAAACACAAGGTTTATGACCACAAAAGGAAGGTTGGGATTGATTTTTGGAGTTGAGGTAACAACAGTTTATGAATTAGGGGCCAAAAAGGGGCCCAAATAAGCATTATTTTTGGTTTTTGCACCATAACTTTAGTATAAGTAAATAGAAATCTATGAAATTTAAACACAAGGTTTATGACCATAAAAGGAAGGTTGGGTTTGATTTTGGGAGTTTTGGTCCAAACAGTTTAGGAATAAGGGGCCCAAAGGGTCCAAAATTGAACTTTGTGTGATTTCATCAAAAATTGAATAATTGGGGTTCTTTGATATGCCGAATCTAACTATGTATGTAGATTCTTAATTTTTGGTCCCGTTTTCAAATTGGTCTACATTAAGGTCCAAAGGGTCCAAAATTAAACTTAGTTTGATTTTAACAAAAATTGAATCCTTGGGGTTCTTTGATATGCTGAATTTAAAAATGTACTTAGATTTTTAATTATTGGCCTAGTTTTCAAGTTGGTCCAAATGGGGGTCCAAAATTAAACTATGTTTGATTTCATCAAAAATTGAATAAATGGGTTCTTTGATATGCCAAATCTAACTGTGTATGTAGATTCTTAATTTTTGGTCCAGTTTTCAAATTGGTCTACATTAAGGTCCAAAGGGTCCAAAATTAAACTTAGTTTGATTTTAACAAAAATTAAATTCTTGGGCTTATTTGATATGCTTTATCTAAACATGTACTTTGATTTTTGATTATGGGCCCAGTTTTCAAGTTGGTCCAAATCAGGATTCCATATCAAGTATTGTGCAATAGCAAGAAATTTTCAATTGCACAGTATTGCACAATAGCAAGAAATATCTAATTGCACAATATTGTGCAATAGCAATTAATTTTCAATTGGAGTTATCTTTCTTTGTATAGAATAGTAGTTGATTATATATGTTGGAAATTTGCCAGACATGACTATGATGTCATTTTCTATTTTTATTTGCCAATAACTTTATGTAAATAACTTCATTGGAAATTTGCCAATATAAAATGTTGCTGATGAAGCTTTTTTCCTTATCTTATCTAAAATGTTTTTAGATAATGTATGTTGGACATTTGCCAGACATGACTATTTACATTTTGGATATTGAACCATAATAGTTTAATATTAAATTTAAAAACTTTAAATTCTAATTTTCATTTCTTAAACCAAATTCATAATGTGACATAAACCTATGTTGTGTCAACTATTTAATCACAATCCACATTTATAGCTATATCAAACTTAAAAGTTGTGTCCATACTTGTTCTCTTTCAGATTTCATAAATAAAAATAAAATTTCTTCAAACATTTTTTTGACAGGATTAATATTCAACAGCATAATGAATTGCTCAAAGGCAAAACAAATTTTAAGTTCATTAGACCACATTAATTCTGTGTCAGAAACCTATGCTGTGTCAACTATTTAATTTTAGATTTAAATAAGTTTGAAGAAGAAATCTTTAATTGATTTGTAAAATCTTGACATTTGTTTTGTGTAAAAAACCCATATAATGTCAAAAATTTGATCACAGCTGTATCATGCTTAAATGTTTTGTCCATACCTGCCCCAACTGTTCAGGGATCGACCTCTGCGGTCGTATAAAGCTGCGCCCTGCGGAGCACCTGGTTTGAAATATCATTTAGTGAAAATAACACTTTATAAATTTGGTGCATCAGAAATGCTTTTCAGGATTAACATTAATTAGATATGTTCTCATCAAAGTTTGACAGCTTAATAAAATTGAGAAATTGGGAAAGCCAATTTATAAAGCACAACGTTATAAAAGGTGAAATACAAATTGTAATAATTCAGATCTACAGAGAAACATATCAGAAAATCTTGTAACACTTTAACAGTGAAATGGATATAATTTCAAATAATAAACTGTGAATTCATTCATAATTGAATCCACAATTGAATCCATAATTGAATCCATAATTGAATCCATAATTGAATCCACAATTGAATCCATAATTGAATCCACAATTGAATCCACAATTGAATCCATAATTGAAAATAATGAATCCACCGTACATGAATTGTCAATTTTCAGATCTGCAATTCATCCACATTGTTGTTTAGTGCTTTGATGACAAGAGTTTTTGGCGTGAAGCGAAGTAAAGATGAAAGTAGCATGTCAAAGAAAAACTGGTAAGGATGATAGTTTACATTGTAGGAAATTTTTCTTTATAGTTTGTTTATATCAAACTGAAAGATTTATAACACTGCAAGAAAATATTCTCTGTTGCATTGCTTTATGGGAAGGGTTTCGTTTTGATGTCCTGATTGGTCAAGACACAAGTTTCAAGAGCACTACCAAGTTAATTTGTGTATTCCGTACTTGAAACTGACTTTAAAAATTTCTCTATATATGTGCAAAAATAGTTGATTAGATAGAAAAACAAATTAAAATGGCTTGCAGTTTAAGAAAAGATTAGGAACCTACCATTATATTTTACCACAATTTTAATATAGGATACATTTTGTATTGAAAAAGACACCATGTATGATAATACAAAAAGAATAAGAGGAAACCAAATTTATTGGACAATACAACAGACCACACCAACCACCAACACCTGTCATTCAAAAAACCAGACATACAAACAAAGATATATACCACTGTGAACAACACATGGTCAAGAGACTATTGAAAAGATCTTTTGAATATCAGCAGTCAAAGCATAAAGCCTTTGTTGTTTGTTGCTGTGTTACATATTTGTTTTTCGTTCATTATTTCATACATAGATTCAGATGTTAGTTTTCTCATTGGAATTGTTTTACATTTGTCATTTCTGGGCTTTTACAGCTGACTATGCAGTATGGGTTTTGCTCATTGTTGAAGGCTGTACTGTGACCTATAGTTGTTGTCATTTTGTCTATTGTGAAGAGTTGTCTCATTGGCAATCATACCACATCTTCTTTTTTATATAAATTTGCATATTTATGATTTTTTTTTTGTAGTCAGACTGGTAAAGCATTTTTCCACAAGTATCCAGGACTGTATAATTTTATCCTTGATCTGTTAGCTGAGGCCACACAGAATGTTGAGTGAGTTATTATTTTGTTTACTGTAGTCTTGACATTTTTCACCTAGTACCATCACTGAGTATAGATGACTGTATAATTTTGTATTCTATCTAATGGCAAATGCCTCACTGAATGTAGGGTGAGCTGTTTTTCTGTCATTCGTAGTTTTTCAACAATTATCCAGGACTGTTAAGATATATTTTAATCTATTTGCTGAATTGCTGAAGCCTCACAAATGTAGAGTGATTTAATGTAAATCAGAAATTATTGTGAAAAATGTGACAGAGTTATCATCACAATAATTAAAACTCACATTTTGAAATTTTTTATATGAATGAAACAAGATCTTTCTGAATATCACCAAAAATAAAATTGCATTTTAGTCTAAAATGAGAAATTCGGAATAATGAATGCACACAAAAATTTCTGAATTTACAGTAGTTGATTCTGTTGTCAGACATTCTTTGCACAAATAAAAGGTAAAGCAAGAAGCTTTGAATTTGAAAATTTGATGGTGAATAAAATTGAGAATGGAAATGGGGAATGTGTCATAGAGATAACAACCTGACCAAGGAGCGGAAAACAGCCAATGGCCACCAATGGGTCTTCAATATAGTTTTAAAAAATCGATCACACGGAGACATTCTTTAACTGGCCCCTGATCAAAAATGTGTAATTGTCCAGAGAAAATGGACGTCATACTGAACTCTGAAATAAATAAAAGAAACTAAAATTTAAAGTCATACAAGACAAACAAAGGCCCAGAGGCTCCTGACATGGACAGGCTCAAAAAATGAGGCGGGGTTAAACATGTTTTTTGAAATCTCAAGCCTCCCTCTATATCTCTAGCCAATGTAAAAAGATCAAACACACAGCAATATGCACAGTAAAACTCAGTTTAAAAGAAGCCTAAGTTGGATGTCAGAAAAATGTTTATTAAAGTTCAACAAATTTACCAACTAACAAGAATATCTGTATGAGAAAAAAAAGTCTTGGACAAACTTCTATAATGTTGTAAATTTTTCTTCTGAATTAAATTATTTAGTATTTGATTGGATTGTTTCTATATCTTTTTCAGAGAACATGGTACAGTTCACTTGCATCCTTCTCTCTATCCACTTCTGATGGTATTGGCTAGACTGTTTCCATCTCCACTGGAGGGAACAGATACCAGTTTGAATCTGTCAGCCTTCATTCCTTACATATTAAGGTAGATACAAAAACTGTAGATGTTTTCTTTGTCCTTACATTAACTATCGCTGGTAGTGTATTTTTGAAATACTAAGGCTTTTCTACCTCAGGAATAGATTTCCTTAGCTGTATTTGGCAAAACTTTAAGAATTTTTGGTCCTCAATGCTCTTCAACTTCGTACTCTTTTTGGCCTTTTAAACTTTTTTTGATTATAGCATCACTGATGAGTCTTTTGTAGACGAAAGGGGTGTTTGGCATCAGTGTAAAATGGTCCTGGTATCTAAGATGAGTTTATTTATACAAACTGTTATTTTTTTCTCTCTCTATCCTGTATTTATGAAGCAGGATTGGTCACTTCCATCACCACTGTGGTTTATAGAATTAAAGGAGATGTTGGGTTTACATCAACTTGATAACAACCCAATTAAATAATTAACTAAAAGATATTAAGAATGTCATGTATATCAATGAGACAAAAACTCAACAGCAAATAGGTAAAAGACATCATACAACCATACAGGCTGTTACAATTGTCAGATTTATATTCAAAATGTTGAGCTGGACCTGCAAAATATTGAAAAATAGGTTCAGACGACATTAATAAAATTGTGATGTTTAACAAAATATGTGTACTTCATTATCATATATATTTCACATGAGCTTATATATAATTGGTATATTTGATACAGTCATACTTCAAACTTTTTGTCTTTTAATCATTTTCATAGTTCAGACTGCCATGTCATATGACAGCCCTTTTAAGGTGTAATACCACCATTGATTTCCCCCTATTAGTCGTTGTTAAATTTGAATTTTTCAAAAAATTGTGCAGAATTTATCTTTGTACTTGGCATGAGTGAAGTTTTATCCTGTCCAGTTCTTTAGAAAAAATTCACATAACATGTCATTGCTTATACTGGTAAGAAAATAACCATCACTGGAAGTTAACCAATCAAATTTCTCCCCTTATTTAACCGGTGTACAAGATTTAGTAACCATGTAACCTCAAGTTTACAAAATATTCTATAGAAATCCCAAATAAAAAAATAATGGTGCTTTGGAATACCCAAGACATATCTTTATGACATAGAAATGTTTTACTGTAATAAAATGTAGGATTAATTACCTACAACTGTCAAATTCAAGGGAATATTTTTTTTCAACCTATTTTCGTATACAACCAGGTGTGACGTTCCATGATTTGGTGGTATTATACCTAAAGTGATTTGTTTGGGTTGTTGGCCAAAGTCTCTTTAAGGTTTTCAGAGGTCAGAGCAATATTTTTCTACATTTTCCCATATTATTCAGATGTAGCAGTAGTGCAGTCCTGAAGACTAGACAGATGTCAGCTAAAGCTTTACAACCTCTAGTTATAGGCAGTAATGTTGTCAGTGTACTCACTGACCTAATTCATAGACTTCCTGTCAATAGAGACCAGGTCCACTATAGTCAGGTCCATGGAGTTTTATTACAGGTAGATAAATGGAATTAAATTTTAGAAATTTGTAGTTGTACTTATCTGACCTCAAGGATACTGAATAGATATAGGAAGATGTGGTATGAATGCCAATGAGACAACTCTCCATCCAAATAAAAATTTATAAAAGTAAACCATTATAGGTCAAGGTACGGCCTTCAACACGAAGCCTTGGCTCACACCGAACAACAAGCTATAAAGGGCCCCAAAATTACTAGTGTTAAACCATTCAAAAGGGAAAAACCATGGTTTAATCTATATAAAAAAGCGAGAAACGAAAAAGTCCATTTTACAAAAAAACATTCTACTAAGATTGATCAAAAGCCATAAACAATTAGATATACTTACAATTAATCTTAGTCAAAAGTTTTTCTGTGAAACAAACTCAAGATGTATATGGGGTTTTTATTTAGAAGATGTGATATGATTGCCAATCCAATGAGGCAACTAGATAAATTTAATAGGTGTAAGCAGCTTTAGGTCATCATATTACCTTAAAATGGTATCTAACACTACAGGGAGATAACTCTGTAAAGTTAGTTTAACGTTTTAATTACATTGTGTTGTTAAAGGGATATTAAGCTTCTCAATGATCAAAATTGGTGTTTGTCAAATTGCTATATAACCAGTGTATTTTTTCTGATCAATTGGTTGGTTCAAATTTTTTGAAATTTTTCCATTTTTGTCGAGCCTGCAACTTTTGTTGCAGAAAGCTCGACATAGGGATAGTGATCCGGCGGCGGCGGCGGCGGTGTTAGCTAACTTTTTTAAAGCTTTATATTTTAGAAGGTGGAAGACCTGGATGCTTCATACTTTGTATATAGATGCCTCATGTTATGAAGTTTCCGTCAGTCACATGTCAAATGTCCTTGACCTCATTTTCATGGTTCAGTGACCACTTGAAAAAAAAGTTCAGATTTTTTGTAATGTTGAAATCTCTCTTATTATAAGTAATAGGATAATTATATTTGGTATGTGCGTACCTTGCAAGGTCCTCATGCCCGTCAGACAGTTTTCAATTGACCTCGACCTCATTTCATGGATCAGTGAACAAGGTTAAGTTTTGGTGGTCAAGTCCATATCTCAGATACTATAAGCAATAGGGCTAGTATATTCGGTGTATGGAAGGACTGTAAGATGTATATGTCCAACTGGCAGGTGTCATCTGACCTTGACCTCATTTTCATGGTTCAGTGGTTATAGTTAAGTTTTTGTGTTTTGGTCGGTTTTTCTCATACTTTATGCAATAGATCTACTATATTTGTTGTATGGAATAATTGTAAGGTGTACATGTCTAGCGGGCAGATGTCATCTGACCTTGACCTCATTTACATGGTTGAGTGGTCAAAGTTAAGTTTTTGAGTTTTGGTCTTTTTATCTAATACTATATGCCATAGGTCAACTATATTTGGTGTATGGAAATATTTTATGATCTATATGTCAGTCGCGTAGGTTTTATTTGACCTCGACCTCATTTTCACGGTTCATTGCTCAGTGTTAAGTTTTTGTGTTTTGGTCTATTTTTCTTAAACTATAAGTAATAGGTCAACTATATTTGTTGTATGGAAGCATTGTTAGCTGTACATGTGTGCCTGGCATGGTTCATCTAACCTTGACCTCATTTTCATGGTTCATTGGTTAATGTTAAGTTTATAAGACAGTTGTAATAAAGCTTTATACTTAGGACTATCAACATAATATCAATGATTAGTAAAGAAGGCGAGACATTTCAGCGTGTGCACTCTTGTTGTTAAAGGGTCAAAGTAAATACTTTGTCAAAATTTTATGAAAATTAAACGAGCCAAATTAATTTAAGTGAAGGTGTTGGGTACCACCTCAAAAATTAGTAAAACCAATATCAAAAGTAAGCGATAAAAGGCGCAATATGACTAAATATAAAACAAATAAAAGAATAAAGTAGCATCAAGACTTTTGATGAAGCAATGAATGAAAACATATAACACAGACAGCAAGCAACAAAAGATTACAACAGAGATACAGCAGGGAGCTGTCAGATTCATTCAGGCACATATTTGATTTTAAATTTATTTACCACTGATTTTCAGATAACATTGAACCAATATATCAATCATAATAATTTGCTCTCTATTGAATCAGTTGAACTTCTTCATATGACAGAATTCATCAGATCTTGATATCATTTTATGGTTCATTAAACAGAATTAAGTTTTTTTTATATTACCTGCAGTTTGACCTTGATTGAATAGATATCTTTTGATAATGAGCTCACTGAGAATGTTGATCTGTCAATAATGGAAATCAGAAATAAATTATAAGAAATGACTGTAATATTTGTTCTGCCTTTTCAAAATAACATAAAAAATGTGGTGCATACTTTAATTAACCTGTTACGTGGGTTATTCAATGTGCACCACATTTTTGATGTTATTTCTTCATAGACAGAAATATATTACTATCACATAGACAGAAATATATTACTATCACATAGACAGAAATATATCATTCCTTTATTGGATATAAATTAAATCTTAGAAAAGAAGTTGAATGTTAATAAAACATTCGAGCAAATTTTTATCTTTGTGATTCCCTCAATTATCTAAGATAGTTATATATCTTTTTTGCTTCATTCTAGATCCATAGTGTAGTAGAGATATTGCCTTCTTTGGAGAGTAACATAAGACAACAATCACAGCAGATTTTAGTTGAGGAATGGTTGAAGAGAACTTGGCTAGTGGCAAGGTAGAACAAACTTATATTTCTTTGTTTAAAATTAATAACTCCTAACGCTAAGAGTACGAATTACTTTTGGGATCTGTCTGACACTGACTTTTCGTTTACTAATACTTTGAACTAGGAAGAAGTTTATTAGGTCCTGCTGATTAATCTGTGGGAAGCCTTTTTGTAATCAGCTTGACCCACTTTCATTGTGTTGGTCCATTGAAACATAATTCTGCTCTCTTGTTTTACAACCCATTGGAGTTCGGTGATGCAATATTGCAGGATTATTTACCGGAAAGTTGGTTATAAAAAAGGTAGAAAATTGAATAATGAAAGTCATGGTAAAATACTTTGTTTAACATTTCCATTGAAGTGAATATGTACAAGTATCAATTATTTCATCTGTCAGACTTTTAAATCCCTGTGAGCAAAGTGTTGAAATTTGTTATGCTTATATATTTATGACCTCTATAAAGCGTTTCTAGCACTGGAATAAACCATTCGTCATAAACTCATTCCACCGTAGACACCCCTTTGTGCACATATTTTACTGCTATGGTATAAAACATATTTGGGTTCATGATCAGGGATATTGATTGGTTTGATTATTCACAACTGCTTGAAGGTGTTTTTGTCCATTGTTGATCACGATCAAAATGTTAGGTGAACTTGAAACATGTAATGGAAGAAAACCAATCATTGATGATTATGGTCAAAAGTTTTGTTGTACTTCGACAATCCTGTGATATTCATGTACGTTAAATAAAACCTTATTGAAATATTTTACTTATGTACATGCTTGAGTATCCTATGTGATGACTCCAAGGTGACTGAATTGAAAAAAAATATATATATTTTTTCTTAAAACTAAATTGTCTGAGTTTTCTTCCCATATAAAGAAGTTGTGAATGTATTTTTTATAATGTAAACTTCATGTGGTAATTTGATTAAAACTTTCATCTTTAAAATTGTGTACATAACATTTGATCTGTGCAGCAGATTGAACATTTTACTATTATTTAGTGTTTTTAAGTAACTAATCATGATTCGTTGATGTTACCCCCTATATTACTTTACATGCATGATTATGAAAACAATTTTTTTTTCCCTTTTCTTTATCATGTATATTTTGATCGATTCATTTTAAAAATAGGTCCACTTGCTTTTTATCAGTTTACTGTTCTTTGTTTTTGAGTAACCAAATTATATTGATTTAAAAGAATTGTATCTAATCTTTCGGGGTTTTTTTTCATCACTTCTCTGTATAATCTAGTAATCTAGAAATCTGAGTTTTTGTAGACTTGCATCTGATGTTAATACAAAATTAAATCCTTGTATCTATGATAAGTTTATTTACTACCACTGGGTTGATGCCACTGCTGGTGGAGTTTTAATTCCCTGAGGGTATCACCAGCCCAGTAGTGCTGACATGAATTATCATTGATATTGTAATATTTATAAAAGAGGGACAAAAGATACCAGAGGGAGAGTCAAACTCATAGATAGAAAATAAACTGACAACGCCATGGCTAAAAATACAAAGACAAACAGACAAATAATAGTACAGAAGACACAACATAGAAAAGAAAGACTAAGCAAAACGAACCCAACAAAAAACTGGGGTGATCTCAGGTGCTACGGAAGGGTAAGCAGATCTTGGTCCACATGTGACACCTGTGTTTCTTATCTCATTACAAATCCGGTAAATAGTATAATTTGGTAGGTCACATTCGTGAAAAAGGGAACAGGATTGTAGTTACGACATAAGGAACATATCCGATATCATCTGTGAAACGGTTATTCCATAATGGTCAACCAACTTGTGATGGATTCCGTAAAAAGTTACGAAGTCAGCTTCACCATTTGCAACTCTTGGTTTAATTAATAGCTTCCTTGTGAGTAGCAATCCTCTATCAAGGAAATCATGATAGGAAATTAACTGCTCACTAAAAATTTTGAAATACTAAAGCTTTTCTACCTCAGGAATAGATTATCTTAGCTGTATTTGGCAAAACTATCAATGCTCTTCAAACTCGTACTTTATTTGGCCTTTTTAACTTTTTTAGATTCAAGCATAACTGATGAGTCTTTTGTAGACGTCTGGCATTAATACAAAATTAAATCCTGGTATCTATGATGAGTTTATACATCTAGTACAAAAATATTTTTTCAGAAAATTCGTACTTTCATTTTTTATTTTTTTTTATGAAGGGGGCTTGGTGGCTGAGTGGTCTAAGAAGTTACTACTGCTTTAAAGTAGCTTTAAAACAAAAAACAAATTAAAAATCAAATTTTTTTCATCAAAATCACAAAACTAGTTACACCGCTTTAACAAAAATACATTCCTTGAGTTAATCTTTTTAAAAAGGCTTCACTTGTAAATGTTATCTCATAACATCATACGATCATTTGAAAGAAGAGATTAAAGAAATCAGAAACTTCACATGTCTTCAAATCTCCAGAATGTCATTAAAACTCCTCTGGAATTTCAACTTCATACAATTTGGCATAAGTGTTTCTGTTGAAAAATGACACTGCATTTCCAATAACCAGTTTTCCGGGTTGGATAAAAGCCATGCCTAATGGTCCTATTATTCCAGCCTCTGCTGTTTTACAAAAGGTCAGAAGGTGGCCTGAATGATCCAAGATGTGAAGGGTATTGTTATATGAGTCTGCTATGATAACATTGTCAGACTTAGTGACTTCTGCTTGCATTGGTTTAAAAGGGTGCTTTCCAGAATTTACCGCTGGATGTCCATTATAGATGTGGACTTCATCTGTCAGTATGACTACACGGCCACGATTATTTTTTGATATCCTGTCCAATACAAAAATTGCTTTGTTGCTGTTATCCTTATTGGAAAAGTGAAGAGTTGTTGATTGTTTTTGTCAAATTCGTACATACATTTAGGGTGACCTTCCATGGTCATTACTACCACAGCACCACCACTTGGCATACTTCCACAGATTACACCACACAATGAAAGTGACCCAGTCCTTACACATGCAATTAATAGACGAATACCGGTACTGGTATCCCTGTGAACTGCTATAGGACGCAAAGAGTTAAAGCTGAATTTTGATGGAATAGGTCCATTTGTATCACTCCCCAGTAACTTTAGATTGAAGCTGTTGTCTGTCATAAGAAGATGGCCGTCAGCCAAAAGCTCCATGTCAAATGCAAATCCTCTGTAGTTTGACAGAATTTTTATCTTATCTTGTTCAAGTTGAATTTTCTGAATGCGCATTGTATATGCATCACACAGCCAAATGGTCTCATCTGAACTGATAAAAATACAATTCAAGACCCGTAATTCTGTATTATATTGTTTAACAGTTTTAATCTTGCACGAAATTATGGTTTTCTCCAAGTCCATTTCCTCTATGGCAATAAATCTATGATCCTTAAATTCTTTTATCTTCAGATGTACTCTGGTTTTACATCCATTACACATCATAAGTTCACAATCTTCACATTTCCATTTAATGCTCCCATTAGTTTCACATAACTGACAGGTTTTGGATTTTGGCTTAGAGGTTTGTGTATCCCGTGGCTGAACATGTTGTTGACCTACTTCTTTAATATTAATAACTCTGTGATCTTTTGTTTCCTTGATCTTAAGATGGATTCGGATTTTACATCTTTCACACATCAACAAATCACAATTTTCACATTTCCATTCTATTTTGGTATCTGTTTCACATAATTGACAGCTAACAGGAATCTGTGCCATCTGAACAGACTAAAGGGATTCAATTGTGAATGTCCTAAAATTTTCTATCAACTGAGTATTTACCTTGTTTTAAATCTATTTTATACCATTTTACCTCCTTCAGACATATAGACCTTGGATTTTTAATTTCACTTCAATTAAAAGATTGTGTTACCAGTAATTGACATATTAAAGTACTGTGAAACCTCATATTTTGTTGCGTGTGTCACAATTTACGATAAACATGCTTCCATGTTTATCTGCTCTTCTGTTGAGTTTCTGTCACTTTGAAATGTTCCCAATTTCCATTCTCAAACATATTCCATAAAAGCTTCTTTTCAGTACCTGTTTTTAACCATATTCGATGTCAAGGGAGGATGTTGTCACTCTTCTAAACACATGATATCATAACTGCTGCTGATAGTTATTATTATCCAGAAGATTTAGATTAAGTGACACACCACATTCTGTTCATATGTGCCTGTTCCAGGTTAGGAGCCTGTAATTTAGTGGTTGTCCTTTGTTCATGTGTTACATATTTGTTTTTTGTTAATTTTTTGTACATATATTAGGCTGTTAGTTTTCTGGTTTGAATTGTTCTACATTTGTCATTTCTGGGACTTTTATAGCTGACTATGCGGAACTATTGCTCATTGTTGAAGGTCATACAGTGACCTTTAGTTGTCATTTGGTCTTTTGTGGAGAGTTGTCTCATTGGCAGTTATACCACATCTTCTCTTTTATAATGACAGCTTTGTGATGTCCTTGATTTCCGAAGTCCCAACTTTTTTCAGACAAACTTATAGCATCCTTCAAAATATGAATCTCCTTCAAAGTATCTGAAGAGATTCATACATCCCAAAATCAAAATGGTTCTCTGCATACACTACCATTAGTCTGTTGGATAATTTTCTGATTGGCAATCATACAAAGACTTTATGTACATGTATGATGATATTAATCAACCGTCAACCAATAGAAAAAGGTATAAAAGAGCAAGATGTATATTATTTTTTGTCAAATACTAAATTTGATGGACTTTGCGCATATAGCAATTGAAATGTACAGTGAAGTCAAACTTTTCTTTAGATTTGTATGTAGAATTTTGCAAACGCAAAAAATCATATCCAAGAAAATATGTTTTTCTCAATCCATTAAAAATTAATTCCACAGTATTCCACAATAAACAAAGATTTATTAAAATTTAGGCAACAGCAGGTTACAGATGATTAATTATTGTTAATTGATTAATAAGGCTTGGATGTTCTACTTGCACTGCCATTCTCTATGTTCAGTGGATAATGAAATTGGGGTCTAAACTCCAATTTGGCATTAAATTTAGAAAGATCATATCATAGGGAACATGTGTACTAAGTAACAAGTTAATTTGACTTCAACTTCATAAAAAATTAGCTGATGGACAGACGTGCAGACATACAGAAAAACAAACAGACGCACAGACCGAAAAACATAATGCCTCCAGGTGGGGCAAAAAAACAAGGTAATCTTTTACATAGACACAAATATCAGTTGTAAATGAGATAATAAAATTGAGAATGGAAATGGGGAATGTGTCATTGGGGAAAGAGACAACACAACTCTAGGGATTGACGTTTGAGTCACTGAATGATTTACTTGACTTTCCTGCAATAAAATGTAATAAATAGACCTCTTTATCCTCTTTAGATGGACAATTTTTATGATGATAAGATTTTACTGTTTAAATGTAAACATGTTTTTAAATTTATAGATTTTCATTTCATTAGAATAGGAAAAAGAGTTCATTGTGCAATTCGATAAGTATTTTATTGCATTCAAATTGACATTTAAATGTCTTTTTTGTTGTAAATACAATTGTGATATATATTAAAATTGGTACCCATAAGAAAAAATGTCCCTCTGTATTCCATATGAAATTACATTTTTTTTCATGTTAAAATCAGGGTTCAAATGTTTGATACATGTTCACATATTCTTAGTTTGAAATAAATTGACAATAAATCTGTAGTGTTAATCTGCTGTAAGCAAATATTATGAGTTTGAAAATTACTGTTTACATACATCTGATACATTTGAACCACCAATCAGGAATCCATCTACCGGTAATTGTGGGTTTTTTTAACCTTTTTGTTGTCCATATTCCATTTATCAACAACAAAAATTATTTGAAATATTTTTAGTCTAATTGATGTACATTTGGACCTGAGGTAGAATATTTAACAGTGAATATCCCATATTTTAAAGTATCATTTTATATATATCTACTTCCAACTCAATATTCATCTACCAAATTTTAGATTTATACTTCTAAAAGTTCAAGTAGATTACAGATATCTACTCAATAATATTTGTTCCCAGTATTTGCTGCACCAATGATTCATTCTTACATTAAAAGTATCTCACAAGCAAATATAGTCATGCATTTCATTCATTGGATTTTAATTTGAAGACTTTAAATGAAATCTTGAGTCTCTATATATATTTGTGAACTATATAAGTAATCCATTCACTTAAACTTATCAAGAGCCGTTATTGATTTCCAATGTAAATGGATTGTTAACTTACTTCACTAGTTAAAAGTTAAATATATTTGGGTATATCAACCTCATATATTTTAGCATTAGGATTTTTCGCACTTAGTTTTGGTATAGAGCAGCCGATGAGAAGTTTTCCTTGTTTGATGCATGTCAGTGAAGCTGGTCCCATTACACCAGCCTCCATTGTGTTACAGTAGAACAAAAGATGACCAGAATTGTCCAGAACATGTATCGTGTTATTGTACATGTCCGATATGATAACATTGTCCAATTGTGTGGTGGCTATTTGTTCTGGTTTAAATGGATGGTTCTTGCAGTTTACATCGTTGTGTCCTGTATAGATCTGACTGACAACTCCCTTCTCTAGTGTAATCACTCGTCCTTTGAAATCACTGGTAATTTGATCTATAATCATAATATTACCTTTACTTGTAATTATACCAGCTGGGTTCGTGAACAGAGGTTTCTTGTTTTTATCAAATTCGTAAAAATCTTCATGATGACCCTGCAAGTCCATCACTATGACAACCCCTCCACCAGAAACTGAATAGTCTATTGGTAATTTCTTTGTTCCTCCAATGATGACTTTCTTATCAGAACTACAATGCAGTGAAAGTGCAATGTATGGATTCAAGTTATATACTGATGTTGTTAGTTTAGTTGCATTCATTTTCAGAATCTTGAGGTTGGATGTTTCATTTGAAATAAGGAGGTCACCATTTCCCATCAATGCAGTTCGAAAAGCATATTCTTTCAAGTTTAAGAGAACTTTGATTCTACTATCATTTTGTAATGATATCTTTTGTATAGATTTCTCAGAACTAAAATCATGTATCCAGAAAGTGTTTTCAGAACATTGTAAGATAGCTACTACAACGGATAACTCAGTTGTATATTCTTGGACGGCTTTTATCTTAAAACTACTGGCAGTTTTCGGATCTTGAGTGGACTCTGGTGTTCTGGTTTTCTCAAAACATATAACTTTATGTTCCATGGATTTTTTCAATTTAGGATGCACTTTGTCTTTGCATTGATCACACATTAAGAGGTCACAGTTTGTACATTTCCATTTAATTTTTGTCTCTACTTTACATAATTCACATAGTGACGGGAACTGTCGTTTGTTAATTGACTTTGAGGATGCCATTTTAGAAGATAATCCCTCACTTTGTTATCAAAATACAGGTATATTTGACTTTTATTGATTATTTTACATGTATAAACAGAAAAGTTTAATGTTTGTACATATAATAAAAATGTCATATTGAATATTTAAATCATATCTTAAAATTGGTAATTTAAGTTCTTTAAACTTGAACTCCCAGTAATTACATCCTTTGAAGAATATTTTCATAACATTTAAAAACTGTGATTTCAGTTTCACTTTATTGAACATGTATACTACTTATGGAAACATAGTCCTTTTCAAAAAAATATTTAACACTGTAAGAGTTAAATTGAAGTTATGATATACATACACATATGTAAACAGTATAATGTATTTTATCGTCCTTCCCTACGCCTATATCACCCTGCTCTGTCGCTCAGTAATTCTCGTATCAAGACTTCAAAATGAGACCAGGCATTATCAGTGACGTCACAATGTGAGAGAAGAAGTTATCAGTGACGTCACAATGCGAGAGGAGACGTTATCAAGCTTGCTTTCGTCAAGCGTAAAACTGTCTTAGGGAGAGGAAAAAAGACCATTAATAGAACAATAAACAGATAATCAGGTTTTCTACGTATAGATATCGTAAAATATCAGCCGCTCGACACAATGTGAAACTTTTTAGCTCATCGCTACGCTCACTCGCCAAAAAGGTTCACATTGTGGCTCGTGGCTGATATTTTACGATATCAATGTGTAAAAAACCCGATAATCTATACAAATGAAATGACTTCAGTAATGAAATAATTTTAAACAGCAGTATCGGTCTAATTATATAAAATTTATATATTAACCTGTCCAGCTGTTGGTCAAAAGTAAAATAACAAAAATAATAAACTCAAATGAAAATTCTAAACAGAAAGTCAGAAATCAAATGGCAAAATCAAAAGCTCAAACCCATCAAACAAATGGATAACAACTGTCATATAGGCATTCTCTTATGAAGAAAAATGTGGGTACAATAGTGTTTAATGGGGTCAAGTATAATTTTCATAATTTTTTTATTTGATATTATATTGGTTTACATGATTAATGTTGGGATAACATCATTTTTATCCTGTATTACACATACATAAAGTCAACATATTTATGGCAGTTGCATAAAATTTCATGAAGGGAGATTATTTTGTCTTGATTTTTTTTTTTTAAATAAAACTAAAAATTAATTATAACTATAGGCTCTTTGTGTGTATAAGTTATTTAAATATAATGATCGGTAGAAGAAGATGTGGTATGAATGCCAATGAGACAACTCTCCATCCAAGTCACAATTTTAAAAAATAAACCATTATAGTTCAAAGTACTTGTTTGAGTTAGTCTAATCTGTAATTTTTTCAATTGTTTTCCCAAAAAAGTGACCCTTTGACTTATTGTGTACTCACATGACCAATAATGCATGTACATGTATATAGCTTTTTCTGTGTCATTTGGTCTCTTGTGGGGAGTTGTCTCATTGGCAATCATACCACATCTTCTTTTATATATATAGACTTTTAACCTTATAATACCTTTTAATATATATAATCTAGTGTTTATATAACATCCCATATAATTTATAAGATATTTTGTATACTTTATAAGATATCTTATATACTTTATAAGATATCTTATATACTTTATAAGATATCTATTATACTTTATAAAATATCTTATATATTTTATTAGATATCTTATATATTTTATTAGATATCTTATATATTTTGTAAGATATCTTATACATTTTATTAGATATCTTATATATTTTATAAGATATCTTATATATTTTATTAGATATATTATATATTTTATCTTATATATTTTATTAGATATCTTATATATTTTATTAGATATATTATATATTTTATCTTATATATTCTATTAGATATCTTATCTATTTTATAACTGCAGAGTTATGGTCCTTGGACTTAGAAAATTTATTGAAATGATCAGTATTCCCATATTTTTTTCATCATGCTTGTAGATATTGATTTGATGATTAGTATATAGTTTGTACCATGACAAATTATAGATAAAGTTATCCTTTTGTTCCAGTAAAATGAATTTTTAACCTGTAGCGGACTAGGTATTGCCATACCATACTCTCAGAATGCTTGTCATCTTTGTTTTTTACCTTGTTCACTTACTATAAATTAATATCTTAAATGTTATTCGTTCAAAAAAAGAGACAATCTTTGACCATTGTTTGCAATTTTTAAAGGTCTGTCGTTTGCTTTTGTATTGTGGAATAACCCTCATATCTAACTCATGCAAAAACAAACCAGGGAAACCCGAAAAGGTAGACTTCAAAGGCATTTATTTCCTGAATATATTTGTATCACTGATCAAGTAACTATAAATACGGGAGACATAACTGGTCGAACTTTCTCTACATTTTGAGAATAGATCACATGACTATTATCAATCATATAGAAATGGTCTGAATTGTCAAAGTTGTTCAATAGCAGAACAGAAGTATTTGCCCTGAGTTTATCCAATACAGGAGCAGCTTGAAATATGGTTCTATAATCTAGGAATCTATATTTAAGATATGCAGTGCTTTGTGCACTGGTAAATGTTACTGACAGGGTCCCACTATAAATAGTACTGATATTTAAAAAACAACATCATTCAAATTTTCCATAACTTGTATTGCTCATTTCACTGCCTATTCCTTTGTAATCTGTTATAATTTAAACTGTGATGAAAATTTTCCCCTTACCTTTGTAGAGGATGTTATCAAATAAAAAGAGTTAAATGTGTTCTTTTCAAATTCATACTTGACTATCTTCGGTATGACTCTTATTATTTTGTGTAACAGTGCATTCAAACTATTTTGAGGGAAATCCTATTTATTATGGTAGCATCACAATATTTTTATTATCAGCTTAAACAAATCATCAGATTAAGTTATATTAAGAAGGTTATTAAATTTCAACCGTTTACAAATGATTTGGCATATCAACTTCATAAATTTTGGCTTTATGCTCCCCAATCTCTTGTGTTGAACTGCCAATAAAAAGTTTTCCTGGTTTACTGCAAAGCATGGAATTTGGAAGTAAGAGATCATCTTCTACTGTATTACAGTAGCCTAGGAGGTGTCCAAGATTGTCCAGAAAATGTAGGGTGTTATTGATCATATCTGAAACAATAACATTGTCAATTCCTTTCTGCAGGATAACTACTCGTCCTCTCCAATCATCTGCAATCCTGTCTACTATGAAAATGTTGCCATTGTTTGTGGAAGTTATATCTTTCGGATCTGTTAACAAATGTTCGTTTTTATTTTCCAGTTTGTACTTGGCTTCATAGTTTCCATCCATATTCACCACCATAACAACACCTCCGCCTGGTTCAGAGTAGTCTCTATGTAACTTCTTTATAGCTCCTACTATCAGTTTGTTTTCACCATTAATATGAATTGCTGTTGTAGTGTACGGTGTAAAATTGTATATTGAATTTCTCAAGTCATCTTCATTTCGTTTTAGAATCTTCAAATTTGAAGTTTGATCAGAAATGAGGAGATCACCATTTCTTGTCAGTACTGTTCGAAGAACATACTTATTGATTTGTAATAATACTTTAATCGAACTGTAATTTTGTGATGTTTTTTTTCTGTATTCTATCTGGATAAGATTCATTTATTCTCAGAACAAGGTACTATTTGAGTAACTATACCTAATTTTGTGGTGTACTCTTTGATGGCTTCTATTCTAATTATTTTGTCTTTTTTAATCTCATTTTCTATCATTCCAAATAAAGACAGATTGATATCCCCTGGAACAAAACTTGTCAGTTGACTCTCATTCAGATTTAAATTTGGCATCTCTGTTACATTGTCAAATGATTTGGTATCTTCAAAGAATTTCTTCACATCCATACTAATACTCATATCTTCTATCAGCTGTATTTTGTTAGTTAGATCATGGAAGTAATATTTAGAAGGAATAACAACGTCGTCACTTCAAAGGTTTCATCTGCGTTACCGCCCATCTTTCAATAACTCGTTAATTGGTTCAATATCTGGCATGGAAGTTTATTCTCCGCATGTGATCGATCAAATCACTGACACTTATCGGTCATTTTCGTGTTCACGGAGAACTACGAACAGACAAGTTTTTGTCGAATATACATGCGAAGTAACCCGAATAGTCCATTCGTTACATTCCGTTGATGTACGCTGCCGAAAAGAGTCATTCGTTCAATTTTTATTTTAGTCCAATTTTTCCCTATTTTTGGTTAGTTTGAACTTAATAGTTAAAACCGACAGCTATCACATACGAAATTGGAGAACAAAGTTGTGTCATTTCAATTTTAAAATTTACAGACAATTAAAAAACCATTTCCGTATAAAGTTAAGAAGATGACTGTACAAAAAATACGTTTGGACACCCTTTATTAAATACGAAAAATCTAAATCTCTCGTGTATTTATAGTCAATTAAATTATTAACAATTCTAAACGGTTCTATCCTTCAATTTAAGTTCTTGATACATAAACTAATTTGTGTAAAAATGAATTTACCGTAAGACAGATAGATGCAAGCCCATTTCGTCGGTTTGTTATATTTTTTGCTGTATAGCTTATTATATTAATACAAGCATTCCACAATAAACACTTTTTAAATATATATTTACGAAAATATTATCCCCGTTTTAGTTGTCCAGTTTCAATAATGCAATCAATGACATTTATGACATATACATAAATTTAGAATACTTGAAAGTAAATATTATTTCATTCAATCTCGATAAACTTTGCAAATTTCAACAGTAAAAAAATCTATGCCTACATTTGCCTACATCATTTTGTTAAACATCATGTGAAACCTGATCGATTCATCGGTATTTAACTGTTTAACTCGGGATCCGCTTTTAACCGGAAAATACTTTTAGAACAGTTTAAAACAAACGGTAAAAAGCAAAAATATGCTAAATTAAATACAATTTTCCATGTTAAACTGCTGTAGTTTGAACAATTCTCGTCCGTTTTTCAAGTTTTTTTCACCATTCGATTTCTTTCTAAAGGTAGATATTCTATGTGATACAGCGCTACCTTGTTATTAATAAACTAGGGATTTCCCACAGGTGCGCTATAATTACCGGACTCGATAAAACCACGTGACTGATAAGAAATTCCAGATGCCTTTTACAACCGCGGTAACGCAGATAGTAACCAAAGGCGTCTTACCGCTGAGACTATAATTGGATGAAATCGTATGACTTTAGTACAGAGCTCAGCATGCTATAAATACATGCTAATTAGTCGTTGTTATTCCTTCTAAATATTACTTCCATGGTTAGATCATGGAAGTATTATATTGACAGGAACTCCAACGAAAAATTAGCACATTCGCACCCCACTGATTTCTTTAGGAAAATAAAAGGTTCCGACTCAGTATGTCAAGTATGTGATAACTCCTTTGTGGGGTATCTGCGATGCCGCCCTCGCGTGTGTAGTTTACAGAAACTGATCTTATCACGTGATCTGTTATCGAGGGTCTAATCTACCTACCAATGTAAATAAACACGGAAACTCCCGTGGCTAATTGCGAATCGCTACATGAATAACGACACCTGTTTCTATTCAATAATTAAAGACTACAGCTGAAACAATCTTAAAAATTGGTCCATATTTAACAGAATGACAAAAGAAAAATAACTGTATTTGGAAAGAAGATAATTTTTAGTTTTGTCTAATATGTTTTTATCACTAGAACTAGGAAATCGGGAAATATCGGATTATGCAGATTACATGACTCTGAAGTAGAGTGTTTGCAGAAAATAATTTGATGTCCATGTAGTGTGCCTGATGGCGCCTGATAACTCAAATTTTAAGTTAAAGATTGTAAATTTTAATCGAGTGTAACACAAATATTAATAGTTTCTCGATCGTAAAATGTAACTTAACATATTTATAGAAATTGTTTTAAGCACTAAGAGGTTGATAATTATACGCCCGTGATTGTCTCTAGTATGTATCAAGTTAAAACACAGATTACATGTACACCTTTTTTTTTTAAATTCAACCTGGTCCGAGATTGCTCTGGCGTCTGACGGATTTGCTTTTGGGAAATTTATAAAATTTTCTTTTTGTTGAAATGAATGAAACATTTGACACCGGACTTTCGGTAAACAATTCAACAAGTGATTTGTTAGCAGTAAACCTCAATTATACATGCAGATTACAACTATTTGTTTCCTTACACAAGACATTTATTATAATTCAATATAAAAATAAGAAGATATGATTGCCAATAAGACTACTCTCCACCAGAGATCAAATGAAACAGAAGTTTTCAACTATAGGTCACCTTAGGCCACGGTTTTTTTATTTGTTGGTTTACGGATCCGCCGACCCGATTTTGCCGATTTTGAGAATAAAAATAAAATTGACTTTTCATGCTTTTTTATTCCCGCCGACCCTTTTAAATGCATTATCACTGAAAAATAATTAAATTTTTCTTTATTATGAAATGAAATGCATTAATCATTAACAAAGTTGACTGTAACACTTTCTGTTGTGAAAAATAATTTACGTTTCTAAAAAGAGACAAATCAATTATAACTGACCTTGAAATGTCTTTTGCGCAAATAATTTTGTGGAACGAAACCTGTGTTTAAAACCACTTACAAAATAAGTTCGTTTCCCTTATTTGTCATCAGTCCGTAAGATGCATCATCTCAGAGAAATAGACTTGTCCAAATGTGGACAGGTGGAATACATCAATTAAAGTACTGAATATTAACAAATCATTTGAAATTTTCATGTTTCATAGATAACAAAAAATATCGATCATTGGGATAAAAACCGGATTGCATGACAACTGATTAACCCGATATTGTCGTTTTTCCAGTGGACGAGTCTATTACGTTTTTCGACACGTGTGTTGAAACTTATTTTTGTACGACGTTTTTATATTTTTTTCTTTATCAGTTTTTGTGCTTGAAGATCATTATTCACCAAGTTTTCTGGAATTGATTGAGAGCTACGCGAATCTGTTTTTCTTGTTTGTGAAATGACGATTTAATTTCGTCTTTGTCCGTGCAACCCCCCCCCTTTTTTACAGGAAATTATTAAACGATGTCATGCGATTTTCATGATCACTGATCAATAATATTTCAACGAACTTAATGTTAAGAAATGATGACAAAACAGCATATAAGACCAACATTTTGTTAGTAAGGTGATATATATATTTTATTTTGCGTATTTTTTCTGTTTTGAAAGATATTTTTTTTCTTTTTTTTTCCGACCGACCGACCCGACTTTTTTATGCGAAAAATCCGTAAACCAACAAATTAAAAAACCGTGGCCTTACAGCCTTAAACATATTTTAGCAAATCCATTTCATATATGAAAAAAATTCTATTGGCCTGATTATGCACAAAACAAATAACAGAGATACAAATAAGCGAATATAAAGAATAAATAGATATTTGCGATTGAAAATGATGTCCATGCAAACGATTATGTTTTTTTTTCTGTTTTTTTTTTTTTTTTTTTTGGGGGGGGGGGGATCATATGGCATCTGTTTGAAATTAATCAGTTAGTTGTCAGTAATGATTTTGTTTCACATTGGTAGCGCAAAAGGGGGATGGTTAATTTTTTACTACAACTGAATCAAATGAAGAATAGCATTACTTTTTTTCAGTAAACTGATATGGCGGAACTGTGGTGGAAAAATTTTGTTTTGCAGTCGGGTCCTTCACACGGAATCATCTTTTCTATTGAACATGTTTCAGATTTACAAAAGCAATAAAACTCTTCAATTTCTTCTCCGATAATTTTTTCAAATTCTTCATCATCAAAATCGTGCATGTCCATATTGATTAGTGAAATATTTGTAAATGTTGATATTTATTAACATAGAAAACCTAAAAACTATAAATTGTCAACTGTCAAATATTGGCATGGTCGTTAAATGTCATATCCTTGACATTTATGTATACATCCGGTTACTTCGGTAAATTCCGTAATTACGAGTATCCCGAAAACGTCGTTGAACCCATGCATCGATACAACTAATTGAAAGATGTCAAATTAATTAACAGATACTTAACGATTTTGCGGCATCGCACTATAAACGTTTGAAGTCGGTTTGTTGGAGTTCCTGTCAATATAATACTTCCATGGTTAGATGTTGTTCAAAATATTTTACTTTGCTACTTTCAGTTTTAATTGTATCCTCTTTAAGTCTCCATTGCTTAGTAATTTCATCACATAGTTCAGTGGCATACTCATCAGCTGCTTCTTTCCAAATTTGTTTCTGTTTAAGGATATCTTTTTTGGTTTGCTCGAATCTCAAGTTGTTTGTTTCTTTTAGTGTGTTTAATACATCATTATTCTTTATCCAAACTTCATGCTGTTTTTTTAGCTTATCTTTCATGATTTTTAGGAATTCCTTCCTCATTTTAAAAGCTTCTTCGATCTCTACTAATTCATGCGTTTTATGGACTTCAGTCACCCCAGTAGGACAGACTAAGCAACCACATGAATAACAGAACAAGCAGCAGACTTGCTCAGAATGGTCTGGACACTGCATCAGTACGTTTGTGTCAGCCATTTTCATAAATATGTTCTAAGCTTCTAGGATACATAGATTATTTCCAATCTGTTTCAGGTAAATGCTTAAAATTTATTGACAAAACTTGGCTTTTACAAACACATTACTGATTTAAAGAGTTATCTCCCTGAACCAAGGTCTAACTCCTTAAGGATATCTTTTTTGGTTTGCTCGAATCTCAAGTTGTTTGTTTCTTTTAGTGTGTTTAATACATCATTATTCCTTATTCAATCTTCATGCTGTTTTTTTTAGCTTATCTTTCATGATTTTTAGGAATTCCTTCCTCATTCTAAAAGCTTCTTCGATCTCTACTAATTCATGTGTTTTATGGACTTCAGTTGTGGTTGTTCAAGCTTTTCTTTCCTATTTTTCAGTAACTCCATCCTCATCCTAAAAGCTGTTTCAATCTCTACTAATTCGTGCGTTTTATGGATTTTAGTCACTCCAGTAGGACACACTAAGTGATCACATGATTTACAAAACAAACAGCAGAATTGGCCTGGATGGTCTTTACACTGAATGTCACTAAAGTCTAACTTTTGTCTTGAATCATCTCCATGAAGTCCTACTTCCCTGATTGTGATTATATTGTGTTCTTTTGCCTTTTTAAACTTGGAATGAACTTTATGTTTACATTTATCACCCATCAATAGATTACAGTCTGTACATTTCCACTGAATTTTTGTATCAATTTCACATAATTCACAAGGTAGAGGAATTTGTGCTTTCTGAATTGACTTTGAAAACGCCAATTTTGATTATTTGTACAACACAAGTAGAATCCTAATCTGGTATATGTCAATTTTGTTATATTTTGTCTATTTGTATATAATAAAAGTCAAACAATAAAATTCATTCAATTCATTAGTGCATGAAATGTCTGTGCTTTTGTACTAATGAATGAAGTAATATGCACCAACGAAATTGAAAAGCAAAACAAGTATATCTGTCAATTTACAATTAAGAAGAACAATAATTAAACGACTTTTAAAAATAATTTTAAATTTGCCTTTTATTTATTTAGTTTCAAAAAGTGTGTATATTTTCATTTGAATTTCTTGTTGTTAGCATTTGATATTTTTATATTTGTAAAGGGTATAATTTATTTTTGTACTTCATTTACAACCAATTAACTTAATAGCTAATTTGTTTCCTCTCTTAATTTTTAATCTGGTCCAGTAAGCCATTGATTTATGTTTCCTTTTTTAATTATTTTTTTTCTAGCATGTTGACAAAGACTGCCAATATTTATGAAATTTCTGATACTTTCCAAGTTATATTCAAACCTGTTGCAAACAACATTTTAATGATATATACTAGGGTTGTCAAATCAGACAGTTTTGCCTAACCGGTTACTTGGATAATCAATCGACTGATTAACCGGTTAACCAATAGTTTTAAGTTGATGTTTTAAGGCCTTATCTACAGTACCCTACAAAAGTACGTTTTTATAAAACAATGAATAAAATTTAGTCCTTTGGCATTATAAGGCTTGTCTGTGGGGATTCCTAGCGAAGTTACACTGTATCTGCTATGGTGTCAGTTGTAATAACTTCAGATTGTAAAATAATAAACTGTCTTGATCTCGTCAAATTGAAAATGTCTGAAACCGATAATTCTTTCATTTTCTCTTGATATCTCAGAAAATAATGTGTGCCTGTTACTTGAATCATCAAGTATACGTTTATTGACAAAAAGACAAATTGAAAGAGTTGGTATTACTTTGCTTCATAAAAAAGAATGGCCAATGTAGATACAAGTATCTTGTCTTAGGGAGGGATAAATCATACTTTGTAAAGAATCACTCTGATTCAAACAAAAAATTCTCTGAAACCGATATTATCAAGATGCTTGATTTCTTGATTGACAACATATTTGTAACGTTCGGAGGACGTGTTTTTCAACAGACTGTCGGCATCCCAATGGGAACAAACTGTGCCCCTCTACTTGCCGACTTGTTTCTTTATTATTATGAGGCTGACTTCATGCAGGAACTTCTTAGGAAGAAAGATAAGAAGTTGGCAATATCCTTTAACTCTACTTTCCGCTATATAGATGACGTTCTTTCACTAAACAATTCAAAATTTGGTGACTATGTGGAACTCATCTATCCCATCATATTGGAGATAAAGGATACTACAGATACAGTTAAGTCGGCTTCATATCTCGACTTACTTCTAGAAATTGACAATGAGGGTCGGTTGAAAACAAAACTTTACGACAAAAGAGATGATTTCAGCTTTCCAATTGTGAACTTTCCATTTCTAAGTAGCAACATTCCAGCAGCACCTACATACGGGGTATATATCTCCCAATTGATACGATATTCCCGTGCTTGCATTTCCTATCATGATTTTCTTGATAGAGGGTTACTGCTCACAAGGAAGCTATTAAACCAAGAGTTCCAAATGGTGAAGTTGAAATCATCCCTTCGTAAATTTTACGGATGCCATCACGAGTTGGTTGACCGTTATGGAATAACCGTTTCACAAATGATATCGGATATGTTCCTTACATCGTAACTACAATCCTCTTCCCTTTCATGAATGTGACCTACCGAATTAGACTATTTACCGGATTTGTAATCACATAAGCAACACGACGGGTGCCACATGTGGAGCAGGATCTGCTTACCCTTCCGGAGCACCTGAGATCACCCCTAGTTTTTGTTGGGGTTCATGTTGTTTATTCTTTAGTTTTCTATGTTGTGTCATGTGTTCTGTTGTTCTGCTGTCTTTTTCATTTTTAGCCATGGCGTTGTCAGTTTGTTTTAGATTTATGAGTTTGACTGTCCCTTTGGTATCTTTCGTCCCTCTTTTATTGCATTCACATTGATTTGCCTTTTACAATTTTTCAGTTGGCATTTCGTTAAAAGTATTACAATAACTTGCACGATGGAGGTTGCACATTCAGATGTAGTTCTACGCAATATTAGAACAAAAATAAAATAATGAAGTAACTCGAAAAATTTAATTGGATAACTGATTTAAAGCTACTGTTTAAAAACTTGTATACTAATTATGTTTACTTAAGATCTTGCCCCGAGCTGATAGACAAGTTGTCTAAGTTCTAATTAATTATATATATTTTTTTGGATTAACAATTATAGCAATCAATATACGAGACAATAGATAAGTGAAATTAAAGACCATGACAATAATTTTTAAATAGAACAAAATTATTTGATAATTTCAATACACAATTATATCAAATCTATCAAAATTGAAAAGTCCGGTTAACCAGTTAGCGTTTTTGGTATTCGATATTCGGTCCTTCCAATGGTTAACTGGTTGTCTGTATGTCTCCTTCTGTATGTTCATGTACCTTGTCAGCAACATTTTAAACTAGTTGAGTTTTTTCTTAATTTATTTTATTGTGGATGTATTGTTCTTCAATCTTATACTTCAAGATGAAAGAATATTTGGTTTGATCTCAATTTATAAGTACTAGTAATAGCAGAGACATTTAATACAATATCTCTGGTACTAGTAATACAACTATCAAAAAAATACCTTATTTTCGATGTTTTGGTTGTTTGTCAATTTGTCTGATGTCTCATTAATGTACATTCAACATTTGTCATTCATATCATTATATGGTGCATAATATGCACTGCTGTATAATAATTACAAAGTACTATATGCAAAATAACCAGTAAACATAAAATAAGGAGATGTGGTAATAAAATTACCAATGAAACAACTACCCACCAGAGACCAAATGCCATTGATGTAAGCAATTCTAATATGACATGCTTCCTTTACTTTATGAATAAACCCATGCTCTAAATCCAATAAATTTTTATTTGCATATACGTATATTGACTACTGCAGAATAATGAATTTCATCAAATTGGCATGCATTTAATATGTTTTATTAACTCTTAAATAATGCACATGTTGTTACTAATTCATTTATTATGACTGTAATGTGTTGCATTCCGAAGTTAACATATTTGACCTAGATAAGATAACCTTTTATGCTGGCTGTGTCAAAACACCTCCCTCTGAAAAATCATAGTGCTAGCTGTTTGCTTCTTTACAAACAAAACAGGGAGGTTCATGGAAGAGTCTACACAATTGCTTTACCCTTATACACATCGGACATAAAAATAACCTTAATTGTCCTAATCAGATTCCAAATAATTGATGCAAGCTATACTTTTTAGCTCACCTGGCCCGAAGGGCCAAGTGAGCTTTTCTCATCACTTGGCGTCCGTCGTCCGTCGTCGTCCGTCGTCCGTCGTCCGTCGTCGTCGTCGTCGTCCGTCGTCGTTAACTTTTACAAAAATCTTCTCCTCTGAAACTACTGGGCCAAATCAAACCAAACTTGGCCACAATCATCATTGGGGTATCTAGTTTAAAAAATGTGTGGCGTGACCCGGTCAACCAACCAAGATGGCCGCCACGGCTAAAAATAGAACATAGGGGTAAAATGCAGTTTTTGGCTTATAACTCAAAAACCAAAGCATTTAGAGCAAATCTGACATGGGGTAAAAATGTTTATCAGGTCAAGATCTATCTGCCCTGAAATTTTCAGATGAATCGGTCAATCGGTTGTTGGGTTGCTGACCCTGAATTGGTAATTTTGAAGAAATTTTGCTGTTTTTGGTTATTATCTTGAATATTATTATAGTTAGAGATAAACTGTAAACAGCAATAATGTTCAGCAAAGTAAGATCTACAAATAAGTCAACATGACCAAAATGGTCAGTTGACCCGTTTAGGAGTTATTGCCCTTTATAGTCAATTTTTAACCATTTTTCGTTAATTAAAGTAATCTTTTACAAAAATCTTCTCCTCTGAAACTACTTGGCCAAATTAATCCAAACTTGGCCACAATCATCTTTGGGGTATCTAGTTTAAAAAATGTGTGGCGTGACCTGGTCAACTAACCAAGATGGCCGCCACGGCTAAAAATAGAACAAAGGGGTAAAATGCAGTTTTTGGCTTATAACTCAAAAACCAAAGCATTTTGAGGAAATCTGACAGGAATAAAAATGTTTATCAGGTCAAGATCTATCTGCCCTAAAATTTTCAGATGAATCGGTCAATCGGTTGTTGGGTTGCTGCCCCTGAATTGGTAATTTTGAGGAAATTTTGCTGTTTTTGGTTATTATCTTGAATATTATTATAGATAGAGATAAACTGTAAACAGCAATAATGTTCAGCAAAGTAAGATCTACAAATAAGTCAACATGACCAAAATGGTCAGTTGACCCGTTTAGGAGTTATTGCCCTTTATAGTCAATTTTTAACCATTTTTCGTAAATTAAAGTAATCTTTTACAAAAATCTTCTCCTCTGAAACTACTTGGCCAAATTAATCCAAACTTGGCCACAATCATCTTTGGGGTATGTAGTTTAAAAAATGTGTGGCGTGACCTGGTCAACCAACCAAGATGGCCGCCACCGCTAAAAATAGAACATAGGGGTAAAATGCAGTTTTTGGCTTATAACTCAAAAACCAAAGCATTTTGAGGAAATCTGACAGGGGATAAAAATGTTTATCAGGTCAAGAACTATCTGCCCTGAAATTTTCAGATGAATCGGTCAATCGGTTGTTGGGTTGCTGCCCCTGAATTGGTAATTTTGAAGAAATTTTGCTGTTTTTGGTTATTATCTTGAATATTATTATAGTTAGAGATAAACTGTAAACAGCAATAATGTTCAGCAAAGTAAGATCTACAAATAAGTCAACATGACCTAAATGGTCAATTGACCCCTTAAGGAGTTATTGCCCTTTATAGTCAATTTTTAACAGTTTTCATTAATTTGGTAAATTTATGTAAATTTTTACCAAATATAGTTCTCTGTTACTAATGGGCAAAGTTCATGATAGATATAATTGTAAGAAGCAAAATCGTTCAGTAAAGTAAGAACTTCAAACACATCACCATCACCAAAATACAATTTTGTCATGAATCCATTTGTGTCCTTTGTTTAATATGCACATAGACCAAGGTGAGCGACACAGGCTCTTTAGAGCCTCTAGTTTGTAGTTTTAACATTCATGGGTAGGCATTATATTCGTGTTATTTCAGCCCTCACTATAGCTCGGGCATAAAAAAACACGAATATAATGTCTACCCATAAAGCTTGCATCAACTATTTCTTAACTAAAGGAAGTTCTCATTTAGGGAGAATTCATTTATTGGAAGGTACAAAGAAATCATACATTTACGGAGAATTCATTTATTGAAAGGTACGCAAAAACCATACATTAGAAGTAAACTTCATTTATTGAAAGGTACACAAAAAGCATACACTTAATGAAAATTCTTTATTGAAAGGTACACAGAAACAATACATTTAGGGATAATTCATTTATTGAAAGGTACACAGAAACCATTCATTTAGGGAGAATTCAGTTATTGAAAGGTACACAGAAACCATTCATTTAGGGAGAATTCAGTTATTGAAAGGTAAACATAAACCGTTCTTTTATGGAGAATTCATTTATTAAAAGGTGTACAGAAAGCATTCATTTGAGAGAATTTATTTATTTAAAGGTATGCAAAAAGCATTCATTTAGGGAGACTTTATTTTAATATTGAAAGATATGCAGAAAGCAGTTGAAGTAGCATTTGATCACAAATCAATCATACAAAGTAATGTTAGATATCTTTTGATATTTCCACTTCATATATCTTTGCATTGTTTGCACTTATTAGTGGCCTAGAGCATCCAATGAGAAGTTTTCCTGGTCCAATGTAAGCCATTGAATATGGTGCCATTACCCCATTGCGTTGCAGTAGAAAAGGAGATGGCCACAATCATCCAAAATGTGTAGGGTTTTATTGTACATGTCTGATACAATAATATTATCCTTTTGTGTAGCCACTATACTCTGTGGTTTAAATAGATGATTCTTATAATTGATGTCAGCATGCCCAGTATAGATATTAAGTACTGTTCCTTTCTCCAGTATAACTACTCTTCCTCTGTCCTCCTCTGTACTCTTGTCTGTAATGTAAATGTTCCCATTGTTTGTAGTGGTTATATCAGTTGGATCTTTTAACAAAGGTTCATTGTTTATGTCAAATTCGTACTTGGCTTCAAGATTTCCACCTATATCCATCACCATGACCAAACCTCCACCAGGGACTGTGTAGTCTGTTTGATAATTCTTTACAGCTCCTACTATCAGTTGATTTTCTCTATTTATATGGATTGGCTGCACAATGAATGGGTTAAAGTTATATATAGAAGTTGTCAGTTCTTTTCCGTTTTCTTTCAGAATCTTCAAATTTGAAGTTAGATCAGAAATAAGAAGATCGCCATTTCTAGTCAGTGCTGTCATTAATGCACACTCATTGATTCTTGATAGTACTGTTATTGTACTGTCGGGTTGTAATGTTACTTTCTATATAGTTTTTGGATCAAGGTAGGAATGCATCCAGAATGTGTTCTCAGAGCTTTGTATTGTTTTTGGATCAAGGTAGGAATGCATCCAGAATGTGTTCTCAGAGCTTTGTATTATTTTTGAAACTAGAGCTAATTCTGTAGTATACTCTTTTTGATGACATTTATTCTAACCTGTTTGTCTTCTTGGTCTTTATACTGAAATTCATTGAAGTCTTGGCCTGAGTCATCTTGATGCAGTCCAACTTCTTTGATTGTAATAATTTTATGGTCTTTTGCCTTTTTAATCTTGAAATGAACTTTGCATTTTACATTAATCACACAGTAACAGATTACAGTCAATACATTTCCGTTTATTTTTTTTCAATTTCGCATAATTCACAAGTTAAAGGAAATTGTGCATTCTGAAATGATTTTGAAAATGCCATTTATTTTATTTTTTATTAGTAAAACACAGGTAGACCTATCTATTTGTACTAAGATGTTTAAAATTCGATTCATTTAAAATAATTTGTGCACGAAATAAATGCATTGGTAAAGAAGAATAAAAGTCTTTTGTATTCAACTTCCAATTTCAAAGGCAAAATATGTATACCTATCATTTTATGATTCCTTAAGAATAAGAGACATAATAATTAAAACTCTGCATTTATTTATCAGAAAGTAACTTGTTTTTGTGAGTTTATTTTCATTTGGAATATGGCAATACTTTGATTTTGTAATTACTGAGAACCAAATCACTTTATAGCTAATTTGTTTTCAGTCTTTAACTTTTAATCTGGCCAAGTAAGCAAAATATTTTGTTTTAACTTATTTTTAGTTTTGTCTTACGTATTTGCAAAGACTGCCAAAATTAAAATTTTCCCACTCATGTTTATCCCATTCCCAAACAAGGTTTTTAATGTATATAGGAATCATTTTGTCTATTCATATGCCTTTTAGGCAAAATGCTGATCACTTTCATAACTCTTGCTATTACTGGGGATGTTTTGCTCAACCATTTAGATACTTCAGGATTAAACCATAATTTTGATCTACACAACACTTTTGATTTTTGGACTGTTGTTCTTTTCTCATTAATGCCTTTGTCACATCTTATAACACAACTTTGATTCATTTATTGAAAGGTATGGAAAACACATTATTTAACTTCTAGTAGAATCATTTGATCATATATTGTGATGTTCAACTTCTGTGGATATTTCCACTTCATATATCTTTTGTACCTATCAATGGCATAGTGCATCCAATCAGAAGTTTGCCTGGTTCAGTGAATGTCATTGAACATGGGCTCATTACTCAATTCTCCATTGTGTTTCAGTAGAATGAAATATGAACACAATCATCCAGAATGTGTAGGGTATTAAAGTAAAATTACAAAAATACAGAACTCCAAGGTTAATTAAAAACGAAGTCCCTAATCAAATAACAAAATCAAAAGTTCAAACACATCAAAAAATAAAATCACAAAAATACTGAACTCTAAGGAAAATTCAAAACGGAAAGTCCCTAATCAAATGGCAAAATCATAAGCTCAAACACATCAGACAAAAGGATAACAACTGTCATATTCCTGCCTGGTACAGGTATTATTATATGTAGGGTATTATTATACATTGCAGTGATATTTTCTGTGGTTTAAAAGCATGATTCTTCAAATAAATATATGCATGTCCTTTCTCCGTTATAACTACTCCTCCTCTCTAATTTGTCATAATCCTGCCAATAATGAAAATGTTTCCATTGTTTGTAGTAGTTATATGTATTCCATTTGTAAATACAGGTTCATTGCCTCTGCCAAATTTATACTTGGCATGATGATTGCCATCCGTCACAATAATACTGAACTCTGAGGGAATTCACAACAGAAAGTCCCTAATCAAATGGCAATATCAAAAGCTCAAACACATCAAACGAATGAAAAGCAGCTGTCATTTTTCTGACTTGTACATATGTAAAAAAAAAAAAGTGAAAAGGAAAGTAAGTCCGCTGGAAAAGACAATTCCCAACAGCATAAGGAAAAACATAAAATTAATAAAAGTGTTGACAGAAGACCAGGTATCTCGAGGTATTTGACAACAAGACCTAGTCATGATCAGAGTGACACTACAAATAGCACACCTAAACAGTCAAAAACAAAGAACATTGAAAAATCGCCAGTAACCCCAACAGAGAATCTGCATGACGCAACACGAGATGAGGCTGCTAAGAAGCCAAAAAAGAGACGCTAAATTAATATCTGTTATTAAATCAAAATACAAAATATAAGACTATAGAATTCTTTTATTTTAAATTATAAAAAAAACTAAAAAAAAATGCATTTTGTCAATCATATTTTTCACAAAACAGTATGTATAGCACTGATTTCATTTATTTTTAACTGTATATATTATTCGAGATATGTCTCAAAATGTTTGTTATTACGTGACACAGCTGATGAAGGTTGTCCACTTAAAATATTCAGACTGACAGATAGTCTAATCAATTCCAATAATGAAGATTATAAATGGTCTGTTCTTCATGAAAGTTTTATCCTGAAAAAGAAAAAGACAAATAAAAATAAAAAGAACATTAATGTATGTGTATTTAATAAAGTGGCATTTTTTTTTATTGTGTACTAGAGAATCTAGATATGTGGATGATAATATTTATGTCATGTTACTATAATATTAAATTAAAGTATTTACCATCTGCTATTAAATATCCTTATCCAGAAAACGTATTAATCCATCTTGAAACGTCTCCATCAAAAACGGATGAAATAACCTTGACCAGAAATTCTATAAATACTTTAACGTTGAGGTCAAAATATAGAACGTACACAACTAAAAGTAGAGAGCACCTAGACCGCGAAAGTCTAAAACTATTGCAAAACAAACATCATATGCTTGACGAATATAATCATCATGAGAATAGGTTATCAATGCTAATTAGGGAAAAGATCGATAGCATAATACATTTTACGGTACGGGAAAATAAACTGCTAAAAATATTGTTCAGGAATACACCGACTATATACATAGAGATAGTAAACAAAGCGGTATTATTTGAGAAAAAAACAAACACAGACCGAAATTCATCGTTTAAATACCCACGATTTGAAAAACTAATCGCAATCAGTGAGGCGTATAACGGTATTTCTCAGGTAAAACAAATGTTATATCAGTATGTAAACTGCCCTATAAATAATTCTTCTTGGAAAGAAACAAGACTTAAAGAATTTAGTTTTAAGTCACTCAAAAGAAATAACAAAATAATAATAAATAAAATCAATACCAAATGCCTCATTATTAATGGTAAGAAAGATAACTCACCATGCTATTGTATGAAATTTAAAATATCCAACTATAAACCACCATGAAAAACTATTTGCACATCTGTACGGTCAATGCTAATGGCCTACAGCAACCTGAAAAAATAAATAAAATAGTAAGTTGGGCAAATCAACAAAAATGTGATATAACTTTTATACAGGAAACTCATTTTACTAAACAAATGCAAGATACTTTGTTTAAAGAACTTGGTAAAAACATTTTCAGAAGTGATGGCACCAGTAATTCACGTGGAGTAGCAATATGGATAAAAGATAGAATTAATTTTAAAATTATTGATGAGCATAAAGATTCTGATGGCAGATTTATTTTGATTAATATTGAAATAAATGAAAACATTTACACGCTAGTAAATATCTATGCTCCAAATAGATCAAGAGAAAGAAATAGTTTTTTCAAAACAGTTAAATCAAATATAAATAAATATGGATTAGGTCAAACAATTCTTGGGGGAGATTTTAACGACATCTGGTCATTAATTGATACAAAAAATAAAACTAAATCCTCTAAAAAATTTGATAAACCAGTAACAGGTTTAAAAGGGCTTATAAAATCATGTAAATTGATAGACATTTGGAGAAGTAGAAATAAAAATCTAAGGCAATTCACGTGGTGTAGAAAAGATAGATCAGAAGCCACCAGAATTGATTACTTTCTGATTTCAAAAGAAGTACAAAAAAATTGTAAAAGCTGCGATATTAGACCTTTAGTACAGAAAATAACTGACCATAATGCAGTATCTTTGAAAATTAATACTGAAAGAGGAAATAAGGGGCGTGGCTACTGGAAATTAAACTCCAGTGTTTTAAATAATGATGACTATGTAAATGAAATAAACAAATTAATAAACAGATATGAAAACGAATCAATTAACTGTGATGATTTAGGGATACTATGGGACAATTTGAAAATAGAGGTAAGAGATGCAAGTTTAGACTATTGTAAAAGAAAAGCCAAATTAAAAAAAGATAAAATAAATATCCTAGAAAAACAACTAAATGATCTCAATAATAAAGCAAATAATGGTACAGATGTAAATCATAAATTACAAAAAGAAATTGAGAATTTGGAAAATGATCTAGATTGTTTATATAAAGACAAAATTAAAGGACAAAAAATAAGATCAAGGGTAAAGTGGTTCGAAGAAGGGGAAAAAAATAGTGCATACTTTTTGGGACTAGAAAAAAGTCGTCAAACAAAAAAGATTATAACTGAACTATATGATGAAAATGGGATCCCAACAACTGATCAAGATAAAATTCTAAATCTACAAGTGAAATATTACAAAAAACTTTATGAGTCTACTAATCCTTGTGAAAATGAAGTTAAAACATATATTAATGAAACAAAATTAACAAAAACGCTTAAAGATTCCGATAGTAATCAATGTGAAGGGAAAGTAACAGAAATTGAATGCACTGATGCAATTTTTAAAATGAAGCTTAATAAATCCCCTGGTCTTGATGGACTGACAGTGGAATTTTATAGGCAATTTTGGACAAGCCTTAAACATATTGTTGTCAAAGTATTTAATTATAATTATGAAAAAAAAGAACTTACGAACTCACAAAAGAAAGGTGCAATTTCACTAATTTTTAAAAAAAATGATCCTCTTTCATTAGATAATTATCGTCCCATAACTTTATTAAACATTGATACTAAACTATTAGCTTATGTATTAGCTCAGAGACTTAAAAAAGTACTACCATCTATTATTAGTTTAGATCAAACAGGATATGTTAAAAATAGATATATTGGTTTTAACATCAGACAAATTCAAGATATAATAGATTATTCTGAGAAATTTAATATAGAAGGAGCAATCCTTTTCTTAGATTTTAGTAAAGCTTTCGACTCACTAGAATGGACTTTTATGACCGAAACACTGAAACGGTTTGGATTTAAAAGTAGCTTTATCAGATGGGTAGAAACTATGTATAACGACATTAAGGGATGTATCTTAAATAATGGGTGGGTCTCAGGTCCGTTTAAAATATTTCGAGGGATAAGACAAGGGTGTCCGATTTCAGCGTTGCTTTTTGTTATAACAGTAGAATTAATGGCAATAAGACTTAGAAGTAATAAAGATTTTAAAGGTATAAAAATTACATTAGATGGAAAATCTTGTAATTTAAAAATTTGTCAATTAGCTGATGATACAACACTTTTTCTTCAGTCAAGGAAAGAAATAAGTTTAGCTCTCAGTATAATTGAAACATTTGGAAGTTTTTCAGGGCTTAAGCTAAATAGAAATAAAACTGAAGGGGTATGGTTAGGACGACTAAAAAGTTCAAAAGATAAATATGAAAATATAAATTGGACCGACAAACCAATCAAAAGCCTTGGAATATATTTTGGTTATGACAAAAAAGAGTGTCAAACATTAAATATTGAAAAAGTGTTGGACAAATTAACGAAACTTGTAGAAAGATGGGCAAAAAGAAAGTTAACAATACTTGGAAAAATATTAGTAGTAAAAGCTCTTCTTCTACCAAATATAACCTACATTGCGACTAACAGTATCATTACTAAAGAAAATCTACAAAATATAAATAAAATCTTATATAAATTCATTTGGAACGGAGGAAAAGATAAAATAAAAAGGTCAATAATAACAAAAAACTTCGCAGAAGGGGGGTTAAAAATGATTGATATAGAATCCTATATAAAATCTATACATTTAAAATGGATTATAAAAATATTAGAATCAGAAAGTGCAAATTGGTCTGTATTATCAAAACTATACCTTAATAAATTTGGAAAAAACCTTCTTATTTTTAAGATGAATGTGAACAACACAAAATTGCTAGATAAAAACATATGGAACAGTACACCAACCTTCTATCAAGAGATGATAAAAACATGGATAAATGTAAATAATTGTGAAAACAATCATCATGATCAAATCAATAATTATTTAGAAATCAGAAAACAAGTTATATGGGGAAACAAATTCATAAAATTTCAAGGAAAATGTCTGTTCTTTGATAACTGGATTGAAAGTAACATACTATATATAAATGACATAATAGATAAAAGAGGAAATATATCAGAAGAAATGATTATTTCAAAATTAAGAAATAAAAGGAATTGGATTTCTGAATTCTCAAAACTAAAAAAATCCATACCAAAGCAATGGACCGACAAATTAAAATCAGAAGAATCAATCAAAACAAAAGTCCATATCAACCGAACAAAAACTAAACTTAGAGATTGTAATGATATTCTAACTATTAATGCTAAGAACATATACAACTTAGTATTAAGTGTGTCAAAAACAGAAATACCAGTAGGATTTTTGAAATGGGAAAGAGTCTTAAGCAAAGGGAGACTAATAAATGAATTTAAAGACTCTATTAAATTTAATTTTGGATATCTTAAAGATAATAAAATAAAAATGTTTAGGTGGAAATTAATGCACTTTATTTTGCCAAATGAGGTGTTGCTTTTTCAGTGGAAAATTTCACAAAACAATTTGTGTTCATATTGCAATGAAATAGATAATTATAATCATTTTTTCATTACATGTTCATATCATAAAACATTCTGGAAATCAATGAAAGTTTTACTTAAAAAAGTCTTCATAGGCGAACATGTGATAAGTCTTCATTCGTTGGTTATAGGATACAAAATTCATGACAATGTATACTATGCGCTAAATCATTTGCTTAGCTTAATGTTCTTTTCAGTCTATAAATCACATTATGTTTCCAATAAAAAAACCAAAGCAGTAGACACCTTAAAAATTTTTGAATATGAGGTAGAAAATACTGTAGAATTATATAGTATGACCAATACAGAGATCAGTAGTTTATTTACAAAGGTGTTGAATATTTTGAAGTATAAAAATGAAGTCATTTTATAGTTAACTTAAGTTACATGTATAGAAAAAAAACAGATGTTATACATGTAGATCTAGATTATGTGTGATTGCATGTGTGTTTTTTTTTTCTTCCTTTATTATAAATGTACTATGCAAGTAATTATCTGTAAGTGCTATGCCTATGGTGTGAGTATGTGTGAAAGGTATGGAAAGAAATTTGTTTGTAAAATTTATCATGTGGCAATGAGCAGGAATGACTGTTAGCGCAGAAGTTTGTGTGTACAGTAATTATTACATCTATATTACTATTACTATAATGTATGAATGATAATACGGGTTAATCAGATATATTAGTGTGTAGGTGTGTGTGTGTGTGTGTGTGTGTGTCTTTGTCAATATAGGTACTTCGACACGTGTACACTAAATATGTGGGTATTGTTTACAAACTTAGACAGGTAAACTAAAGGTCACGACACGATACTTATCTAGGTCAAATCAATAACAAATTTAATAAAGATTGAAAGTGCAACTGTGAAAAATATATTTACACTCCAACTTACCTTTACGCAATATTATTCCAAGCTTTTAAAACCACATCGAAATTAATAATCCAAATTCACGAAACACTTCAAAAAATATTGTCCAAACACGAGGATAAGAAAAGTCGTGTGAGGTCACTTGACCGCAATTTATTTTTGATTAAATAATAAAAGAACCTAAAAAGTCATTCCGGATGAATGATCAAATTCCGTAAAACAATTATTGTGTAGATATTTTTTATATGAATATATATGAAAATACTTTAAGTGATGTAGAAAAGACTATTTGTAACAAATATAATAATAGTTTAATGTGTGAATTAAAACAATGTAATTTATTAGTTAATTTTACTGAATATTACCCCTGGGTATTCAGTTGTAATCTAACAGGGAAACTTGATGAAATGCTGTACACCAAGTTTAATTGTTAAACAGCAATATGTGCAATAAAGAATCAATTAGAAAAAAAAAAAAAAAAAAAAAAAAAAAAAAAGTGCATTGAACCTGGTTTTATAGTTAGCTAAACCTCTCACTGGTATGAAAATCACATCAAATTCCATTGATAAACTTGAGTTATGTCAAAGAACATCTTAGTTCTTTTTTTTTCTAATAAAAAATCATCTAAAGATGTCAAGATCATGTTGATAAATATTCCCATATATCAACTTCAGAAATACTGCATGAATGTCTTGAAGTATAGATTCAAGGTACTGACATTATTTATCATCTTTCCTTTTCACGAATGTGACTTACCGGACTATTTACCGGATTCGTAATAACATAAGCAACACGACGGGTGCCACATGTGGATCTGCTTACCCTTCCAAAGCACATGGGATTACCCCCAGTTTTTGGTGGGGTTTTTGTTGCTTAGTCTTTAGTTATCTATGTTGTGTCTTCTGTACTATTATTTGTCTGTTTGTCTTTTCATTATTAGCCATGGAGTTGTCAGTTTATTTTCAATCTATGAGTTTGACTATCCCTCTGGTATCTTTCGTCCCTCTTTTAATTACTTGTTAAAATGTATAGAGTTCTTTTTAGTTGTCTTTGTATATGTATATTTTTTACTGTTGGTCCCATTTTTGCAAATATACTTTTAGAATGAATCCTGTCATTGTGTTTTTGTACTGTGGATTTTTTTGTATACTTGTCTTGCATTTTTGCTTATGTACTTTGTCTACAGATACACTTTATGCCATTGTGTTTTTCTTTGTTTAAGTGATTAAGATTGTAAAACAGAGTTGACTGCTGTAATACCAATTAAAATGTATATCTGTTTGTTTTGTTTTGCTGACATCTTGTTGTCAATATAATGGAATTCTATTATTAAGTTACTTTGATGATGTTGTATGTATAAAACCAGTTTCAATACACCATTTTCTACATAGTAGTACCAAGTCAGGAATATGACAGTTGTTTTCCATTCATTTGATGTGTTGCCATTTAATAAAGAACTTTCTGTAATTAATTTTCCTCACCATCATCATATCACATGCACTAGTAGGTAGTAAAGAGTTTGAAATAGTAAATTTATAAAAATCTCATTGAACAAAATCCCATTTTTATGCCCCACCTACGATAGTAGAGGGGCATTATGTTTTCTGGTCTGTGCATCCGTCCGTCCGTCCTTCAGTCCGTTCGTTCGTTCAGGTTAAAGTTTTTGGTCAAGGTAGTTTTTGATAAAGTTGAAGTCCAATCAACTATTAACTTAGTACACATGTTCCCTTTGATATGATCTTTCTAATTATATTGCCAAATTAGACTTTTGACCCCAATTTCACGGTCCACTGAACATAGTATATGATAGTGCAAGTTTCAAGTTAAAGTTTTTGGTCAAGGTAGTTTTTGATGAAGTTGAAGTCCAATCAACTTCAAACTTAGTAAACATGTTCCCTATGATATGATCTTTCTAATTTAATTGCCAAATTAGACTTTTGACCCCAATTTCACGGTCAACTGAACATAGAAAATGATAGTGCAAGTTCCAGGTTAAAGTTTTTGGTCATGGTAGTTTTTGATGAAGTTGAAGTCCAATCAACTTCAAACTTAGTACACATGTTCCCTATGATATGATCTTTCTAATTTAATTTCCAAATTAGACTTTTGACCCCAATTTCACGGTCCACTGAACATAGAAAATGATAATGAGAGTGGGGCATCCGTGTACTATGGACACATTCTTGTTGATTTAGTTATATGAACAAATATAAGCCTTCAACAATGAGCACAGCCCATACCGCATAGTCAGCTATAAAACTGAAAAGGCCCTGAAATGACAATGTAAACTAACGGCCTTATTTATGTACAAAAAAAAGAATGAAAAACAAAAATGTAACACATAAACAAACGACAACCACTGAATAACAGGCTCATGACTTCGGACAGGCACATACATAAATAATGTGGCAGGTTAAACATGCAAGAAGAATTCCAACCCTCCCCCTAACCTGGGACAGTAGTCCAGTCAAACTAAGATTTAATCTCAAACTAATTGCAACAGAAAATGTTTTAGTTCTAATCTATAGCATTATGCCCTTTATATACACAGAAAAAAGTCCCATAAAATCTAACTTGAAGAAAACTCAAAATCAACATTTTTAATTTCCTATGGAAATTAACATTGGAAGGGGAGATAACTCTTTCAAAAATTAGTCTTTTTTGGTCAGTTTTTGGTTGTATTTTTTGAAATTGATGTAAAGTATGATACTTTGATGGGGTTATAAGTTTGTATTTTTACTAAATTATATAATCTTCTGCTCATGAAATGATCAAAACCGAAGTGTTATGGGTAGTTTTATTATTTTCGTGCATTTTTCATTAAAGAAATTGCAAATTTGAAGCTTTGTAACTATTTTGAAAAAATAATGTGAAAATCTGGTATTGTTTATATCTGTATATTATATTTTTTCAGCAATTAACTTATCTAAAGAAACTTTAAAACACAAAAAGAAGAATACATGCTTAATTATTTTTATTAAACTTGAGATTCTTTACCTTGACATGTTGAAAAATTCAATAAATGGTCAACTAATGAATTACACAATCTATATTATAGCTTGATAAAATATATGAAAACACCTTTAGAGTTGTTTGTTATACTCTAAAGACCGCTAAAAAATCAAGAATCAATACATTCTGATGAATAGAAGCAGTAAAGTTATAATTTTGTATCAGTTTTTATTGATATTTCTGCCTTTTTTGCAAGAGTTATCTCCCTTTTTAATGCAAATCCCCATAAGAATTTTAAATGGTGAGTATTTTAGTCTTCCTCAAGTTAGATTTTATGGGACTTTTTTCTGTGTATATTTGGGGTATAATGCTAAAGATTAAAACTTAAAAATCTTCTGTTGCAATTACTTTCGGGTTAGGGTCAAATTTATGCTAGATTGACTGGACTACAGAGGTATAACAGTCCAACATAAAAACGAACTATAAAAATCAGTAGAAAAAGGCTTAACTCATCAGATGGACAACATTGTTTTATTTCTCAATTATAAGTTCAAGTTAATTAAATCTTATTGATAAAAAGTTAAAGTGGTTTAAATCAAATTTATGCACAGCATGAAAGTGTCCTCCGTATCCCCTTCATTAGCAATTTGCCTCTCAGTTAGTAGGGTTGTTTTGTTTTGCAGCTTTTGTATGACTCATATAGTGATTGAGATGATAACACAATATTGACTGCTGTACCCCTATTTTTGACATTTTTACTCTTTGAGTATGTTTGTTTTGTTCATGCATTGTTGACAATGTAATGGAATTTGATGCGACTGTCATACAAGTGAGAGGTTTAGCTAGCTATAAAACCAGGTTCAATCCACCATTTTCTACATTAGAAAATGCCTGTACCAAGTCAGGAATATGACAGTTGTTATCCATTCCTTTGATGTGTTTGGACTTTTGATTTTGCCTTTTGATTTTGGACTTTCCTTTTTGAATTTTCTTCAGAGTTCAGTATTTTTGTAATTTTACTTTTTTATATTATATCGCAGAATAAATTCAGGTTAGAAAAAAGTAAAATCACAAAAACACTGATCTCAGAGGAAAATTAATTCGGAAAGTCCATAATCACATGGCAAAATCAAATTACAAAACACATCAAAAACAAATGGACAAGAACTGTCATATTCCTGACTTGATACAGGCATAAAAAAAGTGGAAAACAGATTTACATTTTAAAGATAAAAATACTTCGACCATGTCATCCACAGTTTATTCCAATTACAAATTATTTGGTATTTCTACTTCATAGATTTTAGCTTTGTGGTTCCCAATCACAGGTGTTGAACTTCCGATAAAAAGTTTTCCTGGTTTGCAGCAAAGCATTGAATATGGAAGTAGGATATCATCTTCAACTGTGTTACAGTAGGCCATAAGGTCTCCTGCATGGTCCAGAAAATGTAGGGTATTATTGTACATGTCTGATACAATTATATTATCATTTGGTGTAGCAACTAAACTGCATGGTTTGAATGGATGATTCTTAGAATTAATATCAGGATGACCATTATAGATATTACAGACAGTTCTTTTCTCTAGTATAACTACTCTTCCTCTGTAGTCTTCTGTAGTCCTGTCTATAATAAAAATGTTCCCATTCTTTGTAGTGGTTATATTGAATGGTTCTGTAAACAAAGGTTTATTGTTTTTGTCAAGTTTATACATGTCTTTATGATCTCCATCCATATCCATCACCATGACAACACCTTCACCAGGGACTGAGTAGTCTATTGGTAACTTCTTTACAGCTCCTACTATCAGTTGGTTTTCTCTATTAGTATGGATTGGCTGCACAATGAATTGGTTAAAATTATATTTAGAAGTTGTGAGTTCATTTTTATTTCCTTTTAGAATCTTTAGATTTGAAGTTCCATTAGAAATAAGGAGATGGCCATTTTTAGTTAGTGCTGTTTGATATGCATACTCATTGACACTTGAAATAACTTTAATCGTACTGTCAGGCTGTAATGATACTTTCTGTATTGTTTTTGATGCAAGGTCTTCTATCCAAAACGTATTGTCAGAGCATTGTACTATGTTTGAAACTAAACATAATTCTGTAGTGTACTCTTTGGTGGCTTTTATTCTAATTAATCTGTCTTTATAAATCTCATCTTGAATTGTTCCAAATAGAGACTGATGAATCTGGCCTGGAACAAAACTTAGACCGTAATTCAGATTAATGTTTGATATCTCCTTCACATCTTCAAATGATTTGGTATCTTCAAAGAATTTTGTCACATCCTTACTAATACTCATATCTTCTATCAGCTGTAGTTTGTCAGTTAGATGTTGTTCAAAATGTATTACCTTGCTTCTTTCAGTTTCGTTCACTTCCTCATTTTGTCTCCATTGTTTATCAATTTCACTACCTAGCTCTTTAGCATATTGATCCCCTGCTTCTTTCCAAATCTGTTTCTGCTTTAAGATATCATTTTGGGTCTGTTCAATGCTGAGCCGGTTTGTTTCTTTCAGTTTGTCTAATATCTCTTTTTTCTTTGACCAATCGTCACGCTGTTTCTTTATTTTTTCTTCCCTGATCTTCATTACTTCCTTTTTCATCTTGAAAGCTTTTTCAATCTCTACTAGTTCATGCTTTTTGTGCAGTTTGGTCACTCCAGAAGGACAGACTAAGTGATCACATGTTTTACAGAACAAGCAGCAGACTTGTCCAGAATGGTCTTTACATGGAATGTCACTGAAGTCTATCTTTTGACCCGATTCCATGCCACGAATTCCTACTTCCTTAATTGTGATTATTGTGTGGTCTTTTGCCTTTTTAAACTTAGAATGAACTTTGTTTTTACATTTATCACACATTAAGAGGTCACAGTCTGTACATTTCCACTGAATTTTTGTCTCAATTTCGCATAATTCACAAGGAAGAGGAATTTGTGCCTTCTGAATTGACTTAGATAACGCCATTTTTGCATAATTTGTAAAACACAGGTAGACTTTTATAAAATCATTTTGTACAGAGTAGTCTATTAATAGAATTCATTTTTAAAATCAATTGTTGCTTACACGTCTGTGATTGTGTACTGATAAATTTAAAGTCTTTTGGTGCAATCGTGAATTTTAAAGGCAAATTGATTATAACTGTTAATTTACAATTTCTGAAGAATAAAAGAGAAATTATTTAAACTCTGCCTTTAATTTATATAATTTTCACAAGTGACTTGTTCAAGATTCGTCATTCATGTAATTATATGTTGCATGATAGGCACTGTTGTATTTTGGAATTGCAAAATTCTATATGCAAAATTACCACAATATGTGAAATAAGGAGATATGGTAATAAAATTACCAATGAACAACTATCCATTCGAGACGAAATGTCATAGATGTTAGCGAATAAATGTAGTCATACGGCATTTTACCGGTTTTTATGTTTGTTTTTTATAAGGAATGACTGTAATATTTTTTCTGTCTATGAAGAAATAACATAAAACATTTGATGCACACTGAATAATGCGCGTAGCGGGTTATTTAACAGTGTGCACCACATTGTTTATGTTATTTCGAATAGACAGAAAAAATATTACAGTCATTTAATACTAAATTCCATTTTAAACCGTAGAACCAGGAAAAAACGTTGATGACGTCACGGTCACATGACTAAATTATGTCTATGGGCTGATAAAAAAAATAGCGTCAGCCAATCAGAAGACGCGTTACATCCAAAATTAAATTATATTAAGATACACATAATTATAACAACAGTAAAATCATAGATATGTTGACTGATACGATTGCTTGGTATCTGTTTCTCACTCCACAAGAGACTTGTTTCCCCACGTAAAACATTAAGATACCAAAACGTCCTCTGATCTATTTCCTACTCCCTATTGTGACATTTTACTAAGAATGATTTGCATGGCAGGAGATGCATGCATTGAAGCCTCCTTTTGAAGGATACACTTACCCTGTCCACGTACGTACCGATCCGTTTGGAGTTGATGCAATTCACTCAGTTATTGCTTTTCTGTTCTAATGCAGCTGAACTAGCATAAGCTTATCTATTTCGTAGTGATTATTTTGGCCCTGTCTACTCAGTATTTGTCTTGACTTTACCAAAGCTGCCAGCTAAGTTGTCACCAAATAGTAATGCTTTCGTCTGTATGGATACATATATAGTTGGCAAATACTCAACAAATACTTAACCAAAGGACTAAATGGAAGCCAACTGCTATTTTTCTGACTTGAAACAGGTAAGGTAATTTAGAGAAAAAGGAAAGTCCATATTCAAATGCATTTCAGAGAGAGAAAAAAATCATATTCCTGACTTGGAATAGGCATTTCAGAGAGAGAAAAAAACAAGTCATATTCCTGACTTGGAACAGGCATTTCAGAGACAAAAAACAACAGTCATATTCCTGACTTGGAACAGGCACTTCAGAGAGAAAAAAAGCAGCTGTCATATTCCTGACTTGGAACAGTGATTTCAGAGACAAAAAATAACAGTCATATTTCTGACTTGGAATAGGCACTTCAGAGAGAGAAAAAGCAACTGCCATATTCCTGACTTGGAACAGGTATTCCTGACTTGGAACAGCCATTTCAGAGAGAAAAAAACAACATCTTATTCCTGACATGGATTAGGCACTTCAGAGAACAAAAAATCTGTCATATTCCTGACTTAGAACATGCATTTCAGAGAGGGAGAAAAAAACTGTTATATTCTTGACTTTGAACAGGCATTTCAGAGAACAAAAAAAATGTCATATTCCTGACTTTGCAACAGGCATTTCAGAGAAAGAAAACAACTGTCACGCTTTTGAATTGGAAAATGCATTTCAGGTTGTATTTCTGTAAATATTGACAATGCAATTTCCCATAGGAACACCTTTTACCGCTAAAACTGTACAACTTTTACTATGAAGTTTTGAAATCTTATCTTAGAATTGAAAGTTCATTTGCACCACAATTTTTTTCAAAGGTCAAAATATTGGGCTGTGCGGCATATTTTCAACTTTATATGCCTCGAACTTCTCAGAGTTTAGACTTACACTAATTTTCTTAACTATCCCTACCTCGAATGAAAGGTTACCACAGATTTCAATGTAAACAATATGCACGTGTTTATATACTGGTAACATTTCCAAGTTCCTGCGATGTGGAACACAGAGAGTATAACTGGGAACCAGTATGTAAACAAAACTAATTTTCTATGAATATTCAATTTCTCCCCAAAAGAGGCGTGTTTTCAGAAGCAGCTGTATTTACAAAGTGCAACCTTCAGAGAACAATATAGACTGTCCTATTCCTGACATGGGACAGGCATTTCTCAAAAGAAGAGAATAACAACTGTCATATTCTTGACTTTGAACAGGCATTTCGGAGTAATTTCAGAAGATAACAGTTGACATATTATTCCTGACTTGGAACAGGATTTTCAGAGGAAATATCAATTGTTGTATTCCTGACATTTTTCAGAGACAATGTTGTTTAGAACCTGATTTATAGCTCGATTAATCTCACTTATTAGATATTGTTAATAGTTCCATCCTGTTGAAAAATAAGTATAAGCAACCCAAACAGACGTAACTGGTTTGTGTAACTATAATTCGTAACTAGCCGCCAAAAGTATGTCACCATATATCATAGATATATACAGCACAAATGAGTAACTTCTATATGTTTTGCACTGGACATTAAGCAACCAATCAATCAATCCATATGTTTCATAACCATGAAACCTAATATAAAAAAGTATGAATTTAGAGATAATTGATAGTAAAGCAGTACAAATAGGTGTATTCATATCACTGATCAAACCGCTATACATACTGGTTTAACAGTTCTTGTTTTTTTTTCTCTAGGATTGGGTATAAAACTAGTGATGCAAGATTTAGAACAGTTGCATAAAAAGTGATGCTTTAATATGTAAAAACATGACCAATGATGCAAAAATAATTACATGACCACATACTTGTAAATGAAACAATGACAACCAGTAGCTAAATCAATCACATGACTGTTGGTATGAGTAATTACCTGACAGGAGATTCCTGTATATATAGCTATACATGTAATCTTATGACCAAGTATAAAAAGGAATTTCTATCTGTTTCAAATTGAAAAAAAAAGATTTTTTGTAATGTTGAAATCTCTCTTATTATAAGTAATAGGATAACTATATTTGATATGTGCGTACCTTGAAAGGTCCTCATGTCTGTCAGACAGTTTTCACTTGACCTCGACCTCATTTCATGGATCAGTGAACAAGGTTAAGTTTTTGTGGTCAAGTCCATATCTCAGATACTACAAGCAATAGGGATAGTATATTCAGTGTATGGAAGGACTGTAAGGTGTACATGTCCAACTGGCAGGTGTCATCTGACCTTGACCTCATTTCATGGTTCAGTGGTAATAGTTAAATTTTTGTGTTTTGGTCTGTTTTTCTCATACTATATGCAATAGGTCTACTATATTTGTTGTATGGAATGATTGTAAGGTGTACCTATCTAGCGGGCAGATGTCATGTGACCTTGACCTCATTTTCATGGTTCAGTGGTCAAAGTTAAGTTTTTGAGTTTTGGTCTTTTTATCTAATACTATATGCCATAGGTCATCGATATTTGGTGTATGGAAATATTTTATGATCTTTATGTCAGTCGTGCAGGTTTTATTTGACCGTGACTTCATTTTCACGGTTCATTGCACAGTTTTTTTAAGTTTTTGTGTTTTGGTCTATTTTTCTTAAAGTCATATGAAACGAGTGAGTGGTGAAAAATAATGTTTATCCAATTCTTGAACCAATGCATGTATATATCATAAACTTAGTCCTCTGTGCACGATTTTATCATTATTTTCGCAAATACATCATATAATCGTCAATTTTTTTCTCTCTGTTTGTTATGATTTAACAAATATGGCTGCTCATTAAATAGCGTGATTTGAAGCCGAGTTTTACCGATTGTCACCTTATAGTAAACAAATCACAAAAAGCATGGGTATTGAGCACGTGTTTAACATGTATAATCAGATATTTGTTTATTTTAATGACAGATGCATGCGTATTGCGATCACCGGATTTTTACGAGGAGGGTTACATTCGGGTCACTATGCATACGGAAAATATGTCGGCGAATTGCTTCCTGGAAGCAAGCAATTAAAAATAAGTAAACTTCTTCTTAATGTGGACAAATTAAAGAATTTTCTTCAGAAAAAATTATATGTACATAAGTTGTATTATGAAAACTATCCATTTAGTTATAAAAAACATATGCATATTTTTTTTCTAATTTGAGGTTTCTTATGACTTTAAACTATAAGTAATAGGTCAACTACATATGTTGTATAGAAGCATTGTTAGCTGTACATGTCTGCCTGGCATGGTTCATCTGACCTTGACCTCATTTTCAAGGTTTATTGGTCTTTGTTTAGTTATCTTGATTAATGTTAAGTTTATGTGACAGTTGTATTAAAGCTTAGCTTTATACTTAGGACTATCAACATAATATCAATGATTAGTATAGAAGGCGAGACATTTTAGCGTGTGCACTCTTGTCTTTCAGAATCTTCAGATTTGAAGTTAGATGAGTATACATTTACAATTAATTCTCCATAGGTGGTAATGGTAACGTTTTCCTCCGTTGCTCAGTCCATATCGTTTACTTGAACATGTATGATGTCTCATATCGAAGCTGATACATTTATACATGTCTGGTTAAATTTTTCGGGGTGGCAAGTGAGATTACTTTTTTCGCAAATTGCTGGACCCCGGAAGATGGTGAAAAATGTCACTCTCCTCATGAAATAATCCCAAAATTCTGATCATAAAATTCAATAAAAAAATTGTCCTTTCTAATAATTTATTTCAGGTCAAATGTACATCTTTCTTTTCTCATCACATCAGCTCTATAAAACAGTTCTTATTGTTCATTTATGTCCATTTTTAAAATCACAGCATCCACAATTGTATGGCTGACTAATATTTTTTTTTAATTACGTCATCTGAGTTCCTCATCTCAAGGTCTATTAGGGATCCTGACCCAGATCAGAAATGAGAAGATCGCAATTTTTAGTCAATGCTGTCATTAATGCACACTCATTGATTCTTGATAGTACTGTTATTGTACTGTCCGGATGTAATGTTACTTTCTGTATAGTTTTTGGATCAAGGTAGGAATGCATCCAGAATGTGTTCTCAGAGCTTTGTATTATTTTTGAAACTAGAGCTAATTCTGTAGTGTACTCTTTGATGACTTGTATTCTAATTTGTTTGTCTTCTTGGTCTTTACATTGAAAGTCACTGAACTCTTGTCCTGAATCATCTCCATGTAGTCCTTCTTCGTTGATTTTGATTATTTTGTGGTCTTCTGCCTTTTTAAACTTTGAATGAACTTTGTTTTTACATTTATCACAAATCAACAGATAACAGTCTGTACATTTCCATCACATTTTTGTCTGTGTTTCGTATAATTCACAAGGTAGATGGAGTTCTGCTTTCTGAATTGACTTTGATAACGCCATTTATTTTTTATTAGTAAAATACAGGTAGACCTATCTATTTGTACTAAGACGTCTAATATTCAATTCATTTAGAATTATGTGTGCATGAAATAACTGCTTTTGTACAGAAAAATAAAAGTCTTTTGTATTCAACTTCCTATTTTAAAGGCAAAATATGTATACCTATCATTTTACAATTCCTTAAGAATGAGTGACATAATATTTAAAGTTTGAATTTTTAAACTCTGAAGTTATTGATCAGAAAGTAAATTGTTTTTGTGATTCAGGGAAATGACAGTTGTTATCATATAGTTCATTTCTGTGTGTGTTCCATTTTTGATTATTTTTTGTTGCATTTTAGTGTTTCTGTTGTTGGTTTTTTCTGTTATAGTTGATGTGTTCCCTCAGTTTTAGTTTGTCGCCCAGATTTGTTATTTCTCAAACGATTTATGATTTTCGAACAGCGGGTTACTACTATTGCCTTTATTTTCATTTGGAATATGGCAATACTTTGATTTTGAAATTGCTGAGAACCAAATAAGTAATTAAAATATTTTGTTTTTAACTTATTTTCAGTTTTGTCTTACATTTTTGCGAGGAAAATTTTCGAAAAAAAAGGATCTTCTCATCATTTATACCATCCCAAAACATGGTTTTTAAAGTATTTAGGAATCATTCTGTCAATTCATCTGTCTGTATGTGTGTCCATGTGCCTTTTAAGCTCAATACTGATCACTTTCATAAATCTAGCTTTTAATAGGGATATTTTGCTCAACCATTTAGTTACTTCAGGATTGAACCATATTTGGTTTTGACCTGAACCAATAAGTAGCAGAATTTTTGATCTACACAACACTTTTGATTTTCAGGTTGTTGATTTTTTCTCATTAATGCCTTTGCCACATCTTAAAACACAACTTTGATTTATTATTGATATGTACATTGTATGTTAAATACATTATTTTACTTCTAGTAGAATCGTGTCATCACCATTCAATCATACATTGTGGTGTTCAACTTCTGGATATTTCCACTTTATAAATCTGTTGTACCTAGGCTATCAATGGTGTAGTGCATCAAATCAGAAGTTTTCCTGGTTCAGTGAATGTCATTGAACATGGTCCCATTACTCCATTCTACATTTTGTTGCCATCGAATGAATTATGACCACAATCAGCCAGAACGTGGGAAAAATTACAAAAATACTGAACTCTGGGGAAAATTCAAAACGGGAAGTTCCTAATCGATAGGAGAAATCAAAAGCTCAAACACATCAAAAGAATGAATAACAACTGTCATATACCTGACTTGGTACATGCATTTTCAACATTTTATGCAATAATATTGTATGTGGTTTAAATGGATGATACTTAGAATTGATATATATGCATGTCAAGTATATATATCACTGACTGTTCTTTTCTCAGTTATAACTACTCTTCCTCTCCAATTTTTCATAATCCTGTCAATAATGAAAATATTCCCATTGTTTGTAGTAGTTATATTATTCGATTTGTTGATTGTTTAAACATGTTTTATTTGCGTAAATGTGCAAAAGGGATGAGACATAAGTTAATCAAACTTATATTTGTTGATCAAGATTCATTGTATCTGCCAAATTCATACCTGGCATGATGATTGCCATCCGTATCAATCACAGAAAGTTGATAAAAAAAGTAAAATCACAAAAATACTGAACTCTGAGGATATTCACAACAGAAAGTTCCTAATTAAATGGCAAAATCAAAAGCTCTAACACATCAAACGAATGGATAGCAGCTGTCATATTCCTGACTTAGTACAGGCATTTTCTCATGTAAAAAATAGTGCATTGAACCTGTTTTATAGTTAGCCAAACCTCTCACTGGTGTGACAGTCGCATCTAATTCCATTGATAAACTGAGGTATGTCAAAAACATCTTAGTCCTTTTTTTCTAAAAAGAAATCATCTAAAGATATCAAGATCATGTTGATAAATATTCCCATAAATCAACTTCGCAAATACTCATAATTACTGCATGAATGTCTTGAAGTATAGATTCAAGGTACAAAAATGTACTGATATTATTTATCATCTTCCCTTTTCACGAATGTGACCTACCGAATTAGACTATTTTCCGGATTTGTAATAACATAAGCAACCAACGGGTGCCACATGTGGAGCAGGATCTGCTTACACTACTGAAGCATCTTAGATCATCTCCAGTTTTTGATTGGGTTTGTGTAACTTAGTGTTTAGTTTTCTATGTTGTGTCTTCTGCACTATTATTTGTCTGTTTCTCTTTTTATTATCAGCCATGGCGTTGTCAGTTTATTTTCAATCTATGAGTTTGACTACCCATCTGGTATTTTTCGTCCCTCTTTTAATTACTTGTTGAATGTATAGTGTTCCTTTTAGTTGTCTTTGTATATGTATAATCTTTACTGTTGATCTCATATTTGGAAATATACTTTTAGCATGAATCCTGTCATTGTGTTTTTGTGCTATGGATTTTTTGGTATACTTGTCTTGCATTTTTGCTTATGTACTTTGTCTATAGATACACTTTATGCCATTGTGTTTTTATTTGTTTAAGTGATTTAGATTGTAAAACAGAGTTGACTGCTGTAATACCAATTATATCTGTTTGTTTTGTTTTGCTGACATCTTGTTGTCAATATAATGGAATTCTATGATTAAGGTACTTTGATGATGTTGTATCTATAAAAACCAGTTTCAATACACCATTTTCTACATAAGGAAATGCCTTTACCAAGTCAGGAATATGACAGTTGTTTTCCATTTGTTAGATGTGTTGCCAATTGATAATTGACTTTCTGTAATTAATTTTCCTCATCATCATCATATCACATGCATGAGTAGGTAGTAAAGAGTTTGAAATAGTAAATTTATAAAAATCTCATTGAACAAAATCCCATTTTTGATTAAGTTATATGAACAAAAATTAGTCAAATGATTGAAATCAATATAAAAAAGAAGATGTGGTATTATTGCCAATGAGACAACTGTTCACAAGTGACCAAAATGACAAAGTAGTTTAAAACAACTATAGGTCACCTTACAGCCTTCAACAATGAGCACAGCCCATACCGCATTATATAAGTCAGCTATAAAACTAAAAAGGCCCGAAATGACAATGTAAACCAATTCAAACGAGAACTAACAACCTTATTTATGTACAAAAAATGAACGAAAAACAAAAATGAAACACATAAACAAACGACAACCACTGAATTACAGGCTCCTGGCTTGGGACAGGCACATACATACATAATGTGGTGGGGTTAAACATATAAGCGGAATCCCAACCCTCCCCCTTACCTTGGACAGAGGTATAACAGTACAACATAAGAAAGAACTATATAAATCAGTTGAAAAACTCAGATGGACAACATTGTTTTATTTCTCAATTATAAGTTCAAGTTAAGTAAATCTTATTGATAAAAAGTTTAAGTGGTTAAAATTAAATTTATGCACAGCATGAAAGTGTCCTCCGTATTCCCTTCATTAGCAATTTGCCTCGTAGTTAGTAGGGATTGGGTTTTTTTTACAGCTTTTGTATGACTCATATTATATCGCAGAATAAAGTCAGGTTAGAAAAAGTGTAAAACAGATTTACATTTAAAAATACTTCAACCATGTCATCCACAGTTTATTCAAGTTATAAATTATTTGGTATTTCTACTTTATAGATTTTAGCTTTGTGATTCCCAATCGCAGGTGTTGAACTTCCAATAAAAAGTTTTCCTGGTTCGCAGCAAAGCATTGAATATGGAAGTAGGATATCGTCTTCAACTGTATTGCAGTAGGCCAGAAGGTCTCCTGAATGGTCCAGAAAATGTAGGGTATTATTATACATATCTGAAACAATAACATTGTCATTTGGTGTACCCCCTATACTACATGGTTTAAATGGATGATTATTAGAGTTAATTTCAGGATGACCTTGATAGATATTGCTGACACTTCCTTTCTCCAGTATAACTACTCTTCCTCTGTGGTCTTTAGCAATCCTGTCTATAATAAAAATGTTCCCATTGTTTGTTGTGGTTATATTGAATGGTTCTGTAAATAAAGGTTTATTGTTTTTGTCAAGTTTATACATGGCTTTATGATCTCCATCCATATCTATCACCATAACAACACCTTCACCAGGGACTGAGTAGTCTATTGGAACCTTCTTTATAGCTCCTACTATCAGCTGGTTTTCGTAATTGATATGGATTGGCTGCACAATGAATTGGTTGAAATTATAGTTAAAAGTTGTGGATTCATTTTTATTTCCTTTTAGAACCTTTAGATTTGAAGTTCCATTAGAAATAAGGAGATGGCCATTTTTAGTAAGTGCTGTTTGATATGAATACTCATTGATACTTGATATAACTTTAATCATACTGTCAGGCTGTAATGATACTTTCTGTACTGTTTTTGATACAGGGTCTTCTATCCAAAAAGTATTGTCAGAGCATTGTACTATGTTTGAAACAAACAATAATTCTGTAGTGTACTCTTTAGTGGCTTTTATTCTAATTATTCTGTCTTTATGAATCTCATCTAGAATCGTTCCAAATAGAGACTGATGAATCTGACCTGGAACAAAACTTAGACCGTAATTCAGATTAATGTTTGATATCTCCTTCACATCTTCAAATGATTTGGTATCTTCAAAGAATTTTGTCACATCCTTACTAATATTCATTTCTTCTATCAGCTGTAGTTTGTTAGTGAGATGCTGTTCAAATTTTTTAACCTTGCTGCTTTCAGTTTCAATAGCTGCCACATTTAGTCTCCATTGTTTATTAATTTCACTACCAAGCTCTTCAGCATACTGGTCCCCTGCTTGTTTCCAAATCTGTTTCTGTTTAAGGATATCTTTTTGGGTCTGATCAATGCTCAACTTGTTTGTTTCTTTCAGTTTGTCTAATATTTCTTTATTCTTTATCCAATCTTCATGCTGTTTCTTTATTTTTTCTTCCCTGATTTTCATTACTTCCTTTTTCATCTTTAAAGCTTTTTCAAGCTCTACTAGTTCATGTGTTTTATGGACTTGAGTCACACCAGAAGGACAGACTAAGCTATCACAAGTTTTACAGAACAAGCAGCAGACTTGTCCTGAATGGTCCTTACACGGAATGTCACTAAAGTCTAAGATTTGTCCTGAACTATCTCCTTGAAGTCCTACTTCTTTAATTGTAATAATGTTATGGTCTTTTGCCTTTTTAATTTTAGAATGAACTTTGTTTTTACATTTATCACAGAGTAATAGATCACAATCAATACATTTCCATTGAATTTTTGTCTCTATTTCACATAATTCACATGCCAGCAGCAACTGTGCTTTTTGGATTGAATTTGACAACGCCATTTTCAGTTGAATACTAGTCTAGTATATTTGGATTTGAAGTTTGGACTTTTATATATGTATCACTGATAATTAATGTAGTCTGATTGTGTTTTATCATAATATAATATTTAAACAAACTTACAACAGATAACCTGAAGAATTATTAGATGTATGTGAAAAATATACTAGTATTCATATATTATAAAAGATGTCTTTTGGTTGTCCCTGTTTTATTTTACACTCCGTTTACTCATAATATCACTCAAATACTAATACTCAAACAATGAAAGTTAACATATGTAACATGCAAATATATATAATTCTGAAAATTGAAACCAACAGCATTAGAGTGAGGTCCTTTTGCTGGCAAAGTTTTGTTCCTCAAGAGGATTGAAACTCACATCTTTGATACACTACATCACCAATGGCTTAACGCTTTAGACCACTTGACCACATCCACTATATTAAAAATATAACTTCAATTATTGTACCTTGTCACATAAGGCAAATTTAGAGATAGACTTCAGACACATGCTTTTTAAGTGTGTGTAGATGTTATATTATATTTCATACACAATGTATATATATTTATATCATCTATATTGTATGAAAACATGTGAGAACAAATAAAGTATGCATTGCCTTCTTTCTTTGCAGGTTGAATACATGTCATGTGATTAAAAAAGAGGCCTTGAACTTGACATCAAAATTGCTTACAGAAATTTCTGGAAACAAAGAACCTGATTCAAATACAAAATGTCTACAGCACACCTTGTTTACAGCACTTGCAGAGGAACAGATTCTCTTCACAGAACCTTATAAACAGGCTGGTCCTGGCTATATAGAATATCTCACAACACTGGCCAATTTGCTGCTGTATCACTGCTCCAGCGGAGATAACTTGAAAGAAATCAGACACATGGGAGATAACTTAGTAGATTCTAATATGAAGGGAGACAATTCTAGTGGAAGCAACTTGAGAGAAGCAATTGTTCAAAATTCAATGGGAGACAACTCTTTAGAGCTTGGGTCTATGGGAGATAACTCTATTGAAGCTAGACTAATGTTGATATTGAATTGCTGTCATTATGAAATCAGGATGATAGGGTTGATGTATGTTCACAGTGTCTGTAGTGACCAGGAGGAAGGAGGTGATTTCCATGTTGTGTTTGAATGTCATGTACCATCTGTCAATGAGGAAACAGTTCAGAGGACTTTGTCTTCCACAGAAGTGTTGGGGAAATTGATACAGATGGCATCAGATGAAACACACTTTGAATGTCAGAAGTTGGTAGGTTTAAAAACTGTTCATTATATAGAAAAAATATATCAATGTACAGTTCACCTCTTATCAAAAGGTCATTCCTATATAACATACAACCTATTTTAAAAATGCAGGATACTTTGTCTTTTGATACAATTCAGTTATCAGTAAGTCATTAATAGACTTTGCATTAAAATATAAAAAAAAAGGAATTCATGTGTTTACACTTTTCAAAAAAAAAGAATGTGAATGAAAAAATAGGCAAAGGATACCATTAAAAGGACAATCTAAATTATATGTCGAAAATGAATTGACAATGCCATGGAAAAAAATGGAAATGACCAAAAGAAGAACAACAGCATTCAAAACATACAAAACACAAAACTAGACTTAGCAACACAAACCCCACCAAAAAGCTTGATGTTTGGTATACATCAATGAGACTGCAACTAAAAGATTTCATCAAAAGTCGATGTCTACACTGGTGTTTCCACATTATTACTCTCATTGTCAAGAGTATAAAAGATAGAAACAAGATAAAAACTGCCAATAAGACCCAGTTCTTTAAACAACTGGGGTTTTATATTAAAAAAACATACTGCTGCAGCTAGGGGCTGAATATAGTTTGAAATCTTCCTCATTAGTAAAGTTTTTATTCTTGCTGTCTTTATTTGATAGGTTTTCAAAGCACTAACAAACCATCCATTAATGCAGAAAGGCTGCTGGTTTAAAGATATAGATAACTTAATTCAGGTAAGTAGTCAAATCTTACAAATAGGTTGGTCAAAGGGAGATAACTTAAGTTAGGTGAGTAGTTAAATCTTACAAATAGGTTGGTCGAAGAAAGATCACTTAATTCAGGTGAGGAGTTAAATCTTACAAGTATGTAGATCAAACGGAGATAACTTATTTTCCAATCCTTTATGAACTGTCTCAATTTATTGTTGACACACTGGATTAGAGACTTATGTTCCATTTAAGGATGTTCTCTACTCTTGGTTTTTACGTTTTTGTCAGATATTCAGAATACTCTTTTATTATCTACGTGGTGCCAGTCAAATATTGACTGCTAACTCCTGCTTTTCTTTTCGTAGTTTTATAAAATCCATTTTAAAACTCATTTTTTTAACGAAAAAGTTACCCAGGTTAAATGATAGAAAATCTAGAAAGAACTGTTCCCACCAAATTTGTAATTGTATTTATATCATTGCTGACCCAGGGGGTGTTCTGGGTGTTTGCTGGATCCTCAAAGGAGAGCAAAAGATATAAGCAGTACTTACAAACTCATTAGTTGAAAATATATTGAAAACACCATGACTAAAAAAGAAAGACTAACAGACACGATAGTACACAATAGTACACAAAACACAACATAGAAAACTAAACAACTAAGACACACAAACCCCACAAAAAACTGGGGGTTTCTAGTGTTAAATGACATTTTGACTTCAAAACCTTTAATTTTCACATATAGAGCATATATATACATTGTAACTTTTATTATTTGTTGATTTTGAATTTTAAATTAAATTTTTTCAGCTTTTCCAGCTTTGTATGGATTTCATTGAAACTTGTTCCAGGTATGTTGTTTTTTATGTTGATAATTTTCTGATTTTTTTTTGATTTTTTTTTTTTTTTTCAATCTGCTTAATATTTCAAATATTTTGTATTGTGTGGTTGCTTACAATTTTTCTTCAGTTTAAGATATCACAACTTCCTGCAACAATCTCAAATTAAATTATAAAAATTGTCTGAGAAAGATAACACTCATCAATACTTACACAAAAAAAGAAGTGGGGAAAGATTCAGTTGGTACCTGTAAAAAAAAGTATATATGTTGAAGAATGTTTGTTTACCTTGAGATACACAATTGATCATTAATGACTGAAAAATATGAAGAAAAAAGAAATGAAGGGTTATATTTTTAATTAGCATATTGAATAATCTCCTTCTGCATTTTTGTCGAGCCTGCAACTTTTGTTGCAGAAAGCTCGACATAGGGATAGTGATCCGGCGGCGGCGGCGTTAGCTAACTTCTTAAAAGCTTTGTATTTTAGAAGGTGGAAGACCTGGATGCTTCATACTTTGTATATAGATGCCTCATGTTACGAAGTTTCCGTCAGTCACATGTCCAATGTCCTTGACCTCATTTTCATTGTTCAGTGACCACTCGAAAAAAAAGTTCAGATTCTTTGTAATGTTGAATTCTCTCTTATTATAAGTAATAGGATAACTATTTGGTATGTGCGTACCTTGCAAGGTCATCATGCCCGTCAGACAGTTTTCACTTGACCTCGACCTCAATTCATGGATCCGTGAACAAGGTTAAGTTTTGGTGGTCAAATCCATATCTCATATACTATAAGCAATAGGGCTAGTATATTCGGTGTATGGAGGACTGTAAGGTGTACATGTCCAACTGGCAGGTGTCATCTGACTTTGACCTCATTTTCATGGTTCAGTGGTTATAGTTAAGTTTTTGTGTTTTGGTGTGTTTTTCTCATACTTTATGCAATAGGTCTACTATATTTGTTGTATGGAATGATTGTAAGGTGTACATGTCTAACGGGCAGATGTCATCTGACCTTGACCTCATTTTCTTGGTTCAGTGGTCAAAGTTAAGTTTTTGAGTTTTGGTCTCTTTATCTAATACTATAAGCCATAGGTCAACTATATTTGGTGTATAGAAATATTTTATGATCCATATGTCAGTGGTGCTGATTTTATTTGACCTTGACCTCATTTTCACGGTTCATTAATCAGTGTTAAGTTTTTGTGTTTTGGTCTATTTTTCTTAAACTATAAGTAATAGGTCAACTATAATTGTTGTATGGAAGCATATGTTAGCTCTATATGTCTGCCTGGCATGGTTCATCTGACCTTGACCTCATTCTCATGGTTCATTGGTCTTTATTTAGTGATCTTGGTTAATGTTAAGTTTATGTGACCGTTGTAATAAAGCTTTATACTTAGGACTATCAACATAATATCAATGATTAGTAAAGAAGGCAAGACATTTCAGCGTGTGCACTCTTGTTAGTTATATAATGATCAATTTAGTAATGGTTCATAAATCCAGTCAAAAATAATTTTACTTTGAACAATAAGTTGACTTTAAAAGAATCACAAGATTTGATAAAATGCTTTGAGTTGCTGTATTAAAAGCTGTTGTGGTAATATAGATTCTACCACTGAATCATGTGAAGTACAATATTTCTCATTTCAAGATTTTTCATTTATGATTTTAAAAGATAAATCAAATATTTTGAAAAATAATTGTCAATTATAGAAAAAAGTGATGTGTTCTAGATCATTCAAGTTACTGTAAACCAAGTAATTTCACATTTAAATAATTTTAGCAAGTTTTGCAAGTAGAAAAATAACACAAATATGAATCGTCACCAATATACTACTTGGATCTTGTCTTATTGCACAACTTCAAGATAATTTCAAAATTCGAAAAAATGTATAGCTGTGAAGTAGACTAAAAAAGGGTTAAACTCGAAATAAAGTATCTGCAGAAATAAGGTGGTTTACAGTATTGCTACTTTGGCATTTTATTTTTTAAGCAATTTTTTTTCTGATTTTGATTTTATTTTAAAGTGAACTAAAAAGATACAAAGACAGTTCATAAAAGTATAAAAAAAGAAATTTAAACAAAATAATAGTCAAAAAGAAATAAGCATAACAACAAATTTAGTCCATATATTTTGTAATATTTTTTTTGTACTTGAGAGATTAACCTCTATTTAAGTAAAATTACTTCTTGGGATATTTATAAATAGTAACTTTTTCTTCTAAGTCTAAAGTATCCTCTATTTTCACTCTGCTATATTTTATGAAAAATATTGTTTTTGTAGAGACGAACTAAGGTCAGAGGTCATACAGTTGACAGGATTCTTAGTTGGACCATTATTGAAGCATGTTTCAAAGGTATGGTATTTGTATATGTCATAAGTAATTCATCATTTCAGAATCTAGTGCATTGTGGGTAATATTTTCAACACCAAACATGGTCGTTGGTGGGTAAATCAATGGAAAGCTGACATATGGTTATACTACTTTGCAATGAAATTTTTTGGTTTTATTGAAGCAAAAGAATTTCAGTCTGGTCAAGAAAACACCATTTATTTTATTCTCTTGAGCAAGTCATAAATGGCTACATAATTTGTTGTGCTCAGGAAACAGTACAGATATGTAGTACTAGTTTCTTATATCTTTCAAAGGCTCATTTAAAAAGTTACACAGATTGGGGCAAAAAATAACCAAAAAAATGTATTCTAATACAAATGCATGCAAATTTATCAAAGTTGAAATCTGGACTACCACAGGCACTGCCCATGTGACAAGTGTCCCTCTATGCACGGACTCAGGTGATCAGCAATCGCAAAATTATAACGGTTACTGAACAAACAAAAAAATGTTGTGAGTTAAATCTATACAATTATTAAGCACTGGCATTCAAATATCACCTATACATAGTAATGTAAAACTGTAGAACAAATGTTATACTGAAAAACAAAATGTATGATTTAAATGCACTTTAATTTCTAAATGATCACTACGTATATAAGCACTGGTATTCAAAAATCACCTATATATAGTTATGTAAAATACTAAAGCAAAAGTAATACTAAAAAAACAAAATGTATAATTTAAATGCACTTTAGTTTCTAAATTATCAATACTTATATTTCCATATTTAAGCAAAAATACTTGCAAAATATATGAAAATATAGAACCACAATGTAAATGAAGCCCCTGTGCTAGTACCTGTAAATCTTGTTAAAATAAAGGTTATCATTATTGGTCAGGTCCTTTTGAACTCTCTTCAACATAGAGAGAATAGAGTTATCCCTCTTTGCATATCATTTGGTACAAATCTTAGCTGCCACAGATATCCTGATTATGAAATATTATTACTGTAATTTGCAATTGCTCCATCATAAAGTTCTTAATAAAAGATATCCCTCAAAATGAACCATTTTGCTGCCATGGTGTATTAGTCATGGTAGATAACTCCCAATCTGGAACCCTATCATTGACTGTAATGTGTTCCCCATGACAGAATTTTAAGTTAATGACAGATTTTTTACTGAATTTATTCTTGACTGATTGTTTTGTTATAAATTAGACCTTAAGGATGTACTTAGGTGAGGTTAGGTGAAAATTAATAAATCAAGAATTTAGAATTGATACTTTAAACTGGTAGAGCATCAATTAAGGATAAAGATAAGCTAAAAATATTGATAGGTCATGGACCTTCTTTTCGAGATATTTTGGATTTAAAATATGGCGGGAAAAGGCTGACTCGGACTTTTACCTTATATTTGCATTGATTTTATTTGGGTCTCAAAACAAAAGAAAGAAAATCAAGAATCTACTAAAATTTTGGTAAATGACCTTTCATGGGCTATTAAGTCTTATATGAAAAAATAAATGGCTGTTATGGGGCAAAATATTTTACCTTGAATTATATGGAAAAACACCAAGGAGTCCGAAAACATTTGACACGAATTCCAAAACTGTCATCTCCTTGTTGAAGTCCCTTAGGTTGTTTACAATTGCTTAAATCCACTATATTGGAAATATGGTGGATAGTTGTCTCTTCGGCAATTATACCACATCTCCGTATTTGTATACAGGATATATATAAGATCCTGCAATTGACATTGGACACTCGTCTTTGTTGAACTTTAGATGTCCTTTTGCTTTTATGGTTATGTTGGGTTGCCTACCCATTTAACTTTTTCCCTATCTCAATATAACACAAGGAGAGAAGGTATAGTATGGCGTTCATTATCACTGGACTAGTATATATTTGTTTAGGGGCCAGTTGAAGGACGCCTCTGGGTGCGGGAATTTCTCGCTACATTGAAGACCTGTTGGTGACCTTCTGCTGTTGTTTTTTTTCTATGGTCGGGTTGTTGTCTCTTTGGCACATTCCCCATTTCCATTCTCAATTTTATGATTACCAAGGAGACAATTGTCCATCTAAATATCAAAAGAACAAGAATGTAAGCATGCAACCTTCAACAATGATCAAAACCCAAAACAATTAGTTGCTTTAAAAGTCCTAGGATTACAAAATAGAAACCAATACAACACAGAAAACTAAATATCCTGATCAAATCTCTTATGATTTTAAGCCTTGCAAATAATTTTTGTAAGATGGCAGTTGACTAAAAAGAAAATCTGTGGCCTTGCTTTTAGAAATGGTACTTTATGTTGACAAAAAAATCATCTTTGATTTTGATTTTAGATCGAATACTTTATACATGTAAAAAAGGTGGCAAAAATCATCTTGACTTTCCTTTCGAATGGGATAATTTACACATGATTAAAGTTTATATAAATCATCTTTAGAATTTGCTTTAGAACTAGATCATCTTTGACTTTGCTTTGAGTGGGATACATTATAAAAGGTGACTAAAAGTAGTCTTTGACTGTGTTTCAGGACAGGAATCATGGGATATGTAAATTCACATCACATCCGTCACAATACAGCTGTTTATTTTCAATTCATGTAATAAAATACTAGTTCCAGGCAGATATTTATTAGGTCCTTTAATTTCAATATATTAAAATCCAACTACATTATCTATTAAATGCCCTTTTAGTACTTATTTCCAAAAGTCCAAATAAGTTCATAAAAGTTACATTGATTTGAGGTATTTAAAAATATTTAATTACCTATATACATGTATGTATATTTAATTACATATGTAAATGAAATTAAATCATCTAGTCATCAGCACTTTACCGAAAATGACATGTATTTTAATGAGTTGATAGTTGCAATGACATTATAAACTGGTGCACATCATGACCTTAAATTGTGATGTATTTTGTAAAATATGTCATACGCTGGCGTCATTATTCTACTGCGCCAGGGGGGAGAGATGCTGCTGATGAGACTTGTCACCTGACCTAGATTCTGGACAAGGTAAACGTAATTGACATTTAATTATTGTTTATTTTGCGGTATCTGATATGTAATATAATATGTTATATAATCGCCTATGATTAATATCGTAATTTATGATGCATTCCTCACAAGTTGAAGGTTTCTATGGTTAATAAAATAGATATCAAAAGTGACTGGTATTTTCAATATATTTTTTATTTTTTATCTGTTACATATCTGTAGCAAATTTTTAAGAAAAATTAAAAGTACCTAGAAGGTTCTGTAAAGTCTCTTGGTGGCTCAACAATTTTAGTTCCTTTATTTAAAGATTTAAAGTGCTTCTAAGATGTATTAGAATGTTAGTATGAGGAATTTGACCAATACATGTTTTGTCAAGTTTTTTCTGCAAAGCTTTGCCAGTTACACCAAAATCATTTCCCAAATTTAGAGATTTTTTGCAAAAGTTGACAAATTTTCTGGATTTTTTACCACAATTAAGCTCAAGAAACATAGAATGCAGGGTTTAGACAAGCTAAATGTTCATTACTAACTAAATGTTAAAAAAAACTATATATGTTTCCTGTTCAAAAAACCTATTGACATCTGCATTTTTTTTATTTTTTTTTTGGTAAAAAATTTATGATGTATGGTATCTATTGACATCATTAAATGAACATCTTAATGTTATTTTTTTAAACAATAATACCTATCTAGTTATTGTTAAAGCTATGATACATTGTGACAATGTCCATTAAACTTGAAAATTAAGCTACTGCGTCATTATCGAGCATACTCCTTTATTTGAAATTTTATTAAGAATGATATTTGAGGGGGGGCAAGGGGGGTCCCCATAACAGCAAAACAGTGAATTGATTTGGTGAAAAACAGATAACAAGGAATTGCAAAGGGATAATAACAGATAACAGTAAATGAAATATGAAAATAAATCTGCCCAGGACCAATCCAGTAGATGACTCGTAGATCTTAGTATATAACTTGTGGCATGGACCTAGAAAATTGTAATTTGTGTAAACAAGACGTTTCGGCCGTTGAGGCAGTTCTGCCTTGGTTGATTTTTTTCCGTAACTTGTACAATAAGTTATAGTATGATTGTTGAATTTTTCTGAACGAAATGACTAGTTTCTGTTTTTGATATAGGGATATTTTTAATCTCGGGCATTTGAGGGATCAATTGTTAAAGATTTAGGTTTTTTTATTTAATTTTTGAAAATAGTGCAGCCAGTGACACTTTATTATCAATTTGATTTTTAGATTTTTTTCTTCTGAAAAGCAATACTTTACAAGTAATAAAAAAAATAATTTATGCACAATATATTTTTTTTTATTTAATGACCTCCTGATAAAACTTACTTATAAAATACAAAAATACCCAGATCAGTTGAGACAGGACATGTAACTGAAACATGCATGCCAGTTATGGTTCTTCTGATAATAGAAATTGCCTCAAGTGGCAATTCTGATAGTATAATAGAATGTGGACCTAGTGAAAATTTGGATGACACCAAGTGAAACACCAATCATGCATCTTGTGTGAAATTATAGAATATGGAAAATTTGGGTACAGCATGGGAGAAGCTGTAGGATTTTAAAAAGGGTATTTATCGAAAAATTAAACTGAAGACACATCTTTATTTGCATCAATGGTTTCAGAGCTTCAATTTTCGCCATTTGAAGCAGTTAAAAAAACTTTTAAAAATATGGTGGTCAGGGTTCTCTTTCAAGTAAATGAAAAGAGAGGGAGTAGCACTTATACTATAAATGCTAAAAGAAAAATATGTATAATTTCAAAAGCCATAATTCAAACCCATACCACTTAGTAATGTAAAATAATTCAAAGGAGAAAACTAACTGCCTTATTTATCCACAAAATAGTGAACGAGAAACTTAGTAACACAGTAACAAACTACAACCACTGAATCCAGGCTCCTGACTTGGAAGTAGGCACATACAGAATGTGATTGCGTCAACGTTAGCATGCTAGGTGGTGTCCAATCCTCCCCTTATCAGGGACAGTGGTGTAACAGTATACATCATCAAGATTATTATGTGGTCATTGAATAAAAATAATCTATAGGGTGTACCAATGCTTTTTTATATAACAAAATCCATACTATAAGTTATTTTACAAGAAATAACTAAGTGAATTATAATTTGTACGAAATGCTACATGTTCATAGACAATGGAATTTAATACAAAGTATAATAATAATATATACTGGAATGGTCCTGGGTCCAATTGATTTTAATATGTTTATGTGATGTATGTTACTGAAATTCTTCTGCAAACACAGGGCCACCCGATATTACCAGTAGAAAGACCCCAATAGATATATATTGTAAGAAGATGTGGTAAGCGCGCCAATGACACTATCATCCATTCAAATCACAATTTTCAATTATCTTCAAATTCTACGGAAGATTGGCTGTCAAAATGCTAGCATTCCAATTTTCAATAACAGTTAACAGCAAATACATTCTCACAATAACAGATAACAAAATAGATAACAGTCCTATAACAGCTAACAAAGAATAAGTCAATAACAGCTAACAGTAAATATATTTTCAGAATAACAGATAACAAAGAATTAAAATGCCCCATAACAGCATAACAGTTAAACCCCTTGCCCCCCCCTCATATTTTAAAACTGAAAAATTTCAGAAATAAAGTCTATCTATTGTTAGAGTTATCTTTCTTTGATCAATTTTTTATAAATTTAACCCAAAGAAATACAACAGGTGAGGATAACAATCTTCATAATGATCCAAATATTAAAATAATTATGATATCATTAAGAGCAAATTGGATAAATCTGAAACAGATTTGTTGTTAAACAAATTATGTTTCATTATATCAATGAATCATTTCTTTTAAATAATCAATTGACAGACTGACAATTGATCAACATTGTCATTTTGAAAACCAAGGGGGAAATTGCCCAGTTTACTAAATGGACATTTTTACCCCTCCCTTCTTGGTCAGTGGTAACCCAACTTGACGAAATGTAGATATTTTTTTTTTTTTAAATTTAGTGAGATTTACAAATTCAAGGAAAAGAGATACTGTTGGTTCATTGATTATTTTAACTGCTAATTTTTTGTTGATTGATAAAAAATTGTATTTTTGTTGATATTTGACTTGGATGTTTTGTCACATGCTAGACTATCTGGATGTTTTACCCATGCTAGACTATTTGGATGTTTTGTCACATGCTAGACTATCTGGATGTTTTACCCATGCTAGACTATTTGGATGTTTTGTCACATGCTAGACTATCTGGATGTTTTGTCACATGCTAGACTATCTGGATGTTTTGTCACATGCTAGACTATTTGGATGAGGTTTACAGAAAAAAGGATGATGAGCAACAAGTGCAGAATAAACGCCAAAAAATAGAAAATATGAAGGGGAAAAAAGACGAGAAAAATGACTTAAATAATTACAGAAAACAGAATTGAAGGACCCTCTTACAAACCTTAAGAAAATATTTGTTCTTCTTTGAACATTTCAAAGTTTTGATCTTTACTATCAACAATTATTTTGAAAAATTGATATCTCACAAATAATGATGAATCTACAGTTTGATTTAATTGAGATTTTATATTTTATAACATTACAAGCAAAACAACAAACTATCTATCAAATGATTTTTTTTACTATGAATAAGTTTACATTGGCAGAGTAATCTGTTTATATATTATACATTATCACATCAAAACCATGATGACAGAAGGAATACACAAATACAACATGCCAGAAATCTTAATAGGTTCCCACAGGTATAATGACATTAGCCCTGCATCATCTATAATTAATCTATCTACTAATTATGATATGGAAACGAGGAAGTAAATTAAATGACTTGGTATCTCCAAATGATAAACCCAGTCAGTGTGAGAGAGAATTTTGACATTTCAGTCATAATCATCATTCATTAAAACTCAATCCTGATCTGTCAAAACACCCTAGTAATATAAACAAAACATGTCAGGTTGATTTTGTGTCATGGTGCCTGTTAGATCAGGAACATTAGTATTACTTATTAGTAATGAAGAGTGAGTTACTTTGTCGGTCAAGTGCCATGTTTTTTTATGATTGTGGTATGTAAGTAACCACTAAAGACTGATGTAAGTACCTGCAGTTTTATAGTAACACATTTGAACTATAACTGGGAGAGGAAAATTTCATGGACTCTTGATATTTTTAACCAGAAATTTCATTTTTTAGTATTTGTCAACTGTAAGAGTTCTTTTGTTTGCAAGATACATGTTGCAGAAGGTTTTAGGCATAAAGCTTTTAAAAATTTAATCTAGTTTCTTTTTCCTGTTCTGCTACTTTAAGATATAATTTGATTGAAATGCACTAGAAATTGACAATTAAGGGGAGATAACTCTCATTTGCTACCAATCTAACCTAATGTTATCTAAATTTTTTTCAAATTCAAAGTTTGCTTTCAATGTAACCTAGTGGTGGATTAAGTATGGCGTGTAGAGGGCATACCTCTACCCCCTTTTTTCCCCATAAAATTGTTAAAAAAAAATTTGCCTCACTTTAAAAAATCCTTGATCCACCTCCCCCCCCCCCCCCCCCCCCCCACCCCCACCCTGTAATCAGTATATTAAAAGGAGTGGATTTCCTCTGATAACTGTGATGCATTTCTGTCTTTATTGTTTTACACCATTGATGTTACCTTACTTTGCATCCATTCCTTATTACCTGTCTCATTATATAAATTTTATAAATGTTTCATTTCTGAATTTTCTGGATTGAAAGCAAGCAGTAGCATACATGTATCTACATCAGGGGTGGATCAACACATTTTTAAAAGAGGGGGTTCCCAGGATAAAGTGGAGGGTTCCAACTATATGTCCCAATTCAAATGCATCCATTGATTGTTTTAAAAAAAAGGGGGGAGTCCAACCCCTGTAACACTCTAGATTTGTAATGTATAGAATATTAAGTTGAACATTCTTCCATAGTTGTCTGTAGTGTTATTGACTAAATAATAATAAGACCATTACTGTGGGGTTAAAGTTGCCAAATAATAGTTTTGTGGTTACTTCAGTAAATTATTACATCTATAAGTAAGTTATTCACCACATGTATGAAATACAAGTTTCTTTATTGCATGAAAGAGAACAATGACAGGTTGACCAATTCTAAACAAAGCTTTTATACAATATGACACAAACATATATATCAAAATGTATTCATTAGACATATGTAATAATTAAAATTACATGTAAGTTTCAGTCCAGCTGACTTGCTTCAGATTTAATATGTTCATTGGACAAATAAAAATTTCATTTTTGTCAGTCCTCAAAATAAACATGACTTGTTAGTGTTGTTCTAAAATATAAAATTACAATTAAAAAATGTTTTTAATGACTTTTCCATTTCATGTATTAAATCATATTCATTTTTAAGTCTGGCAACAGGGGTCAGATGTACTTTTAAAGAGCTCCTAATCCTATTTATTCAAACTTAATTATTTTGAATTGTTATGGCAGCCATGCATCTTCTTTCTTTTAAGAAAAACAACATCTCTATACAATGGAAGCACTGTAATCTTGCATCATACTTGTTGAAATTAAAGTAAATGTAGGTAATTATTTCGTTAACAGCTGTCTACCTAATCAATCAACAAAATACTCCAAGAAAAAAAAACATGATGAAAAAGCAGTGGTATGACTTCTAAGATATGTTTACAATTGCACATCTTCTGTATTTTGAAAATGAACTGAACTCTGGTGGGAAAATTTTGTCTGTATGTTTCTCATCCTGAGATATAATTTTTACAATATGTGTCTTAATGTGTATGGTAGATGGATGTATGGCACATGGAAGGGTGTTAATAATCTTCCTACTGTTTGATTGGTGATTGAGGGAAGGTAGGACCACCCATGGGAGTGTCAATCATCAGACATCAAAAGAAACAATTGTTTACATGATTGTTTACTGTTTCTTTGATTTACACTTATCCTGAGAATGCATCAAAGCTTGTTATGTTTTGTTTCCTGAGAAATGATGCTTAATGTTGACAACCAAAACATTGCTATTGTCTTTATCAGTTTTATCCAGATTTGTGGATTAAAGGAAGGGGTTAGGGGGTAAAGGTGGTGGTGTGGTATGGGGGTCATGCTTTATGTTGACAAACAAAACATTGCTATTGTCTTTACCAGTTTTATCCATAATTGAGTATAGCTGTGAATAAGGGGACTGGGGGTCATGCTCAATGTTTGGGTTTAGATGTGGTGTGACCATGATGAAAGTTGACAAACAGAACATTGCTATTGTCATTATCAGTTTTATCCAGATTTGTGGATTAAAGGAAAGGGTTAGGGGGTAAAGGTGGTGGTGTGGTATGGGGGTCATGCTTTTATGTTGACTTTATTCTTGTGTAAGATAACTGCAGTGGGGTAAGGGGCTAAGGTGTGGTGTGGGGGTCATGATAAATGTTTAAACAAAACCGTGGGATTGTTTTAAGTGGAGTTAAGATGTGGTGGGTTTAGTTTAGTTTAGTTTAAACATATTTATTTATAGATGATTAGGAAACAAGTTTTGAAACTTATATTAATCCCTTTCCACTTTGCGGGTGCGAGAGCTGCCTTGTGATGCCTTGCGATGTGCTGGGTGAGGGGGGTCATGCTGAATAATTCATAAAATCCCATCTATCATCATACAAAACATTGGTCTCAATTAGTTTTAAATAGATTGTGGATCCTGTGAGTGGGGTTTGGGTAAAGGTGTGATCTGGGGTGTCATGCTTAATTTTGACATATAAAACACTGGTACCATTTCAATGAGGTTTTGTGCAGATTGTGAATTACTGCAGAGATTTTTCTCGGGTTTAGGTGTGATCAGGAAGCAATGCTATGTGTTGACAAAAAAAACGCTTGTATTGTTTCTTCATGCTTATGTTGATTACAAATTATAGGAGGGGATATTGGTTTAAGGTGTGGTGTTTGTGTCACACGCAATGTTGACAAATAAAACGCTGCTATTGTCTCAATCTACTTTAATTATAAAATGTTTATTTTGGGATGAGACATGTTGTCACATACAAAACAAAATTGTCGCCTATAATATTGTGGTATATGACATTTTCTATGTTGCTTTGTGTTATTATAACTAATAACATATCAATGTCCAAGGACACTTTAAAATATATACCAAACAAAGGACTAATGACAGAAACCTTCACAGACCAAAGCCCCCTTTATGCTTTATGATCATGTGCCCAAGCCCACTGAACTAGTACACATTTTAATTTAAGGGCCAGCTGATGCTCACCTCTGGTTGCAGGATTTTCTCTTTGCACTTTAGGACAAATTGTGCACTTCAGCTGTTATCTGCTCTTTGCTTGGGTTGTTGTCTCTTTGACATATGCACCATTTCCATCCTCAATTTTATTTGCTTTCAATCATATGACAACTCTGATGGACTCTCTGTGAAACCATTTTTTTGTGATCATTGAACATTGGTAGAAAGTTCCATTCCTTCAAACATTTTGAGGTCGAAATTCCATTGGTTGATCAGTGGCAGATCCAGCCATTTCAAAAAGGGGGGGTTCCGAACCCAAAGTAAAGGGGGGGTTCCAACTATATGCTCCCATTCAAATGCATTGATCGGACATTAAAAAGGGGGGGTTCCAACCCTGGAACCCCCCCCCCCTTTGGATCCGCCACTGTTGATCATGATACCAAAATTAAGGTAGAAAAAAATCAGAACAGAAACAGAAACTTGAGGAAGAAGTTGTAAAATATCCTATATACCATTCAGAGCGAGATCATTTGAGAGCAAAACAAAATATATTAACCATCACCATATATTTCAGCAAAGTTGGGGTGGTGGGGTGTAACCTATGTTAAACATAAACATATTGTTTTGGAAAAAAATACATTAAAAAGTACTTCTCCTAGCTCTGCTAGACTGAATAATTCCATTTCTGTTATTATACCCCCCTCTTTCTTAAAAAATCCTGGATAGATCCACACTGAGAGCTCTACTGAATTATAATATTGCACTGAATACTTTTCTGTCTGGTAAAGTGCACATTTTTTCTTCAAGTTTACTTCATAACCATAATATAATAGTCCATTTCCAACCTTAATTATAAAAAATGTAGTAAATGTTACTAACTGTAGTATAAGTATCATAAACCTTTTTTATCTACTAAGTATAATTTGACTTTGATGAGGTCCTAGTACCGATCAGTAGGTATTACTTTCACTCTATGTAAACAGAACACCCTGACCACTTGTCTTGATACATCCTCTGACAATTATTATTGAACCTCAACACCATATTACAGAATAAATAAATCAATCTGGATGCAGTTGTATGAAATTAGATATCTGTAAATGTATACATGAAAAATTTACCAGTTTGCCCTCTTGATACAAATGTTTATATGTATCTGGTGGTGATTATAGTTGTGAAAATTAAGAAAGATTTCATGGGAAAGTACTTACGCTCGTCATATTTTATCCTGCCGGTTATATTACCCTCGGTGCAGCTCTAGTGCAGGTACTTCATATAACAATCTTCTAAAGTCATTTTAATTAAAACGGAGGGGTAAATCTAAAAAAAGAAAACTTTGGCAATATCTGTTTACAAAGGTCCGTACTGTGTTCTCAATGAAGCATATTACGAGCATGTCTTCTACATGTTTTATGTTTCCTGAATAAGAGTTCAAACTGTCAAGGAAAGTATTAAATACTAAAGTAATGTATTTTATAAAACAGGCTGTAGCCAAAAAACCGAATTATGGAGAAAAGGGATAACAATAAGAAGTTTTTGCATTATAAATCAAACATGTTAGATATATATTCTGGAGAGAAGTACTGTGAATTAATTATGATTCGTTGGATACCATTTTCAGTGGTTTTCATGGGTACAGAGGAACCACGAATTCAAATGCCCAACGAATTACAAATTTTCTATCCAGTTGTTTGTAGACTTTGACAAAACCATGAAATCTCATATCCATGAAAATGTTTGTCTTCAGCAATCCACGAAAATTGGTACCCACGAAAAAAGTTGAATCCACAGAAAACATTTTAAATTTATTATGAAACTTGTTTTTTTAATGAGAGTTACTTCCCCTATATTATATTAAATAAAAGGGTAATATAAATTTATAAACAGCCAAATTACCCAAATTACAGAGAGTAGTGACATCTCAGTATATCGGTAGAAAGATTTTGCATAAAATCAAATATTAACTTGATATATTCTGAGAAAAAAGACACTTAAAAATAACTTGTGAAACTTGGTTTTTAAATGAGAGTTACTTCCCCTACACCAACAACTTGCATTACAAATAGGAAGATTATATATTAGAAATCAAAGTAATGCCCTTTTATAAACAGAATGATATACAGTATTCACATACAATTATATAAGTAAGTTAAATATGTTCTTGAAAGAGGTAAAAACACTTTTTAAATGAGAGTTACTTCCCATTCATCAATAACATTATAAAGAAATACGAATTATAAACATATGACAGAAAACATTTAGGGTAAGGTCCTCATAGAAAATGTTTTGCATAAAATCAAAGAGGTAAGTCAGATATATTCTGGAGAAGAAAAAGACTAATAATAAGTTGCAAAATTTGGTTTTTAAATAAGAGTAACAACCCTTAGGCTTACATCAAAAACGTTCAAGAAGAAAATTTATACAGTAAAAAAAAATATTACACACCAAAGTGAGACTGCTGCAAAATACAAAATAACAGCTTTACTGAAAACAAGATAAAAAAAATTTGATTAGAGTTATCTTCCTTATTTTTAACACTAAAGTAATGGTTTATTTTGTGGATTTTTTTTAATTTGTGTGGATACTTGATTTAATTGTTTTAAAGAAATTGGGAATCGAGGAAATTTGTGTAGCTGAAGGACGCCTCCGGGTGCAGGATTTTCTCGCTGCATTGAAGACCTGTTGGTGACTTTCTGCTGTTGTCTTCTCTATGGTTGGGTTGTTGTCTCTTTGACACATTCCCAATTTCCATTCTCAATTTTATTTGTTGAATACTTAATAGATTCATACACACAAAATCCATGAAAATGGTACTGCAGAAAAAAGTAATCCACAGTTATTTATAAACAGGTCAAAGTCAAAATAATAAAGTAGAGTTTGGTGATATTTATTGGTACTATAAAAGTTAAAATAATATAAAGTTGTGGACTTCTTCTTATGTAAGTAACTAAGTTAGATATGTTAATAATACATGTATTCAATTTTTGGTGCAATTTTTTTTTATTTTTGTTAAATGAGAGTTATTGCCCTTTTTACATGTAAAGATGTGACAAGGTTAGTTTTGTCTGTGGGTGGTACAAATTATGAATATACAGATATGAGTTTCTCAAATTTAGTATAACACGGTTAAATCCAATTAGATATATTGTGACAAATAATAAAATACAGAATACTATACATAACATATATAATAAACACAAAATTAAAAAACTCAACTATATAATATTTGTCTCTCATTTTAGTTCCATTGACTGGCTTATGATACTTTCTGTTAATCTAACTCTACTAAAAGATGAATGATTTGATAATATGAATATTTATCTTTCATTTAAATTTAAATTAAAAAATTTAGCTTAAACATTTTATCTTGCAATTCATATTTATTTAGTATGATTTCCTTATCTTTTAAATCAATAAATATGAATGAAAACAGATTTTTAGTGAATGTCTTTCAGACAGCAACCAATCTGCCTTGACTTTTTAGTAAAAGGCCTGCAATTTTTATAACTGTATGTTCTTTCTCAGTAAGTTTGTCACTAAGTGCAGAAAATGTGTGGTGGAGCGTAATAAACATTTTTTGTATAATAACAAACTTTATCTAAGTTATTATCTTCATGCTAAATGCAGTTGCCTTTTTGCAATCCTTGAGATGGGGGGAAATTCCTCTAAACATGATGAAAGAAATTTATATACAAGATACAAAAAATGTCTAAATGTTTTTAAAAAAAATGGAGGGAAAAAAAGCTAAAATCATTATGATTCCTTAAGTAAAAGTTATGTAATTTATAGTACTGGGTTAGAAATGCAGTATTTAATTAGAATAGACATCCAGAGTACAGATAATCTTTTAACAATCTACATTACCGCTCAAGTTGATGGTATTTGAGCCAATGGTGACACCTAGGAGTAGAATTCTTAAGTGTGGCATACTCAGCAACTATTTAGTCATTGCAATCTTCACCTATCTCACTGCTATTTGGCACTTATTCTCGGGTTTCTCTATTTTTTTCTCTCTCATACAGACCTGCATTCTAATAGATGTCATTTTCGGAATGACTTCAATTGTTTAAGTATTATCGCACTGTAAAAAATGTTCTTTATGGAAGGACTATGACAGTTTTACATGTTGAATCAGAACTTTTTTTTAAACAATATAGTTGATGGATGGGCTTGGTGATTTGACAGTGTTTTTGTTTCTTTTTTTATTTTGTTAGTTTCATTTTTCATTACATTTTCGCCCCATGTGTCTCAGTGGAGAACATAAGATAAGATCTCTAAGATGAGGAGCAAGCTAAGTGTAACACTGATTTACGATGAGAAAACTTCATCAAATTTACAACAGTATTTGTCATTTGTGTAAACTCAAAAACCAGAAAAAAATGTTTCTATTAGTCATCTGAAAGATTTTAATTTTTTTGTGTTTTTACTGTCTTGGTTTTTTTTTTGGGGGGGGGGAGGGTAATTTTTCCAAAGGGCAGTGTGTTATTTTTTATTTTATTTTTTCAATCATTCTCCAGTCCCATTCCCTAACTTCTTCAATATTTTATACATCTTAGTAAAAAAAACAGCCTAAATTTCCAATTCCTTATTCCATTCAACACTCTGCTAAATCTATCTGTTGAATTTTCTTATCTTCTTGTATGCATGAAATATTTGTCACTGAACATTAAGCAAACAATTTTCAATTGTAAGAAAATATTTCCTATTTAGTCTCTTCCTTACTTCAATACATGTATTTCAAATCTTGGGGGCTCTGGGGGGTGGGGAAGTGGATGCCCTCATTTCTGTATTCCTTAGTTATAAGCCTCTTTTACCCTATTCTTTATACCTATACCTATTATTTCATCTATTCTTAATATTTAGCACCCTATTATTCTCTGTTGTGTATTTTTCATTGCCTATTATCCATTTGTTTGCCCATAATATTCTTTTCTGTGAACCAGGCTCTCTAAGAATTGAATATTAAATCATTGTTATATGTGCCCTTACCCCTCTTAAAAATCTTCCAATCACTAGGAACTAATTGTAATGTCTATGGAAAAAAACTTTTCAAAGCCTGTCTAAAAAACTGAAGATGTGGTATGGTGGTCAATGAGACAACTCTCCACAAGAGAACCAAATGATACAGAAATTAACAACTATAGGTCACTGTATGGCCCTCAACAATGAGCAAAGTCCATACATCAAAGCTCTATGTAATGATAATTTGTATAAGCCTATTACCCCACCCAGGATCTGATCAACACTGGGGACTGGGGACACACTTTGTACTTTATTAAAAGTAGCAAACTATTATCACTGTTGAAACAATTATCCAAAGTTTTGTCATTCTGTTAGTAATATTTCTTTCATTATGTATTTGTTTACAATCGAGTTGAAATGAGCCGTCAAAATTCTTTGCTTGATTGGAAATTTTAATAAGACAAAACACTGTAGATTCCTGGTCATCCTATTAAGCAATGCTTTTTCTCAATTAAGTCAGCGGGAGGCAGAGAACTGGTAGATAATGTCTTTGTTAAATAAACAACTAGAGTGCATTGCAAGATCATTAGAATATAAACAAATACTTTTATATACTCTTAGTTATGACAGTTTTGGCAGTTTTACGATGAAGAGATTTTTTTTTTCGGTTCTTTGTATTATGTACTTTAAAGTACTTAGTAAAGTAATGATTTTATATTTCATAAAATAAAAAATGTTAATCCAATAAAAAAAAAGCTTTTAGTGTATAAATAAAGATATTAAAAAGTGATAACATGTTCTTTATAGTGTAAATTACTTCAAATATTACTTTAAAACTGGGGAGGGATTTTTTTAAGAGAAAATTAGTACACTTGAAACCCAAGTCATAAATGATTGTCAAAAAGTTATAATTTACTTTGGCATTTCTTCACTTTTCTCAAAATTTGGTAAGAAAAAGTCAGTAAAATTTGATTCCAATTAGTGACAAATGAACCTTCACCATCTCAAATTATTAAAAAGTTAAACTTTTTGCTGTGTAAATTAAAATTCCTGAACTTCTTGAAAGTGAAAGGTTTTTCTTTGTCATTTGGAGAATTTGTTATTGATTGTATATGTTTGATTTATTTCACAACTTTGTCTTGTTTTAATTGTTTTACATTGTCTTATCGGGGCCTTTTATAGCTGACTATGCGGTATGGGCTTTGCTCATTGTTGAAGGCCGTACTGTGACCTATAGTTGTTTACGCCTGTGTCATTTTGGTCTTTTGTGGATAGTTGTCTCATTGGCAATAATACCACATCTTCTTTTTTATATTTTATAGAGACTGTGGGAGATTAAGTAATAATAATAATTCTTTATTTGCAAAACAGACAAAAACCAATTTTGGTTATGGCAAATACATTGACAAAAAACATGATCAAACATAATGAAAATTGGACAATAAGAGAATAATAAAATGTATAAAAACCTGTCTTTTGTTGAAGAGCCATCATTAAATGTTATGTTATTTTTGTCTCTGGGTTGCTGTCTCATTGACATGTGTACCCCCTCTGGGCCCCTCATCTCCTTATATTCTTATTAAAAGAGCAATGTTCGTCAATATAAGTGTTAGGGATGTCATGTCTTTAAAGTGGAAATAACTTAAAATATAATTGAAATTTGTGGCATTTTTATAACATAGACACAATACATTCGAAACAAAAGTCATAACAAATTGCTTTGTAAACCTAATAACTCAGTCATTTTGTTCTGCTCTTCTAGAATCCTACATTAATGCCTTAAAACCCCCTAGTCCATGAATAAAGAGGGTGCTTATGATAGTCCATGATTCATGAATTTTTATTGCTCAAGGAGTACATGTCCACCAAAGTGGTGGACCAACATAGTGAAGGACTAAAATATTCCTATTATTTTTTTCATGATTACATGAGTTGTCTGCCTAAGGTTTACACTACTGAGCCTGTGGTAAGATTTTATGTTTTCCCACTGCTGAGCTTGTGGCAGTGACTGTTGTTTAATATTCTGGGGGTTCAAGACATCATATAGATTTGTTTTCACTTTTGAAGTGCCCTATATTTTATTATGACAAAAAAGCTTCAACTGAAAGACTATTTTGAGACTCATTAAATTTTAGGGCTGTCATCATAAAACATAGTTAAACCAGTACTACTCTTGAAGAATGTACCTTTACAAAGTCAGGATTTAATTTGGTAGTCATTTTGAAAAATTTGTGTGCCATGCTTTTATTTTTCATTTTCAAAGATTTTTTATATTACATCATGAAAATTGCATAATTCTTTTAGAACATTTATTAGTCATTCTTGTGGACAATTTATTTGTCACACCAAAGATATAATTTGTGCACTGAGTCATTCAACACAGGATTCCATTTTTCCATTGGAATTTTTCTAATTAACTCAACTTTGTAATATCTTATATATAGAATGGATAACCTTTTATCTTTAATTAGGGAAAGTAAATGATAAGTGACTCCCTAAGGAGTCAGATGATAAGCCCTTCAGTATAACAGGTTCTCCCTTGGTCTAATGTCCCATGTAAGTACATTCACAAATTGATTTTCCACAACATAAAATTGCTATCAATTTTTTCTTTCAAAAATCTCCTTTGATATGGTGCTGTAATTCTAATTACTGGCCTTGTGTGTGTCAGCAGGGGAAGTAATCAGCAAAGGGAGGTAATTAAGGGTTAATTTCATACACCCTGCAGTTTGCACACTTCATAAAATATTTGCTTAATTATCAAATTTCTTGATGTTTGCTTGACTTTATGACTATTATATAGTTCTTACAATGTTCCCTGTTATTGATGCAGCGTACATGGATCTATATTTAATTACTTCAATTAATTAATAGATTTCTTTGAACAGCTGCAAAGTAAACCATAAACAAAGAGACGTCTTGCTGAAACAAAGCTGCAAGGTAAACCACAAACAAAGAGGATTCATATTGAAACAAAGGAAGTTTGTTTGTAAACATACTTGCCTGGAAGTTGACCAGCTTTAAACTATATAATGGTCTTTGATATTAAATAATAATGAAATAAGCTGCCAACATAAAATGTTAGTTAAGAATTGAGAAAAAATTTGTGAGGGAATAAAATATTAACAAATAATTGACTTCTGTATAACATGTGACTTGGAATAAAATGTAGAAAACATTGTTGAAAAGGGAAGAGGGAGAAAATAAGTTTAAATTTCAGAAATGTTAGCTTATAAAGTAAATTTTCAGTAGATGACTTTTTCTATACCTAAAGATTAAAAATTCTTTGTAGTCATACTCTTTTACACATGTTAGATATATAACTTTTTTATTTTCACAAAATTTCTGTTTGTCACTAAGGAATTGATTTCATTGAATCATTAGTAACAAACAATTTTTTGGTTGAAATGAAAGAGTAATTTACACATTGTTGATAGGTAATTGACATGCTAGCAAACAAATTATCTCCCTTTCATCAGGTGAAAAAGGTATAAATTAATTTCAAACAACCTGGTGTGAAAGACAAGAATAAATAACCTAAATTCTAATAATTAATTTACACCTTTCCAAAATAGGTAAGACATCTCTGTGCTAATGTCCAATAATATATAATTGATAGTAATTTGCACTTATTTACATGAATAATTAACACTTTATAATTGCCATTACCTCTAAAAATATCTTTAGTAATATTAAATTCAAATCAGTGTAGGTGTTGATATTGTTCACACCTGAAATGTTATTTACAGCATTCAGGGGGGAGGTAATTAATATCAAAATAATAATTTTCACCTTTTTACACTTGAACAAGGATTTTAATTACAAGACACAATAACAGTCCTTGACCATTACAGAAATAAATTTTATTGTATAAATATACAGGAAGGGTCAGTTTTATCAAGGAAGTTGTGTAGATTAAAGCTATATAACTATTGGTCAAGCTGACCACATCATTCACTTTCTAGATATATAGGTACAAACAGGTAATTATAATTACCTCCCCTGCCAATTAGATGGTATTGGCAAGGGAGATAATTGACCCACCAGATGGCCAAGGCACCTGTCTTTTCACTGACAAACTGAATCTGTGTATTGATTAAATTGGGTTAATTGGTTGGAAATTAATGTTGCATTTCAATTTAAAATTGTAAACAAGTCATTAATTGTAACAACTGTACAGTCAATAAGTTAGGTACCCAGTGTGTCATCGCCAGGGCCGTCAGAATATTTGTCAATAAGATATAAGCTGGGGAAAATGATAATGTCTTTCTCTAAAGCAATTAGTCAGAAACTTTGGAAGTTCAATGACATTTTTCTTTGGAATGATAGACCTCTTTTGAAAGGAATAAAAATGAGTTACCTTAGTTATCTTAATACTAATAAAATTTTTAAAAAAATTTAGCTCTGAAAAATGCCTCTCTGAATTATTCATCTTCTTGAACTTTTTTAAAAAATAACTCAAATATAGATATGTGGCACCTATTTGAATGTCTCATATTTTTGGTATACAATGTAAATAAATGGAAATCATAAGCAAATGCTAGAGTGAAACTTGTAAAAATGGCCAATTTAAAGTCAAAAGTTGTTTCTAAATTGACAGTACATTTTTAATACAGCTTTTTTGTGGGAGGGAAATATTTTGGGTGGTAACAATTGTAAGGCATATTTGCATGTGACAAAACTATTTGGGGTATTTATTTAAAAATTAATTAGAACATTCTTTAAAGCCAAACCAAAATCATACATGAAGCTATGGTTTTTATTTTTCTCTTTAAAACATAAATTAATGGTTTCTTTTCTCTTTAAAATTCATTTATAAAACAAAAAAGTAAAATTTGCAAGAATGAATCAATTTTGTGAATTGTTACACTTTGAATAAGAAACAGTTTGGTGGATAAAAAATGTATAAAAATTATGCAATAAATCAATCTGGAATTGTCAAAAGAGAAATAAAATTATTTTGTATTTTAAAAGCATGTATACAGTCTAAATAACACATGTATTATGTGAGAGAGAAAAAAATGGGAATCATAAAAAAGTAAAGCGAAAATTTAAAGGATTGTGAAAATGAAAAACAAATAGTGTGATTCATAAAATATGGAAAAAAAGAAATTGTAAATTTGATATGTAACAACATCATCATCCTTATTTCTTCTTGGTATCCTTTTGTTAACTCCATCAGACATTAAGACCTGGTTAAAATATTTAGTAAATTACTAAGTCAACATTTGTTATGTTGTTAATATTGCATCTGCTGTAATGCTTCATAGCATCGCCCATGCTCCAATGCCAACCATCCAACACTTTAATTTCCATAAAACCAGGATTTACTAAGGCTTATGGCACTATTAGTTTTTAATATTCTGCTGGTATTTGGGTGGTACAACAATTATACAAACGGGCTGTTGTAACGACCTCTGCATTGTTATGCAATGTTTCATAGGTCGTAATATAGATCATTTCAGACAAATCGTTAAAACAGTTTTATAAAAATCAGGCATAGTGATAAAGCAATTTTGTATGCATCATCTTGGGTTTGGGGTAAAATATTCAAAAATTTATAAATCTTTCGATGCATGGATAATGAGTAAATAATATTGCCAAGTTGGCATGTCTGATTTTTATGCTGAATAATGACGTGCATTTTAAAACAGTTTTCTAAGAGACAATGAATCCAGTGCAGGTGCACCCTTTTCTAAATGAAAAATAAGTTAAAATGATCAGCAGAGAGGATTATGATATGATTTTCGTGTGAACAATTTTAAAACACCTGCTTCTGGAATAAACTTTGTCAGGTAACTATGCTTCTGATCAATTGCTTGGAAAAACGAAATTGCTAAAGTTTGTGGACGATAAACAGCTATTGGCCCTAAAGAGAACAGCAAGGACCATCTAGCAAGCCATGTAGCCTTTAGGGATTTTTATAATGAAAATAACACTTCTGAAGTGCTTTCCCGGATTTATAATTTTATCAATAATGCTCAAAACAGGGACATATAGATACTTTCAATACCTCAAGGAGCTGACCTATAATGGCTAAAAAGGAATTAGAATGAAAGCCAAACCAAGCTACAGTTAACTTTGTTTGAGGGACAATAGTGAAAACACAATAATCTTATATGTACTCAAGAACCAAAAGCTGTATTATATTTTCCAGTAGTTTTTTGTATACTCAATATAAATAAGAAGATGTAGTATGATTGCCAATGAGACAACCCATTACAAGAGACCAAATGACACAGAAATAAACAACTAGAGGTACGGTCTTCAACAATGAGCAAAGCCCAGACCTGAAGTTGAACCATAGTACGGTGTTCATTTGAGTTTAATTTCAAGATTAATAATCTTTATTTGTCATATAAGTAACATTATACTTGTGACATAAACAAAAGTAACAGCAACAATAAAATAACTGAGTTAAACACACACATATCTTTATATATACAAGTAAAAGTAACTAAGAGTCCCCTGTCCTCAGCTCTAAAGACTGTTTTATAAAGGAACCTGTTTTTTTCACTTGGTTTATATTAGAAGGATTTAGTAGGACTACTAGTTTTTCAGTATCAGATAGATTTGAAAACATAGGATTATCTATTGCCATGTCATTAAAAAGTTTTATACGTAAAACATTATTAATTTGACAGTGGAGGAGAAAGTGATTTTCATCTTCTAAGGTTTTACAAGTTGGACATGTTCTATTGTCTCGAGGTATTTTTAGATATCTGCCCTTCTCAATGAGCAAATTATGGTCACTAATTCTAATTTTTGTAAATAAACGTCTAGTTTCAAAATTGTGATATTTTAGATAAAATTCTTGGTCTTGTTTGACTTTAATATTTTTGTAAAGAAAAAGTTTGTTATTTTCGTTCAAACTATTAATTTTATTTTCCAGTAGTTCTGAATAAAATTTACTTGTAATATTCTTAATCCAAGCCTTTAGTTTGTTAACTTGTTCCATATTTTGACAGGACATTACTTTTTGTATATCAATATTCATTTCTTGTGTTGAATCTTTTATAAAAGTGGACCAAGTATAAACTCCTTGTGAATCAAGGTGTTTACTTAATGTATAACTTTCTTTTAGCAATGGGTTTATGTTTTCAGTATTTAATCTAGCCCAATAAAGAATTGCTTGTGTTTTTATATATTTTTCTATTGGTTGTCTACCAAGTTCAGCTTTAACACCTAAATTAGCAGATGTTTTTTTAGTACCTAAAATATATTTACAGAAATTAACATGAACCTTTTCGAAGGGAGTCTTATCCAAATATTGGAAATTATCTATATCTTTGTTTTGGGATTTTAATCTGCCTTTTGCTCTATAATAAGATTGATATGTATCCATGTATGATATTTCAGCATTATATGTTAAAATTGGTTTTATAAGAGAATCAAAAAGATTACAGGATACATTAACAGGAAAATTTCCCAAAAAGGCTGCATGTGTTTTTAATGAAAACAGAGCTTTCCTAGCTTTTTTGGCTAAATCTGTTAAACTTGCATTTAGATTTCCATTATTTTTTATCAGAGTGCCCAGAAATTTATACTCAGTAACGTTATCAATTTTTTCATTATTGAACCTTACAATGTATGGTTCCAGTTTTGTAGTTCTTTGTTCAATGATCATTGTTTTTGTTTTTTTAGTATTTAGACATAACTGCCATTTTTCACAGTAATTTGATAAGTTATTTAAGCTATTTTGAAGACCTTCTTTACTTTCGGATAAAATTATAAGGTCATCGGCAAACAAAAGACTTCCTATATCAGAATTTAATATTCTCAAGGGTTTTGAACCTTTATGGTCAAAATTTTCAACTATATCATTAATAAATAAATTGAAGAGTGTGGGACTAATACTGTCCCCTTGTTTCACTCCTCGGTCAATGGGAAAGAATCTAGAATGTTTATCATTATATTTTATAGATGCTTCAGTATGAATAAACTGTTGTTTTATTATTTCAAACATATGTTTCCCTACACCCATTTTAGCTAATTTATAAAGCATTCCAATTCTCCAAAGGGAATCAAAAGCCTTTTTAAGATCTACAAAACAGACATAAAGTTTTCTTTTATTTTTATGAATATATTTATTAATCAAAGTTTTAAGGATAAATACACTGTCTGCAGTTCTATGATTAACTCTAAATCCAAACTGGGCATTAGTTAATTTTTTTTCCATAGTTTTAATCATTCTTTGATTTAAGATACTACTAAGTAATTTGGATATACAGTTGATTAAAGAAATTCCTCTGTAATTGCTTGGATTACATTTGTCACCAGATTTATGTACTAAAGTTATGTATGCAGAATTCCATGAAGTTGGATAGTGTCCTGTTTTTAACATAAGATTAAATAGTTTAGCATATGCTTTGGTAGTTACTGGACTACTAAATTTAATTACCTCGTTCAACACACTATCTGGACCGCTTGCTTTTCCATTTTTTAAGTTTTTTAAAATACATTTAATTTCAGAGCAAGTAATAGGCCTGTCTGTCTCCGGGTTAAAAGAAATAGTATCTTCAATATTTTTCAGCTTTTGCTCAATTTTGGTTTGAAAATCATTATTTATTTTTGAAAACTTTCCTTGATTTTGGAAATGTTTAATTGTGCTTTCACTGTCCTTTAACATTTCTTTTAAATCATCATCTCCATCTGTATTTTTGTTTTCTAGTGATTTTAGTATTTTCCAGTATTCCTGAGGATTTTTATTCATCGAATCTGAAAGTTTATCAAAGATTTTCTTTTTATATTCTATTTTTTTCTGTTTTGTTAACTTTCTAAATGATTTGAGTAAACAAAAGTATTTATGTTTCAGTGAACAGTTAAAGGGATTTTGTCTTAATTCTTTTCCAACTGCATTTATTGACTTTTTATATTCATATACTTCATTATCTGACCATTTTTGTTTCTTTTTTTTGTTTCTTTTAAAGTTTGGTATACCTCTTACATGTCTTAGTGTACAAGTTTTTTCTGTTAAGTTGCATAAAATTAAATCAAGCTCACTAGCTGCCTGATCTATCCCATTTTGATTTTCACTATATTTCTTTGATTCAAATGTTATAATTTCGTTTATAAAATTTTCAGAAGATAGGGTTTGAATTAATATATTTTTGGAGTTATTAATGAATGATCTGAATTAGTTGCTTTTGTTTGTTTTTGTTTTAGTTTTTGTTTGGCTAAATGTCAAATATTCTTTCACCATATTGGATTCTGGAGAAAAAAAATATAGCAGTTTGATTATTTACCTACATCAGTCAATGTCTTATCAAAAATAAAAATAAGGCGATGGTGTATGATTGCCTTTGAGACAACTATACACAAAAATAAGGCGATGGTGTATGATTGCCTTTGAGACTACTATACACAAAAATAAGGCGATGGTGTATGATTGCCTTTGAGACTACTATACACAAAAATAAGGCGATGGTGTATGATTGCCTTTGAGACAACTATACACAAAAATAAGGCGATGGTGTATGATTGCCTTTGAGATAACTATCCACAAAAATAAGGAGATGTGAAATGATTGCCAATGAGACAACTATCCAACCAAGTTAAATGAAGTGGTTTTTATTAAATTAAGGCAACAGTTTGAGTTAGACCTTGAACAATGAGAAAAACCTATACCATATAGTTGGCTACAAAAGGCCCTAGCATGAAAAATTGAAACTATGTAATTGAAAAAACTAATGGCCTTATGCATAACAATCAAAATATGCTTTAATTATGACAAAATATTGAATTTTTAATTTAGAGTGTTAAATCCCAATTAATATTTTCATTGGCTAATTGTTTAGATTTCAGTGCCAAGTGTATTACAGTAGAAATAAATTTTATAGAAGATTGATTAATTTTAAGGAATTTATGTGGTCATTTAGTATCTGTAAAACTCATTACTGTGGTCAAGCTGACCATTACCTTGACCTTTCTAGTGTTGATTGACCAGTCCTTCATCAAAAGTAATGTTCTTGGGTAGAATTAGAGTAGAACTGAGTTTTCAATGATCCATGGTGTTTTCCTGATGTAGATAAATTAGTTTTGGTCAGTTTCGGTCAGTTTTTCAGGAAGTCCTGGAGTGGCTGGAGTAATTAACTTTTCAAACTTTTGATTTAATTAACATGCAGTCGACATTTCAAGGTTGTTACTTGAGATGATGACTTGTTCATGGAAGAAATAATGTGCTGAATAACATTATATGCTTAGAAATGATAACCTAATAAGCTTTGATTTATATCAATTTTCATAATTTGTTTTATTTACCATTTAGTTAGTTATTTATTGGAGTCATTGATGTTTTTATATTTATTTATGTTTTTTCCTGAAATAACAAAACTTAAAACCTACAAATTGAGAGGGACAATGTTAATGAGACATCCATATGAGGTGGACAACCAATATTTTCTCTCCTCTGAAGCCCATGCCCAGTTGTTACAAATGTAAGAAAAAAGTCAATATTATATAAAAGGTTGTAAACTTGGTATTTATTTTTATAAGAATGTATATATGTGTGTGTCATTTGGAAAAGTCACAAATTGTAAGTTAGCTCATAAACACTGGATTAGTGTTTCAGATATATATTTCAACATTTTTGATGTTAGAATATATGTGTGTGGTATTTCAATGTGAGCTTATTGCAATTTGAAATGAATAAAAGTTAAATATTATAGAGAATCTTAAAAGTTGACTTTAAAACTCAAACCATAGAATGAATTATATTTCAAAATCCAGACTAGCTTTTTTTAAAAGTCATTGACAGGCAGAGAGCACTTTTTCCTTATTTTATCTCTTTTTTTTCTATTATTAATGTTGTTCTCCTTAATTTTTTTTATTGTTTTTATGTTAAATTGTAGCTGTTGATATTTTAATAAGTCTAATTCTAACTTTTTAACATTTTTAATGATTTTTTTTATCATTGACAATCTTTCGTGGGAGGGAAAATGTATCATCTCTGACATGCTTCACCTGCAATATTGCCTCATTACCTGTTAACATTCCAACAAAGGAGGAGGTCCCCCTTTAATTTATAGTGTCAATATTTCTGACAGTGATTATATGATGGGATCTGTTGACTTATCATAAAATCTTGTAATATTGATATATCATTATCCTATTATGAATATTTATTTTATAAACAGGTGATATGTCTGATTATTCACTTGATTTCCCAATTAACTGATTGACAGGGAGGGTAATATCTGTTTAATATTGACAGGGAAATATCTGTTTAACTTTGACAGGTTGACACTGGGTCTCTCATCTGCTGTATCATCAGAAAACAAACAGAAATAGTTATTGGTTTATTTTTAATCAGGGGGGTTTCCCCAGGTGGATATATTTATCCCCCAAAAAGAAAGAAGGAAATTAAAAATTTTATTCATAGATTTCAATAAAAGTTATTCTATTATAATATCACTCGGTCTTTTTATAGTTGTTAATTTTTTATTAAGTAATTTATTTTAAGAATAGGTAAATTTATTTTCAGTAGTACTGTATTTGATGCTTATCTGCTATTAGCCATTAGCTTGTAGGAATAAGAGAAAAGATGGATCAGAAAAGTTGACATTACTCTCTCCTTGTTAAAAATCAGGCTCTGCATTTTGTCTAGTACGAATAGAGTTAAACACATGTCCTTTTGCTGATATAATACTTGCCACTGGACATAAAACAATTGTTCATTATCATCATTTTAATCACATAAAAGCTTTAAACATTTTTAATTGAAATAAGACAAATAAAATGTTCAACAAGGACCTTATATACAATCAAATCATTGGGAACATTCAAAATAAACTACTAAATCAAAGTATCAAAAACATGAAACCCTTTCTCTTTTGTACATTTGAAAATGCCTGTACCAAGTCAGGAATATGACTGTTCTTGTCCATTTGTTTTTGATGCGTTTTGTTATTTGATTTTGCCATGTGATTATGGACTTTCCGAATTGATTTTCCTCTGAGTTCAGTATTTTTGTGATTTTACTTTTTTCATGCTTCTTTTAAGTTGACATGTCTTTCTGTGAATGGTCACCTTGGCTAGCATTTTAAATCACCCTCTGTGTTCAGTCATATCTCATTGACATATAAATGTAATATTTGCCGCTGGACTTTAAATACAATAGCTCATAATCAATATTATCAGCTGAATCACTTAACTAATGAACTTAATAAATAGAAATCAGAAAAAAATAAAATATTTATCAAGTCATAAATTAACAAATTTTGGGAACCTTCAAGATAAATTACTAAATCAAAGTATCAAAAACATGAAACCCTTTCTCTTTCATGCTTCTATACAGAAATGACAGATGATTAAGTGAATATTGAAACACTTCACTTTTTTTATTGACATGAAAATATTTTCTGACTACCATCAGCTGATTACCTGTTAAAAAACACAAAAATAACCAAGACCAGATGTTAACCTGTAAGATCGTACAGAAAATCGGCAGGGGTTGACAGGTGTTAGGGTTAGCTGTCTCCGTGCAGTAATTAATATGTAATGATGATGTTTCACCATGTAAAATCCATTTCTTCCATTTAATTAAAAACATTCATAAGATTCTGATTTTATTGGCATCTTTAAGATGTTTGTAATGACTGTCAAAAAGTAACCATATCATAGTTTGATTGTGAAGCTTTGTGGTTTTTGGGAAAGTGCATTTTTTAATATGATCATGTGAACTCCTGCAATGAAGAGCCTGAAAGAATATTATTTTGCAGTTTTGAAGTGCATGATTGAGAGAGGTCACATGTGAAATGATTTTTCATACTCTTAATTATTGTAAACAATATCTTATTATATAAAAAATATGTTTGGAACAGAAAAATATACATATGGTTCTTGGATATAAAATTTATAATTTTTGTGGTGTCGAATGCAATGAAAAATGATGTAATTCAAAGTGATTCAACAACTAAAAATTTCAAATGCTTTATTTTGTTCTGTTTTCATTCAAAATTGTAATTAATTTTCAATGTAAAAATCATAATTCATTTATTTTTTTCCATCAATTAATATGAATTGTCCTGAAAATGTGTGAAATATTTGCCACTGGACACTAAGCAACCAACAATCATTCAATTTAATACAATTGTTTATAATGTATATCTAATATCAGACATTTTAATATATGATTTTGTTTTATTTTTTTACTTCAGATGTAACCTAGTTTATCTCTTTCAATGAAAATTTAAAGATTAGGCCAGTGGTTTATTTTTTTACTTACTGCAGATTTTTTTAAATGTTTTATTTTAGAGTTATCTCCCTTACAATTGGTTATACCTCTGATTCACATTTCATGCTGTTAATTGGATATTAATTACCCTCTAATTATCAATAGACAAGACACTTATATGTTAGTCATATAATAAATGTCAAATTTTCACACCTATTGCAGATCCGCCCATCTCTCAGATTTCCCCCCTCCTGTGGAATCTGACTAAAATTCTCAATAAATGACATAATTATTGGAGAATGTGCTCCATTCAAACTCGCCCACCTGTCAGTCACTCCAACTTCATCCAAAACTTGTTAACACCTGGTTACAGGTAAAAAATCTCAAAAAGTTTGATTTATGATTTTATTAAATTTATGGCCAACTATGAACAGTTTGACATTGAAATAACAAAAAAATATATTAAAGGGAAATTCCGCGATTTTTTACTTATCATCTAATTATGTTCATCTTAACATAAAAAACACATTTGCAAAGTTTTAAATTTATATTCCTTCTAATAACGGAGAAAATCAAGTATTTGTAACTTTTTTGGTTGAATTCTCGAGTGGATCGTGACGTATTAGCCCGATTTATTGAATTCTGGGAAAAAATAAAATCTGTTTAACTCTTATAGCTTATCGACAATATACGTAATTAAAAGCGCACAGCTGACGAATGGTCGAAGTTATAAACCACAATATAAGAATGAACGAAAGTGAATATGCATATATATACCGTTTTGTATTGATTGAATTAAACTCCTATAAAATTATCTCTAGTAAATGTTTTTGAATAAATTTAATTAATTATTGTTGAGATTTTTTTCATAAAATATTTATTGAACATTTTTACTGATATTGAACTGAAAATATTTCAGTTCTATTTACCGTTATTGTTTTGATAATCATTTCAATGCAACTAATGTGTGAGCAGAGTGTGTATATTATTTTGTAAAGGTCACTGTATATTTCTCGGCTTGAGGTCAATTCGTTTACCTTGTAGCTATTTAGCCGCAGGTGTGAGTTCAAGCGTACACAGGTATAAATGTTGTTATTTGGAAAGGATAAATAGAAAGGATTAGAGTATATGCTGTCATGATGTTAATACACTAAGATTAAATACACGATGAGAATAAAGATACAATAATTAAATTGTGTAAATTAATTGAAAATAAAATTCAGATTCGTAATTCCGAAAGTGTATAAAAATAAAAGGAAACAATTTTTGATTACTTTCTTAGCGGCAATTGGCGTAAAGATTCAAATATGAAGCAAAAAATAGTAGTTTTAATCTTTAATAAAAACTAAATGCAATATTACCCAATTTGATATACCATTGTACATCTGTTTGATATCATTGACTTTACCGGAATTTCTTAACTTGTATTCAAATCTGGCTGTGTTTAAATGCTAATAAAACTATTGCAATTTTAAAGTTTTTAATTGACAAAAAAATACAACATACAACATGCATAATTTTTTTTTAGTTTCTTTTTAACATTTTATTCTTACATAATTAAATTCATTTGACAATCATTTACACGAACTTTTTGTGAAAAGAATACTAATTATCTAAGCTAAGGCATTATATCTTTTGAGGATTTTTGAGGATTTTTTTTAAAATTCTATGATAATAGTTGTGCAATGTTAAACATGATAGCCGTCATTAATCCAAATAAGTAATACAGTAGTTGTAATAAAAGTTATACTTTAGTCATGCATTACAGATATTGACGAATTTATAATAGTTCGTTCATACATCGTTGTTCATGAAACAATCATTATTAGTATACATGTAAGTTTCCTGACGTATAAGAGCCATTGAGGATGAGCTCCAGAGAAATCAGACTAGTTGCGTTTCGTTCGTTTGTTTGTTGGGAAAGGAGAGGAAATGCAACCGTTTGTACAGATAAACGACAGAATTACCATACAAGCATTTATAGTCAACACAATCAGAAAGAGTTCCCATCGTTAGACGGGGAATATGAAGGCTTCCAAGAATGAACAAGTGACATGTCTAACTCTGAACAGTTAGAGAACAGACTATCGACATCGAACGCTTGTTCTTGATATTTGAAACTGTATGCATATATATACGTATACGTTTATGATATAGTGATGAGTTCTGACAAAAACTAAATTCCTTCATGGTTATATCTTGCCATACGTTTATATTGGTTTGTAAGGTGATTACTCAAAATCGTTATTTGAAAATCCTGTTTGTGAGATGTAGATTCATTTCAATACAGAAATTTCGTCTATATATTTCACAAGTGTATAACACGGAGAAGCTCTGAAGGTTCATTACTCCCATTTTGTTTGGGTGTGAACCATCGATGTTTACAGCAATATCAAGGAATAAGGTGATGATGGTAGAAAGAACTATGGGCGTCATGTGGCAAATATTACATGCATATCGGACAATGAGTTGTCAATCTGTATGAAAAGTTTTCCAATACAACCATATTATTGAGAAGGAATGTTTACATGCTATACTCTCGTACTAGTATTACAGGGTTCTTGTGGCGTTCACCTTAGACACACATCGTTTTAACGATGTTTAAAAAAAGACAGAACCAATTTAATGTCATATTTCCCTATTTTTTAAATATAACTAAAATTCTTTTATCTGACAAGAATATCCCTATTTAGCGAACAAGTAATTTATTCTTTTTTCGGTTATTGAATACCAAGAAAGAAAATAAATCCCGAAATTAATTTGAAACTTTGATACTCAAAAGTTTCCCAGCAAAATATTCACATCCCCTGGGGATAATTAGTGTTCGTCCAGTGGCATATATAACAATTGTGATGACGAATTCCTTCCTTTGTTTGAGAACAATCTTATTGAAATATAAATCTGTGATTTTCCTAGGTCCACAGCTTCAATGAACCAAAGCAAAAGTTATACATCGACCTGTATTTAAATCAAATTGGTTCTCTTCTTCTTTTGGTATACAACTGTAGTCTATCGACATTCGATGATTACATACTGTTGGCATACGTTGGTTAGTCTATTTACAACACTTTTACCCCTATTTATTCAAAATATATGTTTTTTTCTTATGTTCAATGTATACACGTATATATTTTAAATTGCGCTATAGTTCCGTAACTTTATATCCAGTCGTATAAACGAATCGTCGGAAAGTGCGTACATTTTTTTAAATCAATATTTCTGGTCTGTTCCAATCTGTCCTTCACTATTGACAATGACTATATATTACATTTTCCCAAATTCACCCTTGGAAAAAATATTTAAATAGATTTTAATTTCATCAAATCTTATTTTTTGGGTATTATTTATATATTATGAATTATATTCTTTACACCAGAAATGTTATTTATAAACAAGCGTATGAGTTTAGTAATGACAAGTAAGACAGAGTTGTATATTATACATCTGATAGTTCAAAATGGAAAGTTATAAGTTATAAGTTATCAGCCGTGTACACTGATCAATACCTGCAGAAGTGAAACGATGCATGAACTTGCAAGCCCGACAGGAAATCGCTTGAATACCTGGACGTGTCACCTCATACCCCTCACAATACCTTTGGAAGTAATACCTTTAGCCATGCTGGTGATCAGATAAGGGAAGATCAAAATATATTTGAAAAAAGTTTATTACTTTAAAGAATTATGAACAAATTAGATTTTCGAAAACAATTTTCACGGAACACTTATTTATGATTTCAACTTTGACTTTTCACCTAATTCCAATATCAACAGTTTAAAAACAACAGACCATGGTAATTTAAAAAAAGTCAGAATATTTTCCGTATCAAGTTAGTTAGTCGTATTAAACAACCGTACGATTGACAAGATATCGACACGCAATTACGACTACATCGGTTACTGTAGTTTTGTTTCTTTGTGGTTTATAGACATATCGTTTTTATTCATCGGGAAAGAAGACAAGATGGCGGATCTCGGAGAATTGATACTCTAAATTTAAAATCGATGGTGATCGCTTATCTAGCGGAATAAAACTTTAATATCTATGAATTTGAACATTTTTATACAGAATGAACATAATATCAATTTTTGATTTTTTTGCGAAGTTTCCCTTTAAATTGATTTCAAATAAACTTTTGAACCCAAAGGTGCAAATTGATTTTTATATTTTTGATCATACTCTGATTTTCATTTGAATAATGAAATTAGATGCAAGGATGATAAAGAATACACATTTGAATTAATTTTCATAAATGTTTATTTTGAAATATCTAATTTACATATGATTTATCCCAAACAAATGGAGGGAAATTAAAAAGACATAATAAAAGTGTTCTCATTTATCATAAATTTATGACATGCTTTTTATGAATTTGACTTATCTCAGATACTTGTGAATGACATGTGATGTACAGTAGGATGGTGTTTACAGAATACTGAATAATGAGCAAAATAAGGGGGCATAAGAAACAAACAATAAGATAAATAAGCAAAAAAGATTGATAATACAGAATAATGGGAGAAAATAAATATTATAAAGTCATAAAAAAATGGTATAAAAATATTCTTTTAAGAAGAAAAAGATGAAGGACCCCCAACAAGACCCTCTTGTAAATTTCACACATCTATGTGAATGGTATTATGTTGATGGTAAAATTTTATTTGAAATTTATCTTTCAAATCAAATAAATTATTGTCATTTGAATCATGAAGATGTGTGATGACCAGAATCTTAATATAAAAACATGTATATGTTATGACATTTAACATAAAAGAAAACAAAAATTTGTTGTAAAATATTTGAATTGCAATGCTTCAAGTTGTCCACTTTTGGAAATGCCGGATACTTTGATGAAGGGAAGACACCTTTGCTCTATGGTCGGGTTGCTCTCGCTTTGACACATTTCCCATTTCCATTCTCAACAAAAAAACTGCTTGAAATATGGGGGGGGGGGGGGGGGGGGAACAGAAAAAAATGCATTGCAAAGGCAAAGAAAAAACTGCACTTTGTAGAACTATGAAACTGTTTGAAGCCATGAAGTTGTTTTTCATTCAAAAATATATCTTGGCATTATAGTAATAAAGTTTATGCTAAGCATTACATCTGCAAGGCTTTCATTGTATGCATTTGAGATTTTTTTTTACTTTGAAACGAAAATATCAACTCTGTAAAGTGTTGATTACAAAAAGATTTGAGCCTCGTTTACGAAGATGAAGAAGTATTCTGAAGATATTGGCTTTAAGAATTTTTTATTATTTCACGTCTTTCTAGGGGAAAACAGAAAATGAAAAAGAAGTATCAGCTCTCCTGCTTCAATGGAAAGACATGTTGCATTACTATAAAGGGACAGAACAACATTATCTGTTACAAGTAGCTGTAATAAAAGTCCTGGACAACAACACAGATCTACTACTCAAAGATTCAACACTTTACTGGGGTGAGTACAGGCAGACGGACTTGGGAACTGATAGCACTACATTTTTACATCACTTTGTTATGAATACATTTTACACACATGGATTAGTAAAGACAGACAGACATGGAACTCATAGCACAACTTTTTTGCAGCACCATATTAAGAATATATTTTACACGCTTGAGTCAGTACAGATAGACAGAAACAAAACTTATAGCACAATAGAAGCAAACTACAAACTTCTAAGTTAACAAATGAAATATCATCATCATGTACTTTTTTCAATGAAAAATGTTTCAAATATTTAAAAAAAAAAAAAAAAAAAAAAAAACAATAATTTTGAATTATTTTATTAGTAATGAATTACTTGATTTATAACAATGCTGAAAATACAGAGATTACTGAAGGAATGCATAGCCTAGGGAAAAGATAGAAAAAAAATGTAAGAATGAGGAAATTTGAAAATGTGAATATAAAGCTTTACAAACAGTAAATGAAAAAAAGCAAAAGCAAGCTTATTATTTAATAAATGGATTAAAGAAAAACACAGCAGTACCACTAGCATGCTGAGTCTATATCTGGCTACAGCTAGGCACAGTAGAATTATTAATTTGTTTATTTACTCTGAGTTAAAAGATCATTATTCATGATCACAAATTGACAGATAATATTCCACTGAAGGTATTTCTATTTTTTTTGGCATGTCTGATTGTCCAAGACTAAAACCAGATTGGATAGTAATCCTTGTCAAAAATGAAAATGGTTAATATTACCCATGGTGCTTCACCATGTCAGAATCTCTGACAGCTCTCTGATTTATTAAATACTTATGTTTTTATTGTTGTGGAATTGGTAAATGTTCTCACAGATCTTGTATTTCTAAATGATTCACGTTGAGTCATAAGGCGAGAGTGAGTTATCAACACAGTGTTTTCATGGCAACAAAACATATAGGTTTTATCTATAGCGATGGCTAATTAATTAGTAAACTGAAATTTAACATACCCTGCCCATGGGAAAATACTTTGTTATGAATATTTTTTAATTTTTACCTACTAATAAATATTTTGCCTCTCAGGAGGAGATAACTGATTATCAGATAAAGGGAGATCATTATCAGATAAAGCTATATCTTGATATGATAAAAATAATGAAATAAATGTTATCAATTATATATTTATTAGATCTTTGGGAAAATGAAATAAATAGAGATTTAGACATATGTATTTGATTAAATGATGATTATTTATAGGAAAGAAATATATATGAGGGTAAAAGTCAATACATTTTAGATCTCTTTGTAAATCTTTTAACAATATTTCTGAAACTAACTCTTATTTTTTTCTCCAATTTTTTAATGAAATTTTATATATTTTTGTTTTTTCATGATTACTTAATTATTATTTCTGGAAATATGATAAACCATACTTGCTTGGCATATTATCTTACTAGTTTACTTGGACCTTATATTATAATTTAAATTGCTTATTTTAAAAGATCTAGAAGCAGAAGGCCATATTGACCTTCAAGCTCTGTAAGTGTTATATCTGTATTCTTGCTGATGTGCTTAGGGAAAGAATATCTAACTTTTGTTAAAGGTTACCATTCAAAATTTGTACCCTTATTCTTTTGAAAAAAAGAGATACAAAAAGGACCTGAGGCATTGAATCAATAAAAGGGTGATATTGTTTAAAAATTTGAAATGATTTATAAGAGATGAAAAATAAAAATAAAACAATAATTTTAATTATCGGTACATTTTTTACTTTTTTAGCTTTTTTCTGAGACTACTATAACATAGACTACTATAACATAGTAGTCTCAGCTTTTTTATACCTTTTATTCAAGAATTGTAAGTTCTTGTAATAATTTACCATAAAGATAGGGATCTGGAAATAGGAACAACTAAAAAAATTCAAAATGTATTTGAAAATAGGAAAAAAATTGAAACCTCTCTTTCTAATATTATGTGCCAACCCCTTAATTTTCAAAAGTTGCAGAATCAACTGTTGCATTACTTTGAAATTCTATGTCTTACCATAGATGTAATACCCATTAATTAATTTGTCTGCATTTATTTAAACACAATTCAGTTAAACACCCAAAAGATTAAATATGTATATGGTCAACTTCATAACTTATCATGTTAAACACAAGGTACTCTGATCACTATAAAAGACCAGAGTTTGGTTTTCCCAAAATTCTTTAGAAATAATTTATGATTAAACAAATTACTTTGGACAAGACCTTGCTTACATTTTGAAATTTATGTTTCCATACCAATTAAAAGGATTAGATTAAGTGAGATTGTTAAGTTGATACAGTGCAGGGGGCGCTCATAAAAACATAAAGGTCTGAACCAGGTCACATAACTCTGTATTGTTACCACATAAAAACAGCTCTGGTAGTTTGGATACTGGTGATATTTCAAAGAATATTTCATCACTCACTACAATTATCTAAAATTTATAGGTGGTAAAAAGTAATTAATTTAGCATTAAAAAGTTACACATGTTAAGATAAGTTATCAATAATGGCTGAACCTTGACCTTGACCATTTTCATCACAGATCTCTGAGAAGAGAAGAATTGTTGCAATTTTTTAAGGTGTTTGATCTAACTGTGTAATAATTAACAAACTTTATTTGTTTTCATTTTTCATAACCCCTTGGTATCTGAGTGCTATGTCTTTGAAATGGATACCCTGGCTCACAGTGGGATCGTAATACACAGAACCAGTAATCTCAGGAATGTCCATTAACAGGGAACCAGTAATTAATCTCCTGACTGATTCCTGGTTAATGAGAGCTTTATCCAAATACTTGGGATAATCTGGAATTCTCTGACAATGGTTATCAAAGTGTTTTGATTGATAAGCTCCAATGATAAATCATAATTGCCAGAATATTTATAATAGTTTACATTATTATGTTGTTTTATGGGTAATCTTTATCATTTGTAACAGATAAACATTAATCTTCAAACAAAAGTATGCTCATCTTTATTACATAATTATAAACAATGGAGGTAAGAACGTGTGGACATAAGAAAGAAAAGCTTCTTAACTTTGTTTTTGTGACAGATTTTTGTTTCTGATGTTTTGAGTATTATAACCGATTCATTTTACAAGCATCTGTCTTATTTTTTGCCTTACTGTTTTGCATATAAACAGCTTCAAGAAGGATAGAAAATTAAGAAAACAATTAAATAATGCAAAGATGATAGAATTTGAATAATGTTGTGTTTTTTCAAATTATGCAGATTATCAAATAGCATATAATTGCATTAATTTTTCATTGGATACATTGTTTGTAAAAAGAAAAATTAGAATAAACCAATACAAAAGACCAAAATATTTGAGGAAAAAAGTTTCTTCATAAATTATCACAAAGTGCAAAATATAAGGTACCAACAATGTTCTAATCAAGGTCTGGAATGGTCCTGAGGTTTTTTTAAGGAAATGAAAAAAGTAAAATCACAAAAATACTGAACTCAGAGGAAAATCAATTTCGGAAAGTCCATAATCACATGGCAAAATCAAAAAACAAACGCATCAAAAACGAATGGACAAGAACTGTCATATTCCTGACTTGGTACAGGCATTTTCAAATGTAGAAAATGGTGGATTGAACCTGGTTTTATAGCTAGCTAAACCTCTCACTTGTATGACAGTCCCATCAAATTACATTATATTGTCACCGATTTCTCCAATTTGGTCCAATGATATGTTTTGCTTCTGCTTTATAAACTATTTTTTTTTTAATTGTGTCATATTTTTCTAGCATTTGTCTTTTTAGTTCCTTGTTCGCATTGCTTACTTGATGATACTGTTCTTCTCAGTAGACAAATATGTTATAAAAATGCTGATATTAATTTATCCCAGTCTTGAATTAATTATTCTAAACAAACCATAATTATTATTATATCATTAAGCTTAAATTTCTCTTTTATGATCTTTAAGACATATGATAAATATTGCCCCTAGTGCAATAAAACAACAATTTTACAATACAAATCACATTTTTAACGATTATTGGTAATAATCATACTGTTGTGAAATGGAGATATAAGTATTTTAACGATCTTTAAAACTGTTTTTACGATGCTGCAGTGTATTTTTAATGTCCCTGCGGTGTAAAACCCCTGCCGTCTGATGGAATATTACAAATGGTAATTTTTTTCTACATTTGTTGGTAATTTTTGTTAATCATAATAACACAAAGATATGGATGAAAATCGTTTTCAACAGAATCTGAAACAAGAAATAAATATGCATTAAAGAATCTGATTATTAAATTCTACCACATGACCAGAACACCTGGAGTTCTCTAAGTACATTTAATGATTGGCTGTTTATTTTCTTTGCTTCCAACATGCTACAAAGATAAAATCTAAGATGTCTTTCCAAAAACTTCAAATTAACTAGTAGTGAAAATAAAGCGATAAAGGTGAACTCTAATTGTTGCACATGGTTAGCACTACCTGGAAGTAATTAATAACTCCGCCTTGTGAAATAGACATCTTAATCCATTGTTTGTTTACATTGGGCTTCAAGACTTGATAAGCTGTAGTCATAATTATCTAATTATAATTTGGGAGATTATCTGATTAAGCCATGTACCAAATCTAAACAGTTTTTTGTGGTTTCTGTGAAGTTTTTTTTGTTTTACATATGTGTAAACATGAGTGACATTTAACACTTAAAGCTCTTTAGAGGATATTTTTTGTTTACAAATTTTATTATTTTAAATTGCCAAAAAAATGCATGTTTTGAATACCAAGACTTAGAAGAATTGGCAATTTTTTAATGGTATTTTTCATTTAATTATAAAAGTTTCAGTAAAGTTTGTTACAAGTTTAGATTTTTTTAAATAATTTTTAAAGAGACTACCATATATCTGTTATCAACACTACTTTACTTACAATTGTCTTCATCTGGCAATGCTAATTACCAAATTCCTAAACTGTACAATCAATCATCGAGAAATAATTTATAATATATTTAAAATATGTAAACAAATTAATGGTGACTTTTTGTTCTGTGACTTTTAGTGCATGTTTTCCATTTTTATTACATAACTTTTAGTTTAGTTTAAAAATCTTGTCTGGTATTGCTGGGGGAATCTTGACAATCATAGTTATCCTGAAAACTGCCAAAGCAAGTTCCACATCACGGTGGAGCAGGATCTGCTAACCCTTCTGGAGCACCTGAGATCACCCCCAGTTTTTGGTGGGGTTCATGTTGCTCAGTCTTTAGTTTTCTATGTGGTGTCTTCTATACTATTATTTGTCGGTTTGTCTTTTTATTTTTAGCTATCATGCGTTGTCAGTTTATTTTCAATCTATGAGTTTAACTTTCCTTCTGGTATCTTTTGTCCCTCTCTTGCAAGTACAAACAGAGAGAAAATAAATGTCTTGATTTTTCACAGGGAGAGCTGCTGAAAACTCAGTCAGTCCTAAGGTACTCTGTATTTTGTCTTGCCCCTCCATAACACAGTGCAAAATCCAAGATCCACCACTGAAAATTGAATTTATATATGATACACAAAACCTTTGACAAACCCAAGGCAAATGAAGAATAGTTAATAATCATGAAGCTTTGAATATAATACATTTTACTATTCAGAAAAGAGTCCATCTATCCAAGCATGATCAGAGATTGGAACACCTTACCTGCCTCAGTGACCGCTGCAGAAAGTCATGACTCGTTCAAGAGATTATTGCAAGCACACTAAATTTCAAGTCCCATGTTTTTATTTGCACCATGTATAAATTATTTCCTTTATATTAAAATTATTTTTTTGGACTTAAGTTTGCAAGCGCACACCAAACAGTGACAGGATAGTCAACCAAATGATGGTGGTCACTTAGTGGTAGACGTAGAAGTAGAAGTATTCTCTGGGTTCCTTTATTTCTGTTTCATCCCACATTTATACTTGTAAAAGCCGAAAGTGATGAAAAACAAAACAACATAAAGAGTACCGGTAACTCTAATTTTTTATTTTGATCTCAGATGGGGTTTACATGTTCTTTCAGGTTTCTTTATTAAACACATCTGCAGGTCCTATAATTTGAGTAATTCCAAAGACATTAATAAAAACAAATAATATGAAAAATCCATTTGTACTTATTTAAAATTTGAGAAGGGTTCAAATTGATCATCAAACGCAGTTGCAATATAGAATAGTTCTCAAGTGAAATTTAACCAAAGAGTAAACAAAACTGCATGTGGTACAACTGAATATAAACTGTTATAAAGAGAAAACATAAGATTTTGAGATACAAACGATAGTAAACCAGTACAGATGTTTGTTATTTTCTACTGTTCATTGCCCTTGTATCTTAAAAGTTCAAGGTCTGGGGTAACAGTCAAAATATTTATACTTTTTTAGGTGGAAGTGTTTAGGTATGATACTATCTTTGAACAAGTAATTAGCAAAAAGGTCATTGTTTCAGTCTTGATGCAGTATAATTATTGTTTATAAAGAAAAGATGCATATTTATACATCAAGGGTGGATAAGTCTGCGGTTCTCAGTTTGATATTTATATTCTGGTCAATGATAGAGGCTGTTTTGATGTTCCTGTGAAATGTAAGTTTTAAGCTCATCTATGTAGACCCTTGAGTGTTGAATTGTCAAAAGAGATTGTTCCCATCTTCAAAATTTCTTTTTGTAAGAAAGAGGTGACCGATTATTGACCATTGGTGTTACCTTGGAAATTCAGGACAACTTGCTATATAATAAAGGTGCAAGATTGGGGTGAATATACCAAGAATAAAAACAGCATTTATCATTCTTAAAGAAATCATATCACATTGGTGCTATCTTCAAGATATATTGGCTCTCAGTTTTTTTCCCCAAGTAGTACAGTGTGATAACTCTGGTCAGTGGAGGATCCAGAAATTTTCATAAGAGAGGGCCCGCTCCAGTCACGCTTTAGTGATTCCCTATATAAGCAACCAATTTTTTTTCCAAAAAGAGGGGACTGCCCCCCCTAAATCCGCCTCTGCTGGTCATGCTTTTTGTCTTTGCAAATAACAATTATGTAAATCACATTTGGAATGTTTATGTGATTTTAGAAGAATTTTTTAATGGTTAGTTTCTGTCAAGGATTTGTATAGAAATACAAATTCTTGTTTCTGTCTTTAATAAATTATGTCTTCATCAGAAGTTATTCCAAATTCATTCCTACATTTAGGGTTGAGAATTTCTTTTAACAAGAATTTCTCTAGAATGCTAGTCCATTTAGAAGGGTTATCAAAACAACATTGCACAATTAGCAAACTTTTTGAATTGTTGCTTTGAATAAGTACTATATCATTTCTGATTAACCTGCCCCTGATCAAATACAAAAGTCTTTACACAGGTGGAAGTGATAAATAAGTATAAATTATATAAAAAAAGATGTTTTTCTAGATGTTTGATCTTGTATCTATTAATGGTATTTAATAACTCAAGGTGAACCTGGATGCTTCTCCCGTTGTTAAATAGATAAATAACATCATGAAAACGTTTATTATAGGCAATTATATCATTTACCTACAAAGATTCCTATGCACCTTAAGTAATTTGTAATTATCTAGTAACAATGTTTTATCTTGTTAGGGGCAGATAACCCTAGATAACATCTATATCTTAGAGGTGTCTTGGGAGCTAAAGGAGGGTGTAATCGTAAGATTTATAAACTGATTGCCAAATCAAATGGTTGTTGTAAAATCCTGCAGTAAATTTTAAATCTTATGAGTGTGCTTTCTATAAGCAGAAGTGTCCAAATCTACATATTTGGATTGACTGTGGCCATCATAAGATAAGCAAGGATTTGTTTACTTTATAAATCCTTGAGATAAATCACTAGTCAAAGAGTGGCAAAAATAAATGATAAAATTTAAGCTAAAATAAATTGTGTCTACCATTTTATACATCCAGAACAGCAAAATAGACACCCCAATTTGTAAAGGATCTGAAGAAGATCAAGGAGCTTGACAATGACTTGAACACTTCTTAAATGTTTGTGATCTAAGTGACAGCCCAACTAAAGCACAGCCTTGTAAAATTGCTTTTGAGCCTGTTCGAATTTCTACTACATACAAAAAGAATACATTGTAAATGCAAAAACTTGAGCAAATGATCTGTGGGTACAAAAGTAGATTGTATATAAGACTACACTGTGCCAGTAAGGATACACCCATGGCTTCAAAATTTGAATATGTCTTGAGTTAGAGGTTCTCTCAATGCTGTTCCAGAAAAGAGGCAGCTTTGGCATCAAAATTTCAATCAAACTTTAGTCAGTGGCTCCCTCAATACAGTACTAAAAAGAGGCAACCTTGGCTTCAAGATTTGAATCAAACTTGATTCCATGGGCTTCTCTACATTGTGCCAGAAAAGAGGTCATCTTGGCTTCAAGATTTCAATCAAACCTGAGTCAGTGAGCTTCTCTACACTGTGCCAGAAAAGAGGCAACCTTGGCTTCAAGATTTGAATCAAACTTGATTCCGTGGGCTTCTCTACACTGTGCCAAAAAGGAGGTCATCTTTGCTTCAAGATTTCAATCGAACTTGAGTCAGTGGGCTCCCTCTACACTGTGTCAGAAAAGCGGTCATCTTGGCTCTAAGATTTGAATCAAACTTTGAGTCAGAGGGCTCCCTCTACACTGTGTCAGAAAAGAGGTCATCTTGGCTCAGAAAAGAGGTCATCTTGGCTCTAAGATATGAATCAAATTTTGAGTCAGTGGCTCCCCCTACACTGTGTCAGAAAAGAGGCCATCTTGGTACTAAGATTTAAATGAAACTTTGAATCAGTGACTCCTTTTACGCTGTGCCAGAAAAGAGTCATCCTTGGCTTCAAGATTTGAATCAAACTTTGGTCAGTGGCTCCCTCTACACTGTGCCAGAAAAGAGAAAGCCTTGGCTTCAAAATTTGTAGCAAACTTTTAAAAGTCAGTGGCTTACACTGCCAGAAAAGAAACAGCTTTGGAGTCAAAATTTCCATCAAACTTAAGTCAGTGGCTCACTCTACACTGTGGCTAACAAGAGGCAGTTGTGGCTTCAAGATTTGAAACAAACTTGATTCAGTGGGCTCCTCTACACTGACAGTGACTGTGCCAGAAAAGAGGCTGTACGTCTTGGTTTTAAGACTTGATGCAATCATAAGTTCAAGTGGCTCCATTTACACTGTGCCAAAATGAGGCAGCCTTTATTTCAAGATTTGAAGCAAACTAAAATCAGTAGCCGCCTTGGCTTCAGATTTAAATCATAACTACATTGTAACAGTAAGTCAGTGGCTCCCTCTACACTATGCCATCATATCAACATTCAGATTTGATGATTCAGATTCGGTTATCTAAACCAAGGATACCACATCAAAAGATTGTTTGTAGTAAGTGAGTGATTTTTCATTCTCTATGACATAATTTTGATCATTTCCCAAGCAGATAATGGAATTTTACACCTGTTCTGATTGACAGCTTATTTTTACCTGTTTATATTGGTTCATGTAAGAACTTTCTGACACTTAATTACTTGTTTTTAGATTGAATTAATTTTTTCTAGTGCACTTTAGTTTAAAAAATTCTGAGAAAAATGCAGAAAAAAATGCTGGAATTTTAACTAGGACTAATGGTAAAAGAAATGTGGTAGTAGTCCCTGATTTTATGAAGTTTCAGGGTAAATGTTAAAACAAGATACTGGAGAGAGATTGTATGCCCTCTCCCTACCATATTTGGTCGTGTATAGTCCACACAAGATACTGGTGAGAGATTGTATGCCCTCTCACTACCATATTTGGTCGTGTATAGTCCACACTTTTAAACCTAGAATTGTAGTTTGTACAAGGGGTGCAGATTATACACAACTGAAAACATGGTTTTTTTTAATTAAAAAATTTAGATATTTAAATTATTTAAATTTAAATATCGTTTTTCTTCATTTAAGTATATTGGAGACGTTTATATCTTTTCATTTATTCATATATTTTGTTATATCTTTCCTCCCTAATATTCGGTTGGCCTAACTGATTGATATTTGGACCAAAAGCATTACAGAAATAGGAACCAACAGACTCATGTTTCTGTTTATTTGTATGTTGGTTCATCCATAACTTTGTCCTTTTAGACCCCGTTGACACTGACAAAAAGGACCATTCTTTACTAAGATCGATCTTTGGTACAGTGTAAATGGGTAAGATCTTTCTTCAATTGGACTTAAAAAGTCTACCTCTATCTTTTTTGTCAATTTAAACAGGGTCTAAAAGGGACCTGAATTTAAACAGCTATCGACCTTCAACAATGAGAGAAAAACTCATATCATATTGTAAGCTTTAAAAAGCATGACATTAGTTTTTAATCTGCTTTCTTCAAGCTTGGGAAAACAATATGTTCATTTGAAATAATAGTGTTAGTAATCCTTTTGGCATTCCTTTCTAGTAATTTTCAAAAATTAAAATGTTAATGCTTGATTCTCCTACCCCTTGTTAAAGGTTCAGGATTCATGATTTTTGAATAGACATGTTTATCTAAGAAGGAAATGAATAAAAAAATCGACAATAGAAGAGACTAGGATACAAAAAAACAGATGCATGGACCAATTTCGGAATCTGCAAATTAGGAAAATGGGATGTTATGAAAATTGTCAGCACCTGATTTTACTTCCAGTTTTTGGTGAAGTGTGTTCTTTATATAAGTCTAAACCTCTTGGTATACTCTCTACATTTTTACATCAGTTTTCAACCTATTCCAGCCTCTTCAGACATTTAGGTACAAAATGTAAATTATTCCCTTGTTAAGTTGTATAAATTGGATATCCTTTTCATTTTTACATCATTTTTTCAACCTTTTCCCACCCTCATCAGACAATAAATCCCCTTGGTATATATTCTATACAGTTTTTGCATGAACCCCCTGAGGGGTTCATGCTTATATATTGGCGAGTTTTGGATTTGTCTATGGGCCACTCGATATCTCTCGGCCGGAAGTCAGAATAAAATTCTCGGAACGTCTCAAAGTTTTCGGTCATCTATACAGGTCTTCACAGGTTGTTATCTACGTCTTTGATATGGTCCCTTGATGGCCCTTGACGACGCAATTATATCTGTTTTAAAACGACCACTGTACACTGTGTGTATCTGGGTCAATTATAACGTGGTACTGTCTGTTGTCTCAATAACATGTGAACAAATTATGTTTGAAGATTTAACCACGGGATACTGTGTATTTCATCATAGACTTACGGGATAGAACATTCTGTTTAAAATGTTAATTTTAGATCGGAAAACAGAAAGATAATATTCTTATCAAAAGAATTAATTCAATCGGAATCAAAGAAATACATTTAAAAATATATAATACTTTATTTATGTTTCTGAAGAAACTATAACAATGATTGAAATCAAAATATTTTCAGAGTTTCAATTAAGAAATAAGTATTTTATATAACAAGATACTCTGCTTTGGTATTTTTAAATATTCATTTGTAAAGGAAACATAAAAATTAAATCCAAATAAATTCTTGCATCCTACAAAAAATGTTTATACAGTGTTTAGGGAGCTACCATTTGATTTTTATGGGGGGGCTAGGATGAAATTTGAAAAAAATAGGCAGGACAGGAGTTTTGAGTAATAAAAAAAGGCAGGATGAGACACTTGCAAAAAAAAAAAGTCAGGACGACAATTTAGGTAAAAAAAGTCAGGATAAACTATAAAAAAAAAGGCAGGACCGAACAGAGTGAAAAATAAAAAGGCAGGACAGAGATTACAGCTAAAAAAAAATGCAGGACAAAATTTTTCATCCTAGCCCCCCCCATAAAAATCAAATGGTAGCTCCCTTATATATCTCAACTTGTACGATTCGCTCGTGTATGTAACAATGTTTTAGATTTTAACGAGAGAAATTTATGTATTACTGAAAAATTATTACACCAGGGTTTTCGATATCACAAACTAGTCAAAACATTTACTAAATTTTATCATCGGTATAAGGACATCATTCGTCAATATAGCTCAACATGCAGACTTCTTATACGTTCAGGTATTTCACATCCAATTTTTTATGGAAATATTCTTTATAAAGCACAAAGGTGTCAGTATTCACCTCAAAAACTAACAAAACCTTTGAATAGACTTATTAAGGGATATAGTTACGATACTGTTGTCAGGTCATTAAAGATTGCATATTTTGCAATATTTTGGCTTTAATATTGATTCACTTATAGGGTCTTTGCATCGGAACTAAACACATTTATTCAAAAACCAGTTGTTGGCATGACACGGGTTATTTTCTTCTCATATATGTTATGATGGTATGATACTAAACCCCTAACGGGAAGGATTGTGCCTGATGTTCATATGATGAAATCATAATCTTTCAGTCAGTTTAATTGAAGTCTGGAGCTGGCATGTCAGTTACCTGCTAGTAGTCTGTTGATATTTATGTATTATTGTCATTTTGTTTATTTTCTTTGGTTATACATCTTCTGACATCAGACTCGGACTTCTCTTGAACTGAATTTTAATGTGCGTATTGTTATGCGTTTACTTTTCTACATTGGCTAGAGGTATAGGGGGAGGGTTGAGATCTCACAAACATGTTTAACCCAACCGCATTTTTGCGCCTGTCCCAAGTCAGGAGCCTCTGGCTTTTGTTAGTCTTGTTTTATTTTGATTTTAGTTTCTTGTGTACAATTTGGAAATTAGTATGGCGTTCATTTTCACTGAACTAGTATATATTTGTTAAGGGGCCAGTTGAAGGACGCCTCCGGGTGCGGGAATTTCTCGCTACATTGAAGACCTGTTGGTGACCTTCTGCTGTTGTTTTTTTCTATGGTCGGGTTGTTGTCTCTTTGGCACATTCCCCATTTCCATTCTCAATTTTATTATAAACAATAATCATTATATTTCTACGTTAATTATTTCATACCATTTTAGTATTTAGCAGGGTTTAATGAGTAATTATTATTTATTTTTTTGTATTATAATATATCCATAAAACGGAAACTAAAATAAATTTATTAAATATTTAAATTTTATACGGTCGTGAACAAAAATACTTGTGTGTTTTCAATTCATAAAGCATGATTTTAAATCCTTGCAGCTCACAACAACCGCAAAAATAATTTACAATAATCACAATAAAATTTAATTACAACCATAATGTTGATTATTTTATACTGTTTTAGTATGGATTTTAGAAGTCTGCTTATATTTTGTATAGTAATATATTCACATAGTGGAATGTTAGAATTTAAAAATAGATTCATTCGATAAAAAAAATGTCCATCCGTAAATACTTGACGTTCGTGTTTATTGATATTATATATATTCAAAAGAATTTGAAAAAAAAATTACTGACCGGAACGTTAGTTTATTATAAAATTTTAATTCAATTTTTGTTTGTTTGTTTTAATAGTTTAACCTTATAGCATCTACATATTTGTACTATGGTACGGTTTTGAAAATTGTATTCATTGTGTTGACCAACTATCCTACACGTCTTGATTCATTCACATTATAGATCACATTTCAAAAGCACATTATCGGTTTGCGTTCTCACAAATTTCGGATAAAATGTCAATGAATCCTGAGTCAAAACATTTAGTGTAGGCCGTTTGACATTCGAATTCAACTATTAGATTAAGATATGTGATGACGCAAATGTGTATTCTTTTCCTGAGCTTTCTATTTACTATTTCGTGCGCTAAAATACTACTTGCATGCAATACTATTAAATTCACTCGTGAAAGCTTATTTTCGTTTTTGTTATCTAAATTCAGGACACGACAGAAAGAGCTTTACATATGACTTTCAAGCACGATCATTACTAACGGTATTCTAACCTCGAGTTGTTTCTCTTTTGTTTCTTTTTTGAGTCACTGTCCTATTATAAACTTTGACCTTTTCGAAAAGCTAAGCCTAAGGATTGTCTACCCAATAGATTTCTTAACTTTGTAATGTATTTAGCCTTTTAACTTTTTTCATTCGAGCGTCACTGATGCTTTTTTTGTAGACTTAACTCGTGTCTGGCGTACATCATTTTAATTCTGGTATCTTTTCATATCTACATACCTTTTTATATATTTTTTTTTAAAGTGTGCACAGGTTTATAAACTTCTGAATTAAGAAATTCTTCGGCAAAACTAAGTTTCCCTGTAGAATGTATGAATTGATTTAAGTAAAATCAGGAAATCCTTAAAGTTTGAGATGTTTTATGAGACCAAAAAAAGTCTCTTCTTAAGAGGTCCCAATCAATTGCATGCCACAGGTTTCATCGCATACAATATCTAACATGAGTAAAGACAGCTTCAAATACGAGTCGGATATGATAGATAAAATAAATGCATCCTGAATTCCAGATTATAAAGCAAACTGAGTGCATAAAATATTGCGATAGGTTTGTGCAAATTGCATAAGTCATCTGGTTAGTAGGATTGCCAAAGGGTTATAATCGTAAAAAAAGTATGTGCATTCCCAAGTGATAAATATAATAGTCGAGCTGTAAAATAGCTATTCAAATAGAAGCTGTAAATATATACTTTCAACTGGCTTCTTCTTTTCACAGTCAATTATTTCAATTCAAAAGCAAACACAAATTCAGCAACAATTAATCTTTTGGTGACCCGGCAGTCAGCGGTCTTAGGTTCATGTATTGCTTTTCTTTTTTTAAAGAAAGCAACTTGTTTAACCTTTGCCACCATTTAAGTACAGAACACAACCATGATAATTTAACATACATACTGCAACCTGTTTGAACACTGAACAATCTGCACTGAGTTGACCCTCAATGATTGTTAAAGATTCACATCTGCTGTAAAACTCATACCATTGTATATCATATCTAACACTAGATTATCTATGTGAAACAAATCTATCTGAAAATAACGTTCTGCATTGATTATTTTTGCACTTTAGCTGCTGTAGAAGTGAGACAATTTATGCTTGCTCATAATTTTTATATTGTATATGGTTCATCATAAATTTACCATTGAAATTAAAACATAAAAAATATCTATAAGATTATCTATGTGAAACAAATCCATCTGAAAATAAACTACATTGATTCTATTGCACTCTGCTGCAAGAAGTGAGACAATTTATGCTCGCTCATAACTTTAATTGTTACCTTAGATAGTGTTTATAGTTTTCACCATTGATATTAAAGCATAAAAAATATCTGTCTACATTATATCGTGCAGTTGCATGTATATTGGCGTATCATTAGACCTTTTTGGACTGATTTTTTATGACTTTAGGACTGTTACATGTATGCAGTCAGTAATTTTATTTCTCCATGTGTTGCATGGCTCTTAAAAGTCATCTTAGAGGGCAGTCAGTTCAGATTTTTTTTCAACCTGCAGACTTTAAGTTTCTTTGAATTTATAATATTAACTTGAAAATTGCTGCTTACTTTTATATACTGAAACTTTGATGAGCATTTAGAGTATCAAAGGCATGGGATTTCAAAAAAGCTCAAAGAAGATTTATAAATTCCATTTTTAGCTTACCTTTCCTAAATGAAAATGTGAACTCTGCAATTACTTGGTGTCTGTCATCTGTTGTACGTCCGGTGTAGACTATTTCAATGATCTTCTTTTCTGAAACGACAGAACCAATTTCAACCACATATAAAACTTCATACTTCAGGTGATAGAAAACTTCATCCATTATATATTCTGTCGATACGTTGGATAGCAATTTTTGTCGGTTCCTTGGGTACGGGTGAACCACATATGACATATTCAAATGAATTACAAACTTTATGTAGACTTTGTATAAAACAAAGTATTAAAACAGCCACGAAAATTGATATGCACGAAAAGAAATAAATCTGCAGTATATGCCTTGTGTTCATATCCTTAGTCTCCTTCACTGGCGGATCTAGAAATTTTCATAAGTGGGGCCCACTGACTGCTTAAAAGGGGGCCTAAAAAGGAGGGCGGGAATCCGCCTCTGTCCTTGGCTTATTTTCATAGTTATTTTTCATGTTAATTTCTTACTTTTTTGTGTTTACAGGTGAAACAACTTTTGCATTTTGGGAAATCCTGGTGAGTTTGTTGCAAGAAGATGATGAACAAATAAATGAGATGGCTGCGAAAATTGTCAGCAGATTGAACCCTGAAGTTCAAGGTCAGTTGACAACAAGTATGAAATTAAGTCGCATATTATTTTTAAACTTCATGTTTGCCTTTTTGCACTTTATGTGACATCTTTGGAAGGTCATTTTAAAAAAAAAACGACAAAAAGCTAACATTTCTGAAATATATGAATGGCCAAGGTCAAGGTCATACATGCTTGAAGTTGAAAGTCTGAATCAGAGAAAGTCTATATAATTAATTTATTGAAACTCAATTTTCAAGGGCTATGTTAGGCATACTTTATCCAGTTTTAATGTTTAGAAAACTACAATAGGGTTCTTAACATTTGAAATTATGAACAAAATTTATTGTGTATTGAGGACGATGTGATGATTTATGGAAAAGCAGGTTATTTTGTTTTCAAGGACACTTTGAGGTCAAAGAGAAGATAGGAGTTAGAATTGAAAAATCAGTAGATCATTCATAGTTTTTCAATGCACAATAATGCATTAAATTATTTCAATTGACAGTTAATGTTTGTATATTTATCACACTATTGTATTTTGTAGTATTCTCCTATTGACACAGAAAGAAATTAGGTTAAAATATGAAATAAGGATCATTGATACACTCCCCTTAAGTCTGTGTGAGACCAGGTTTAAATCTATAACAGTATCATCAAGGTTACAGGGAAAATTTATAACTTTTGAATATGTTCTCAGACAACATTAGTGATATAGTATTATTTATTAGTATAATGTTCAAGATTTTAGATTTTGGAAAGGTATTACTGTAAAGTATAAGGTTAAAAGAAAAATAGTCAGATTTGCTACCATGTTATCGATAGGTATAAAAAATATGTAACATGTTTTGTATTATTAACTATATTCAAGACTTTTTATATTGGAAAGGGACAACTATATTTAAGGCATAAAAAAAATAGAAAATCAGGTTTCTTTTTATCTGAAATTTTTGGCAGAAAAAAATATGATTTACAATGTTCAAGATTTTATATTTTTGGGCAGGAATACATGTACTGGTACTAGGTTTGATAAAAATAGATCAGTTTCACAACTGACTGATATATCTAGATGTAATAAATTATCTTACAAACAATGTGTTGTCACAAATGCAACTTTTTGTTTAATAATTTAATGTAACTGTTTGTAAATACATGTATGCAGCTGTTTGTTAATACGTTTAACCAGCTGTCTCCATTCAACAAAAGATCTGTTTATGCGTTTCTTTTTTTTTTTTCGAAAGTGTCCTTCACCCATTAAGTCTAAATAAGACTTGGTTTCTTATTTGTATTTATATATATATAGACAGATTTTATGATTTGTTTTACAATTATGTAACACAACAAGACATTACATTATAATTTTTAGCTGAAACATCAGACACTGACAGTATGTATTTTGATTTACGATGTAAGTAAACTATCTTCTCTGTTGTATACAAATCATTAAAACTTTTTTTTTTAATTTTAGATGGCATTAATCTGTCTCTATCTACTGTCTTTTTTCATAAGTTTCATAATCAAATAGTTTTTTATAAATGGCCATTATAAGGGACTAATATTAGGGTAAACAGTTGTCATTTTGTACTGGCCCTGAAAGCAGCTGTTGTGAAGAAATAACAACAAAATTGTAAACAAACTTAAAAGAACTTACAAAACCAAGATGGCGACCTCCAAAGTGGCGACCACAGGGGCCACAGCCATTTTAAAAAGGGGGGTTCCAAACCCAGAGTAAAGGGGGGTTCCAACTATATGCTCCCATTCAAATGCATTGATCGGCCAAAAAAAGGGGGGTTCCAACTCCCGGGACACCCCCCCCCCCCCTGGAACTGCCAATGGACCACCACCTGTTCCTGTCCGATGGCACAAAATTATTTAAACGCTCACCAATCGCCTTCGGGCAACGAGCAGACTGTGCAAGGGCTGTATAGCCAGTCAAGGTCGTTAAAAACTTCCATTTGTTTGTGTCAGTTTGTTGTCAAAACTTAAAAATGCTTTAACCTATTTTCATGATTTTTTTTTGTTAATTATTAATTTCTATTGATGAAGCTCACTTTAGATTTTTATAAATATTAGATTTTACGTTTCCAAGTAACAGGTTTTTTATTCATTAAAAAAGGGGGATTTTCAAGTTGTCTGTTTTACTCAAAAAACGCTTCAAACAGTTATGACATGAAACTTTTGTGACAGGTTTATATCCATCAAAATAAGCTCCCTTTAGTATTTCTATAAATTTCTTATATGAAACTGAAGAGAAATAGAGCTTTTTTGTTAAAAAAAAAATGTTGGCATATTATGAGCTCATGGTGCAGTTCTTTATTTACACAGCTATAGAAAGTTCAGGATGCCAGTTAATCGGCTTCTTTCATGGCAACATTAATGTTGACCCTATTAGGCTAGATGGAACTTAACTTAGCTGAACTTGTCATCAAAGTGGTATCTGTGACCTCACTTAATTTGTATATGCCTGTCAAGGATAGAACATAAGATGGTACTCTATTATCTTTGCCAAAAAGTTTAGAAGACTTTTAAGGATTCTCAAACCAGTTTGATGGCTGTTTACCTATTCCTTGAGCACTATATTTGACCTATTTAATTGTTAGTTGCTTTTCACTGGTTTTCATTCTCTTTGATGGGATTTTTTTTGTTTTTAAGATGATTGTTAACCATTTAAGTTAAAATACAATTGTTTTTATTTTAATTGACTGTTCACCCATTCTTTCACATAGAATTGACTGTTGGAATCATAAAATTGAGAATGGAAATGGGGAATGTGTCAAAGAGACAACAACCCGACCATAGAACAGACAATAGCAGAAGGTCACCAATAGGTCTTCAATGCAGTGAGAAACTCCCGCACCAGGAGGCGTCCTTCAGCTGGACCCCAATCTATTTTAAAAGCGATCTCTCATCGCTCTGGTTTTCTGATATGTTGCAACATATAAGAAATGGGAGCGATGAGAGATAGATTTGTCTGGACCCTAAACAAATATATATATTAGTTCAGTGATAATGGACGTCATACTAAACTTCAAATTATACACAAGAAACTAAAATTAAAAATCATACAAGACTAACAAAGGCCAGAGGTTCCTGACTTGGGACAGGTACAAAAATGTGGCGGGGTTAAACATGTTTTTTGATATCTCAACCCTCCCCTATACCTCTAGCTATGTAGAAAAGTAAATGCATAACAATAGGCAAAGTAAAATTCAGTTCAAGTGAAGTACGAGTCCAATGTCAGAAGAGGTAACAAAAGAAAATAAACAAAATGACAATAATACATAAATAACAACAGACTACTAGCAGCTACTGACATGCCAGCTCCAGACCTCAATTAAACGG